>NC_069122.1:53761436-54088936 GCF_026914265.1 Mya arenaria | reverse complement strand
AAATGAACAAGAAACTCATTGTAGAGCGCTTCGGCTGTTGTCTTCGCTGTTTGGTTCTTAGTGGGAATAGCCTTTGCGAACTTTGTGTAATGGTCAGTTACAACAAGTATGTTACTGACATTTTTTGATGGTTCTAATGTAAGAAGTTCTAGAGGGTAAGATGTGATCACATTCACAAGTGGTGCCCTATCAATCTTCCCTTGTCGCCTAAGACACCTGTCACACTTAACAATCCATGTCTTCACGTCAGTTGTGAGTCCTTGCCAGTAATACCTGTCCCTCATGAGGCGCAGAGTTTGCAAGTATTTCAAGTCTGAATGCTTCAGGTACTACTAGCTGCTCAATGTCCTCGTCATGTTTATGAATAGTTCGAAACAAAATCCCTCTTTTGATGTGCAGATGTTTGAACAGTTTCTTCATAGCTAGGTCTTGTCCCATCATAAAGTTCCTGGGCAGTGTTTTGTCGATGACTGCTCTTCTCCACTTTTCTATCAGTGGGTCTTCACGCTACGCCCTTCTTATTTCCCTCATCTCTTTCTGAGCAAGAGGTTGACCCATGTCTCTAAGATGTTCATCTTTATGGGCAATGTGACTATATCACGGTCGAGTCGTCGATCTTCAACCTTTCCGTGTCGTCTATGTCTGTAATCTTCTCGTATGGGTACCGACTCATGCCATCAGCGTCCTGATTCTTCATCCCCGCCCTGTACTGAATATCAAATGAATATTCACCCAGCGCCGATGCCCAACGTTGTCCTGTAGCATCGAGCTTGGCACTAGTGAGTATGTTCGTCAGGGGGTTGTTGTCTGTCAAGACTAGGAAGTGTGACATGGTCAGGTAGTCGCTGAATTTCTCCGTCACCGCCCACTTTAAGGCCAGGAACTCCAACTTGAAAGCACTGTAGTTGCGTTCTGACTTGTTCAAGGCGCTACTGGCGTATGAGATGACCCTCTTCTTACCATCCTGCACTTGGTACAGCACTGCACATAATGCTTTCCCAGATGCGTCCGTGTGTAGTTCAAAAGGTTGGTGGAAGTCTGGGTATGCAAGTATAGGTGGTGAATACAAGAGTTTTTTCAGATTGTCGAATATGGCCTGCTCTTTTCCTGTCCACTTCCACTCCGGTTTGGGTGTCTTGCAACCCTTCTTGGGGGTCGTTGGAGGCAGCAGTTCATTCAGTGGCTTGTCAATATCACTTAATCTCTTGATGAATCGCCGATAATAACCGGCAACGGCGAGGAAGGAACGCAATTCATCAGAGTTGGATGGAATGGGCCATCTTTCACCTTTTCGAATTTTGCCGGGTCTGTCTCCACTCCGTTTCCACTGACGACATGTCCTAGAAAGTTTACACTGGGTTTGAAGAAATTACGCTTTTCAGGCGCTTATTTCAGATTCGCTTTATGCAGTTTGGTCAAAAAATATCTAAGCGTTCAAGATGCTGTTCATAAGATATATCAAGCATATGTTCATATTGGGATCTCCGATAATCTCCTGCATAATACGCTGGTAAGTGGCTGGCGAGTTTGTCAAACCAAATGGTATTTAAAGAATCTTAGATTCCCTACAGTAAAGGCGATACGTTCTTTGTGGATCAACTTCAACTTCTAGCTGGTGGTAGCCCGACTTCATGTCAATAGTTATAAAGTACTTCGCCCCATGCAGACAGTCAAATATTTCTTCCATTCGAGGCAGAGCGAAGGAGTCCTTGATAGTGATGTTATTTAATTGTCTTTTTTGTATTTCTATAGTCTAAACAAAGGCGTAAAATGCCATTCTTCTTGCGGACTAATACCACATTTGATGAATATGGGGACCTGGATGGTATTACCACGCCGGACGCCAACAATTGTTAGATGTGGTTACGTACCTCCTCAATCATCGATGGTGGTATGCGGCGGTTTCTTTGTTTGAAAGGAATGTCATTTGTTAAGTCAATGCGATGTTTGATCAGGTTACAAATGCCAATATCGGTATCACCAGTTGAAAATATATCTTTGTTTCCTCAATAGTTCGATTAATTCATTTTTCTGACCTTCATCTGGTATATTAGATTTATCAATGTTCAAACTATCTAATACATTACTCCTTTTTTCATCAATCTTGTGGAAAACCTCTTCAGCTACTGTGGCAGGTTGTATTTCACATAAAAATTGCATGCGGTTGAATGACAACAGGGTTGGTGGATATGTTTGATAGTGTTATTCTGACTTCTTTACGTTTTTCCCCGATGTAGTGGATTACCATAGGGGTCACATTGATAGATGGGGATTGACACTCATGGCACTCCTGAACAATGGCAGTAGTGGAATAATAGTCTAGTTCATGATCTGTGTGTCCAATTACTTCCAGACTCTGATTTGGATTTAAAATGATTTTCTGTGTTGCAGCACATTTCACCACAGCAAGACTGTTTTTCTTCTTGTGTAGTTCTCTCTCCCTAATTACCATAGTACGGAAGCTGAGATACCATGGTGAACGGAGTGATGCTATCTGTAGAAATCTTTCACCATAGTGCTCTGAACAATCCTTCAAATATTATTGGAGAACATTGTACCTAATATAACAGAAGCTCTAGCTAAATATTTGGTATCTGGTGTTACTAGTAGTAAACAATGAAGTGGTTTTGAATTTGGAAGTCCGTAATCGGCAGTAATTATCGTTTCAATATATCCTTTGTAAGGTAAACTCTCACCGTCCGCGCATTCTATGTTTAAACTATCCCCAACAGGTTTAATTTCAGTAGAAGAAAGATGTTCATTGTGATATGTTTCAGAAATAATGCTGACAACACTCCCTGTATCTAATAAAGCTACAGCCGGTTTATTGCCAACAATAATATTTACTTCATTGTGTTACCTATCAACTTTGGATCAGACGATTCAGTGCTCGGGCTCGATCCCCCCACTCGGTCACTGACAAGTTTGGCAATCTTTCTTTAAATGACCGTTATTCTTGCAGTTGGAGCAGACGAACTGGGCAAGAATGGTAGGGCAATTGCGCTGCATGTGTCCTTTTCTGTTACATATGAAGCAATGTCTTTCATTTCTAAACGTGTTGCCTTCATTAACATTGGGGCTGTTAGCTGTGTGACCCCCTCGGCCGCGATTTCCACCATGTGTAGCTCCCCTGTATCCGCCACGACATCTCCCTTGGTATCCTCCTCGAGGCTCATATGCTTGTCTATGATCAAATTCCTGATGTTGTTGTTCCTGTGTCTGTTGTTGTTGTTGTTGCTGCTGCTGTTAGTCCTTTTCTATTTTCTCTATCCTTTCACTAGGCTGTCTTAACATTTTTAATGTTTCACTATCTTCCTCTTTCTGTGCATATACAGCTGGTCTGCAGGGCTTTCTCTCTGTGCTACAGGTCTTCATCTCCATCTCGATCTTCCTTAGTTCTCTCCTGAACTGTTCATACTCCTTGAACTTATCACATTGATAAACTGACTTCTGTTTCAGATCTTCCCTAAGTCCAGAATGTAAGACTTCCTTCAGTACCTGTGTTTCACTGAATCTAAAACCACCAAGTTCAACAGCTTTGTCGAAAAGATCTTCCAATCTGGATGCAGAGCACTCAACAGATTCCCCGGATTTCTGTGTACAGGTATAGAACCTCTTCATGATGCTTTCCTTGGTGTCAACAATTCTGTCCAGTTTCTCTAATGCCTGATAAACCCTTACTCCTGAACCTAATCTTCTTATTTTATCAGATGCAGCACCCTTAACGGCTCTTCTAATGCCAAACATGATCTGTTCCTCTGCATGTGATTAAACTTCCAAAACACATTGAATTTCAAACTTGAAGCTGTCCCAAGTTACCTCCCCTTTCCCTACTTCACCATAAAATATGGAGAACTTTGGATAGAAATTATTCCCCATTGCTGTTGGTGGTTCAGGTCTTCTATATTGCCTGGATGTGGTCCATTCCGGTTTGACTCCACCAAGTATCTCGATCAGCTTTGCAGCTTTCTGAGGATCAGCAACATCTGGCTTCTGCTTTAGAGTTCTTATCAGCTGTAACATTTGCCGCTCTTCTTCAGTTATATTTCCAGCTTCCCCAAACTTGCTTTCTTCTTCTAGATCCATGTCATCTTTCGGCTTTAGCGGGGATCCGTTGTAAGTTGCCATGTTCACGTTTCACTATCACTCATGTGCAATATCCCAAATCAATAGTGTCTTTATCCCAAATAAATGTTCACTCTATTAATATAGCACAAGTCCATTTCTTGTAAAATGTCCACCACTCAGTTTTACTCACTCCATCATTGTTCTTCACTTATTCAATTGACAATGCAATATCAAATAAAATCATAAATGTTATAAAATATCACACAATGTAACCTAATGTGTCAGGAGAAATCAAAATGCTCACATATTTTCAGCACAAAAAAAAATCAATTATCGTGCTAATTCACTTCAATAATCGAACACTTTTTACAAAAACAACAACACTGATTCTCTAAATGTACGGTACTATTGCGCTTAGTTACCAATCACAAATTCACAACAGGATTAGATGCTCAAGTCACTCAATGGATTTATTAATAAAACATTCAACAAATGAAAACTGTTTTGAATACTATGCTAAGTATCAAATTATTAAACTTACACAAAATAATTCTAAATAAAATAATCGGCTATGATACAAGTAATCAAATAAATTCAAGCAATTATTAAAGTTCCAAATAATTCCATACAAAGATGACCAAATACTAATTTCAACAAATTAAATCTCAATACGCCAAGCCGTGACAAATAAATTTGAAAATTAAATTACATGTCTAAAGTCGCAATCAATAAATCAAGTACCATAATTTGTACAAGTACGGATAATGTCTAAATAACCAGAATGACAATTTCACACACCAAGTTCAACAAAACAAACAGATCAAAAGTATCTAAAACAAATTTCAATTGAGAATTATTCAAACAATTAAATTCTTATTAATAAATTTCAAACACAATAAACTAAATAAAATTACCATAAAGTTCAAATTCAAGCAAACAATACAACTATCAAGAGGCAATGTGATATTTAAATTATTTATAACAAAAAATCACTATGTCAATTAATAAAATCTGTTTAAGACAGATAACCCTAGTTAATGAAACATTAATCTGAAAATGAATGCAAATAATAATGAATTTATTTCACACGATCACAAACTATTTCTCAGAGAATAAGTAATCATAGAACAATTGTCAATGTAAAATATATCCAAACCGAAAGTATGCAGAATCGTAAATTAAGAATTTATGCAATTAAGTCAACTCTATACATCAAATATATAAATGGACCTATCCAATAAGTACTAAATGATCATAGGTATGCTTGAAACTATTGTTTATAACTAAATACTACAATACTAAGCTGGCAAAATAGATATGTCAAAATGACTTTCAATTTCGTCCAAAATATCGTAGCAAGTAATGTAAGTCGGAAGTCAGACTAGAGTCGCTAAGCAACGTGTGACCTCACAGAACACCTGAGTACATAACGACCAATCGGAATTGATGAAGTACTGTTCAGAGTACTATGGTGAAAGATTTCTACAGAAAGCATCACTCCATTCACCATGGTAACTCAGCTTCCGTACAATGGTAATTAGGGAGAGAGAATATAACAGGTCGTTTCTGCTATGATATGGGTACAAGGACAACCAAGTCGATTCTGTATTAAAGTTGTTTTCTACAATATGTAATAATACACACATACATAATGTAACATAGGTAATATTAAGACATATCTAATTATCATGAATTTGTCGATAGCATCATAATTCATGATAGCAAGGCTAGCGGTCAAATATCTATAGCGCTACACACTATAACAGGTAACATATAATGACTTTGTACAAACATTGCATACACAACGGAATAACAACAAGAACAGATGATCACAATGACATACAATCAATGCAAATAAAAAAACAAGTTTACATACCTTAAAAACTTCCCAAAACTTCGATAAACGATTTCAAATGCATAACTCAAGAAATCATGCCATGTCTGCAAAACTTCGTGGAAATAACTGAGCAGAATATACAAGATTCAATCAGAACCAAGATAACATAAATCCACAAATTGCTATATTTGAAACATGCCAAGCCGGTTATTATAACAAAGGTGTTCCGAATGTTTACTTGTAAAAACGGCAGAAGACAGTCTGGTCATATAATAAACGGTCTGGTCACATTAGCAGTATTGCATGCTAAACATAGTTAAATGTCTGAGTGTACTCTTCGTCGTTTTTTCTCGTTGCGTTTCTGTTAGGCCTTCAACCAAGGTGATAGTGTTTGGTAACTGGACTATATTGCTGGCATTTATTCCTGTGTTTCTACGCGTTCGAGAACGTATTGGAACGTTAATTATTATTCTGGCAGTCAACGGAAGTCCTCCCGCAACCTGGGCTTATCATACGTATCATCATAATCATGCTCAGCAGCAGCAGCAGTACAAATGGTATTGTTATTGTAGTTATAAACAAGTACTAACATGTCATTTTATAAAAGTTATATTTTCCAACAGATGTTCGTTAATGCCATATATTTAAAATATTGTTTGCATGCATGAGGCACGATGCCGACATATTATATTCACTTTTAAAGATGCGCCTAAAATGATGAAAATGCACATATTTTCCAGTTATGCGATAAGCTTGAGTTAATGTGCAGATTTAACCGATATTAGACGATTTGTTATCATTTATTTCAACAAGTACAAATATTAAGTTTTCCTTCTATAAACAAAGTGTTTATATCATATATATTTATTTCCTCCAATTATGAAGAGCAAAACGTATTTACAATTGAGACCCATAAATTACAATCAGGGAAATGCAAAACAACACATAATCTGTCTTGTTAACGTTTATACTTCGTTCCAATTGACAAACTGTTTTTGTCTGACGCAAAGTGTTTCCATAATAATGAAGACGAGCTATGCATGACACTATCCCACTAATGCATCCGTCAATGGAAGTCTTGCGATTAATAGCATTTATATTTCACTTATTATGTTGGCTTAAGTCAGGCAAGACCTGGTTAAAAGCACCATTATATCATTGTCAATACATTCATTCCTGTAATTCTCATCCTCTATTAGAATTAGTCAAAGGCAATAAATGCATATCCGCAAAATTAACAATAACTAGTATGGCCAATGTTGTAAGTAATTACATGTTTACAACAGTGATATGTACATGCTTGTCAGTTAAAACTGGAGTGAATATGTCTGCAAACGTAAAGAGTAAAACAAAGATTTCAATCAATTAGATGGAGTTTTACTTACAGTTCCAATGCGGTGATCCTTTCATTTATAATATACACATCATAAATTCACACGCAATACATATCGCAAAATACGGCAGTAAATAATCCACTTCAGTGCAATACGGCCGTATTACACTCTTGTGACGTCACGTCATAACATGTATCGTTGCGCGATGTTAAAATGACGGCATCAAACAAAATAGTGCCTCGTTAAAATGACCCTTATTATGAAAATACGTGGCTTTTAAGTGATCTTACAAGTACTGTATATAATAAAAGGGTTACTAGTATTTCGGTTTGATCCGGAATGTCGTTTACGACTCTCGTGGATTTTTGCAGATTTTGATCTCACTCGGCCTGCGCCTCGTGAAATCCGAATCAGCAAATATCCACTCGAGTCGAATACAACCTCCGGATCAAAACGTAGTACTAATAACCCTATTTTATCGGTTAAACAATTGTGATGCGTCTGTGGTCTGTTTGTGGAGTTTGTATAAATGTATGCGGTGTTAATACATTTGCGTCTCTAGCTCAGTGTCGCTCGGGTCCTTACATTCTGGTTCTAAACAGGGTTTATTTTTAAATGTGTGGTCACTTTGATTTTCCTTGTAGGTTTCATTGTTTTATTCATTTCTTGACTTGACCATTATGTAATAAGCATGAAATTCTCAGGAAATGTTTTTTAGAATGGTTGTCAAGTTAATATGCCACTAAAAGATATTATTTTTAGCTCGAACGTTTTTTGTGGAATTGTATTATAACATAAAACACGTAAATAGTGTGGATGATCGACATACAACCACAAATGCATTTTATAACCATGAAATCATCGACAAGCCCCTAAGGCGAAGGATAAGTTTTCTTTGAATTGAACACTTCAAATTGCTTTTACATCAATATATTATAGAATACATATGTTGATAAAAAATATTTTTTGACAGACAAATGTTAAGCGTTGAAACCATCCTTTCAATAATAAACTTTCTCCTCAGCATGCTAGCAACTTATACCAAATTGGAAAAATTTGAGAAAAAATAGTGCTATCACTAATACGGTATTACCTTATTTAACTCCTTTCATTTAGATATATATATGCATGTGTCTTAAAAACATAAGACAGTTGTTTTAAAATTAAATCGCGTTTTAAAGTCGCTACTCTCTTAAGTTCGGATAGAGGCGGCATTTGTTTCATGCGCAGTTTCTTTGTTTTGCAAGTAAGGAAATACACAATAACTTATTTTCACAAATTCTCCTATGCATTACTATCCCTTAAACATTTTACCCATTTGTATGTAAAACCTGTTATTTTTTGTCTAAATTACTAAGTATTCGGTGTAAAGAAATCAGTTTTATTGAATAGGAAACAACTTTCGGAATGACTTCACAAAATTTTGTCCGCTGCATCTTTTTTACCTTAAGGAATCTTGGAATATACAGCATACCTCCTATGTACACAAATAACAATCTGAAGTGGCATTTATGAGAAAAGGCCTCATTATCAGCGGTCCCTAAACCTGGAACAACATTAGACTTTGTAAAGCTATTAAAGCACTCATAATTGAAAAAGATACTTAACAGGGTATCTGTAATTTATTGGCTGATTGGCTTGTCCTTAAAGTGTCCATTGTATAATTAAGATATTACATGCGAACTAGTCGAGCAAACAATTCTATATGTTGTATTTAAATGATTATGTTTGTTAACTTTTTCGATCTTGATATTCTTTAGGACGTATGACTCAAGAATAAGATGTTCATTGTCGTCCTATGCGTTTGATGTTGAACATCTGTATCCCAGTACAAGTAGAATGAACGTTGTAGTTCAGAGTGTAACGACTGTAACCAGATATACACGTTAAATAACATAATTCAATGCAAACATTATATTTTGTTCGCCTTCCCAGCCCTCTAGTTTCTTCATGATTTTCGATCATGCAATACATTAAGTACTGAAAACGCTCATGTCGATCCTCTGATAGTTCCGGCTTAAAAAATTTCCTGTCGTCTTTCGACCTAATATTTATGCGAAAAGCTACAGAAACAAGCTCAGCAGCAAAAAGTTAAAACACAAACCCGGTTTAATGGCACTGGGTAAACGCCAAAGACTTAGAACATAAAAACAAAAACTCACAAACAAGAAACATGGAAGAACAGCACAAAACTCCACAAACAGCACAGTGCATACATATTATATTTAATATCCTGGGTATGTTTATCAAGGATTGTTAGGTACCGCCTTGGAACGGTCAGTTAAATGTAAATTTACTGCGGGTTTAAATCAGTTTAAGTGCACAAACCTCACTCTTATCAAAACAATCCTAAATAAAGAAAAAACGCAAAAGGTAAATCTTATCAGCATTAACTTGAGGAAACTTAATAATAAAACAAATAATAATAAACTTATAGGTAAACCCCAAGCTCTTCTATGATTAGAGGTCTGCAGACGGATGAATAGTAATCAGAGCACCTAATGCAAAAACTTCTCAAAGATACGATGCAGTCATTGTTTGAAACTATGAGCATCACACACAGTTTGCCTTTATAAAAGGTTTAAAACTGTGTGATCATAGAGTTTAACCCACGTATGAATTTGAAACACACAAAAAAGACATTCATAGTTCATTTTTGGTAATTTATTTCCTGTCTTATCTGTATGCAATACCTCAGGCATTATTCTCGTTATGATTTTATATCGGATTATCTCCATTTAATGCCTAGCATTTTGTTACGGACTTTAACAGATTTGCTCTAGAATGCGAAGAAAAAGGTTGTACTTACTAAAAGCAGCTTCAAGACTTATGTTAATATATTTGCATACCATCAAAAGACTGCATGAAGCTGTTTAAAGTAAACTATTATCTGCCAATCCTTGAACTCCCTTCCTTGAACTGGGGTGCGTTTCAGAGACGATCGTTAAGGCGATCGTTAGCTGATTTTGGTAGTACGACCAAAATTACCGATCCGCACCGTTTCAGAGACGCAACGTGCACCTGCTTTATCGTTAATATTGCTCGTAAACCTACGACCGGTAAGAGGCACTCGTTAACTTAACGATCAAGATGGCGGACGAAGATTTTCTCCATATCAAAGTATATTTTTACTTTTTATTAACATTTGAGAGTTTAATATTACGTGTAGCATGTTCGCTGGTGTGGAATTTTCATACTATGTCTAAAAATAGCTGAAAACAGTACGAAAATGTTCTATTTCCGCCGTTCTGTCAAAAACGGATTTTAACTGTAGAAGATGTAAGCTTTTTGTTATATTTTGTTAATGTGCTGATATTGAGTACATCTAAAACATGGAATATGATGTTGAATTTGATTTGGTTACATTGCTGTTTAATATGTCATGTAAAACATGTTCTTGAAATTCTTCCATTTCGGATGGTTTTTATTTCGGATAAATAAATGCCTGTACATATTTTGTTGTTATATTACCGGTCTTTGTGGCAGGTAGTCAGTGAATTATTAAACAGTGTTACCATATTATCATGTCATGATATAACATAATTATTTTCCTTAATTTTACACATCTAAAACTGATGCTATATATGTAAATATAGATACTGTACAGTAATGTAAACATCACTGTCACAACAAATAAGTTGATTATTGGCTACTTTAATACCATGAACACTATCGGGTGACAATGTTATCATTTTAGTTCACCTTTACTTGTAATTGAAACTTGTTTTAGTAAGGTATCATATGGTTTATGTTGAACTTGTAGTATATATGTATATATGTGAGTTTTCAACTGACAAAGGTCTTTTTCTTTATCTTGTCTTTTTCAGTCATACCATTTGATGCCAAGTGTACAATGAAAATTGACAACAGAAGTGTCATGGTCTTGGTGGAAAAAGCCTTGCTCTTCATTGACCTCTGTTTAATAACGGTAAGGAAAAGGAAATTTAATTCTAATGTTGGTTTTATGAATAATAATGGAGGAATATTCAACATATTGACACATTGTCATAAGGACTAATGTAGAAACTAAACTGTAAAACCATATTATGTACCTGCAGTTAATGCACAGGCTATGAACGGATGCTTAATGATATTCTATGTTTATTTTTTTTAGTGTTTTTGCTTGTTAAATATTGTTTAAGTTAATTATTTCAGGCTGGTGATAGAAAACTATCAGGAATGCTTCAAGCTGGCAATGGAGGGAAATGTAAAAGTAGGTAGGAAATGATAAAATGCAATAAGATATCAACCGATTTTATGAATAATACAATAAAATGAATTTCATATTGATACAATGTTGGGCATCTTACTTTGAGCAGTTAACTGGTATAGCATAATTATTATTTAACTTATATGAACATTAAACAAGAAATAAAATGTGACCAGAATGGTGTTTTCATGTTTTCTTAAATACCCTACTTATTTATTTTTTTAAAAAGACAATAATTTTCATAAAATATCCAACTATTTCAGTTGAAAAATGGGAATGAAAATTATGTGTTTCTTGTTGTTTAACCATTACAAGGCGTTTTCATAAATGCATTATATTGTGCTGTATTAAACAATATTTTATAACTTTTTGTCTTTTTCAGGACACTGAAAAATCACAAGGTTTAGAATATGCTCACAGTCAGTCTTCAAGATACTCACCTTAAAGATTCCAGTGTGTTTTAGGAGACTTTGTCAGAACAGTTCTTTATACCTACATACACTGGAGATACCAGACCCAGCAGATAACTACAGATATATTGACACAGAACCTAAAATTAATTGCATATCCCAACACAACATAAAACTTTAAACTGTTAAATAGGCAGTGAGGCATTTGTGTGTAACTTTCATTATTTGAAATGAAATATCTTATTTATTTTTTAAGTTCGACTTTGCATTTAAAAGCCATTGGCATTAGATTTTCCAAATATATATATATATATATATATATTTATACAGTTTCAACTGTGATGTATATCTAGTTGTACATGTTTCCTCTAAGGATTAAAACACTTCTGAATTATATGGGAAAATCTAAATGATTCATTTATTCAAACTTATGATAGTATATAAAACACACACTTCCATGGTTGATCATGTAAACATTCATACTATCTTATTATAGAAATTAAGTGCATCTTTTTTGATATTTCTGAATACATTTATTTTTACTTTGACTGTCTCGTGTATAAACACAGAATGCTACATAAAGTGTATACTCCAGTGTATATCATGACATGACTGAAATAGATAATAGATAATATTTGCATGAAACTCTGAACACTTAACCACTATGACAATCTGCACCAGTTAAGATACTTTTTGTTGAATAATGTGTTTTGAAGAGATGAGCTTGTAAAATAGCTGTATTTCTTTTAGTAATTTTGTGTATTTGAAGCATGTCTGCAAATGTAGATTTTATCATGTATTTTGAATAGATCTGAAATGCTGTTTATTTAACTGTTATAACAACAATTGACACAATAAAGATGGATTTATGAATTGTCTTCATACAAGAAATCCAACCAGTCAAAATTGCATGTTCGAACTATTTCCTAATACAAAAACTCTCAGTCACAGTTTTGGTGCATAAACGTATGAACTTTACTCGTTATCCGAACTAAGGCTGGTTGTTGATGATCATTTTCATCATCGTCATCACCATCATCATCATCATCATCATCATCATCATCATCATCATCATCATCATCATCATCATCATCATCATCATCATCATCATCATCTTTCATCTTTCATCATCATCATCATCATCATCATCATCATCATCATCATCATCATCATCATCATCATCATCATCATCATCATCATCATCATCATCATCATCATCATCATCATCATCATCATCATTCATCATCATCATCACCATCATTCATCATCATCATAATCATCATCATCTTCATCATCATCATCATCATTAGCATCATCATTCATCATCATCATAATCATCATTATCATCATCATCATCATCATCATCATTCATCATCATCCACCGCACCCACCACAACAACCACCACCACCAACTTCACCATCTTCATCATCATCCACATCATCAATCATCAGCAACATCTACATATCATCATCTCGTCATGATCATTGTCGTCATCGTCACATCATAATTAGTATCCTTGCCGTCGTCGCATTATCATTATTATTATCTTCATCTTAGTCGTCGTTGTCGCATTATCATTATAATACCCATAATATTCGTCTTCGTCGCCGCCGCATTATCACTATCGTCGTCATCGCATCATCATGATAGTGTCCTTGTCGTATTATTTTTATTAAATTATCATTGCCGTTGTCGTCGCATCATCGTGACTATCACCATCAGCACCATTCTGCACGTTTGCATTTACTTTACAGAACATTCATAATACGCATACTATAATATTTCACTGATCAAAGACGAATTTAAAGAAAAATCACCAGCCTGAAAAAACAACGTAATTTGTTGTTGTCCAATTTTCATTATAATTACACAAATTTTAAAATGAGCGTCGGAACCCGCCACCGCCTCCATCACAAAAAAACCCGGATGAGGATGTACTTAAGATACAAATGTAACATTAATAGCAGAATAGAGACCGCGAGTTTGTATCATTTGTGCAAATCATTATAAAAAGGAGAGTTACATAAATTGATTCCCTTCAAGAGATTATCATTATTATTATTATTATTATTATTATTATTATTATTATTATTATTATTATTATTATTATTATTATTATTATTACTATAATTATCATTAATAAAAAAGACAGGTGCGATCATCAGGTTAATATGTCGTAACGTCATTTCACTTCAGACTGGGTCACTATTTATTTTTTACGTACGACCTGGAGAGTTTACGAGACGTTTCTGAAACGCCTTTATGATTATCGTTAAGTTGGTCGTTATTATGATCGTAAATTTACGATAATGGCAGATCGTAAACTGTATCTGAAACGCACCCCGGGCGTCTTTAATAACCCTGATTTCCATGGGTGTTTTATCAATGGGTTCTACTGTAGTCCGTGAAAAGCTTTACAATCAAATATTTATATTTTTCAGTACTTTTGTGAACAACACTAGTGCTACAGTTTTATTAGTGGTGTTACAATGATCTAGGTTAGAGGAATTCGCCTCTATATATCAGCTTTCGACAACATTACCAGTATGACATATGTTTGGTTTAATGCTCTTCCCACCAGACCAGTCATTGACCTAGCTCACACTAATACAATCAATTGATTCTACAGAGAGCCCCTGTGTTCTAGTCTGGTTGCATCAAGATCAAACGACAAATGGCAAATTTGTACGCCGTTGCGACGGAATATACTGCTTAACTTAGTAAATATTTGGTTGATGTTTTTAAAAGTGTCTCATGTGTCTGTCTGGTTTCTCGAATTATAGACTATAATTAGATAAGAGAACGATATCAATAACATCAAGTCCCGACTTAATTCTCTTTTGACGAAGGGGAGGACTGATCCGTTTTAAGTTGATAGTATAATAAATTGAGCACTGACAATAAATAGAAGTGGACTGTATTCAGACCAGTTTACGTAAAAAAAGTTATAATTTAGTCATGAAGAAACCTACACTGTGCTTAAGATGTAGGCGTTAAGGTGAATGCGAAGAAAATGGTAATTTCCTAAAATAAACTGTCCCTAAAAAGATAAAAGAGATACAAAAAACTCTAATGACTTGATATATAATGCTTTTTTTGTAACTGATTCCAAAATAAAGTATTCATTATGCAGTTCCTTGTACATTGATACCAACAATTTAAGGGGGCATTAAAATTTAAACTAATTGTTGACAAAGTGTGGGTCGATTGATGTAACGGAACCTTTTGCCTCGTAGGCTGATGATATAGTTTCAATTGATTTGCACCGCTATAAAATAGATTTGAGCATTCATCTTGAATTGGAAGTCTAGACAAAATTGATCGAACTGACAATATGTCAATTTCATGTCATCTGAAATGGGTAGGATGAATTTTAAGAACAAGAATGACAATCTTTAATTTGTCTCTGTACTTCTTCAAGCATTATCGGAATCAAACAAAACACATCACAACAAATGCAAGTACGCAGTCGATTTCATTGCAGCTTTGAAGAAGTGCTCGCACTATGGCAATGTTGTTTTAATTATTTTGTCTAGACAGGTACTCCAGGCACACTATCAAATAACATAACTACTTAAAATGCATATGCATTCACAGACACACCTTTGAACAGAAACCCCTCACTACTAAGGATGCTTTCCCTGCTCAAATATTTAATCAAGATAGGAATTTGTTACGCCGTGTTATTACACTTTTTAATTTTTAACAAGTTGTTGAAATGAACGGTATGAATATCAGGATCTATGCTGTCGACACAATAAGTAAAGAAAGCTTGCTGAAAACATGTCTGTGTTAAACGTTTTTTATTTTTATTTTTGCAGCTCGTTAAAGTCCAATATACTGCTGAAGAAATAGTATTGACACAATCACAAAGATTAAAAAGGCGCATTTTGTATATTGCTTAGGGCACACAAATTTTATGCGGATTTACCGCAAACATTCTATGATTTGGTAGCAGTTTGTCTTGGTTAAACATGTATTTATTTAGTAATGATAAAATGAAGTTTTCAGCAAAATTCCGTCCAACATTTATTTAAAATGATCGCTTTTGCTCGAATTCCTCATTGGCTTGAACAAGATGTTGAGGCCAAATTTCTTTAACTGAAGGTAAACTTTCCCGCGTGAGTCGATTCATCCGAGGCATTGAGGTATTTTCGCCGGCCGCTTGGAGTTCAAGCCAACGGGGTTCGAATGTATGCCAAGGATCTTGAAAACATATTTTCTTGAAAACAAAAACAGCTAGGAAATCAAAACAAATGAACACCATAGAAACAAGCACATGAATAACGATCAAATCGTCATCAAACAGGGAGTTACGAAAATTAGCGATAAGCGTTGATTTGTTTTCATTTCTTATTAAGTTGTCTACAATAATCGACGCATTCTTTTAATAACGACAGCTGACGTTTTGAACTGATATACAAACCTCTACGGATGCCGTTTATATTATTCCCCAGCCCCTTATTGTACGAAACACAGCGCTCACGTCAAGTTTTCTTTATTGCTGTCTCCTTAAGTATACATTTATAATCTATATAGGATCTGTGAATAGATGCAAATTACTTAACTACAGCTTCAGCTTTTATAAGTGCCGTGATTTGAGCAAATAAGGGGGGGGGGGTAAGACTAATTTCATCATTGTCGTTTATGAACCAGTTTATCTCTTAAACACTTTTGCTTTAATAATTATACGGTACGCATCAAGAATGTTATTCCTTCGGGCTGTCGAATATGTGCATTTAAATTTTAAAACCATTGCAATTAGACAAAAAACGAAATACCAAAATTGACGTCAAAAAGCTACATATCTAAAAGCGTAACTTGTCTTTTGCGAGTCGGTTGCAATGTTAGACGTCATCCCCGTACCTAAGACAGTGCTAGATATCGCATGTAGTTTCTATTGTATTATCGGACTGTTCGTGTTTCTTGCTCATTCAAGAGTATGAATGCAACGTCCAATCTTTTATTGTATTTTCGCGGCGATTAGGAGATTTTTCCTTGAAAGAAATAATGGCATTGTCAAAAGTGCCCCATATAATAACATTCATGGCAACTTGCAGGAAAGCATGCAAGAAAGAATGAATGTGGTAACATGTTATTAGAAAATTGAAAAGGATTCGTACAAATGTTAAGTAAGTTAAATTTGTTACGTTCGTGTTCATCAAGCACTATTTTCCGCCAATTCGAAGGCTGACGTTAAGCATTGTTTTTCGTTTGAAATCCGCCATTGTGTTCATGTCAGCATACAAATCCCGCCTAAGAACCCGACTGTCATCAGGGGCGTATCTATGGCAAAATCCAAGTACTCCCACCAATGATTGTTTTAAAACTGTCGGATATGTACAACATGGTGCGAGTGTTGGAATGGTATACCCTCCCGAGGTCGAAAATTTGTATCTCAGCAAATTAAGTAATAATTAACCAACCTTCAATTTCTCGATTTTTATAGAACGATTCAACGCTGAAATTTTTTCCAAGGTTTGCATCATTAAAGTACACACAGATCTAAATTATCTTGCACGTATTGAAGCAGATAATAGCATATTTTTATAGGCTAAGAAATATTTTCATATATTTTCTGTGGAAAAAAGTATTTTAAAATTAACGTCACTTACTTCTTGTTTACATCGGTTGTGACCCGTGGTGATCCATGTGGAAAACCCTTTGAAGTCATGTGATTCCTTACTGTGGATTTTGAGTCGGGAAACATATTTTTCAATCCACAAGTGTTTTGTAGTTCTACGTCTCTTACCTTGTTGGAAACATGGAATTGGGAGCGTCATCATGATTTTGAAAGCAGATCATGATTAAACTCGTTGTCATATTAAACTATAGAAGGAGCGCAATTTCAATCTTTGAGAAAAAGATCAGGATAAGGTGGGATGTGGAATTTGTCATTTTAAATGCGTGAATCCCTCCATAAAAATTCGGTTTACATGATGTTGTACTAAGGAAAAGAAGCAACAAGTACTTTTCATGATTCCACATTTAGAAGATACATCAGTTTAGAACTCTACACTGTCCGATTGAATATGGAGCAGATAAATTAGCGGATTTAACGGAATAAATTCAACACTTTCTGAGAACGCTATGTTATGCCAATTTGAACTTTTTTCGTACATGGTGTGTACCCTTCCCCCAAGGTTTCAAGTTTAACTTCATTTAAATGCCATTGAAAATTTTCTTTTTTTCAAATTCGAAAATTTTCCAGGAGTTATTGAGCATCTCTGACTACGCGCCTTGTCATGGTTATCGATCGAACCTCTCTGTCTATACATTTATTGCCTTAAGAAAATCTAAGACTAGGTGCTAAAGCAAATAAACTTGTATTTAAATAGAACTAATGGTGCTATTAAAACATTTTTGGCTTCATCGAAGCCAAATGAAACATTAACATAAACATGTTATCAAGCGCAAGAATTCCATTGAGGATGCATAAAACGCTAACAAAACAGTTCATATGTTGTTTCATTTTCCCAGGATTGATTTTAATTGAACTCCAAGAGACAAGTAAAGCACACAGTATGAATAATTCCTACTTTATAATGTAGAAGTATTTGATTACCTTCCATTAAACTTTTTGTCAAATCTGCAAATTAATTCCAGTTCACGGCATAACAGGAAATCTGAAGTTTGTATTCATCACATTTGTTTGCATTAATCTTGTGAGGTTTCCTGATGAATTCAAGTACTATTTATCTACGTGAGAAGGACTACGGAGACATGACATAAACGAACAAAATAAATGTAATACGTTACGCCATCATTTTACTCTGGTTAATATTCATACGTCATATTTGATGCCTATCAGACGTATACTACCAGTGACAGACGATATGAAGCGAATGGTAAAAATATATAAATTGATTTCCTTCAAATAATATTCTTTTTGCAAAAATGCAAATTGTATGTAGTCTTTGAATCTCAAATAGCATTTGCTTAATTATAGCCACCAGTTAGAAAACACCTTTGCGAATCAAATGTAACGTAAAACGTTATCCCCGTACGAAAGAGGTTGCTAGACATCGCATGTAGTTTCCATTGTATTATCAGACTATTCGTGCTCCTTGCTATTTCTAAAGTATATATGCTACGTCCAATCTGTTAATGGATTTTCGCCGGCGATTAGTAGATTTTTCCTTGAAAGAAATAATGACATTGTCAAAAGTGTCCCACATAATAACAGACATGGCAATTTGCAGGAAGAAATTCATTGTAGTTATATGTTGACCTTTATGTCGACCTTGCATCTTTTAAGAGCATATTCTTGTGAAGAATCGATGTACAGGAACTAGGAATATTAATAATTAGGTCGCTAGCCGGAATTATTGATTGAAAAAAATGATAGCAAAATATAAATTGACTCTCTATTTTGTTGATGTGGCCGGGAAGGTATGAACGGTACTTTTATGGTTTACATGGTCATGTTATGATGTTTGACTGGCTGGTGGCAGCAGGGAATCTTGGTGGCAATGTTTTGTTCCGTATATTACGAGCGATGTAAGTGAATGAAAGAATAAATGTGGTAATTTTTTATAAGACTATGAATAGAAAACCTACCAGTGTTAAGTAAGTTAAATTTTAATTACCTTCTTTTACTTGGTATTTAAATGTTGACTAATGTTCATCAGTCCTTATACCCCTGACAAACCGAATGTTTTCTGGAGCAATTTATTATTCTTTAGCGATAATTCTGTCAGTATATTTATTGACGTTTATATAGAAAAATATGCATAGCTTTGAATTGCGATATTGTCAACATCATGAGAATGCCCTTCAAAATCAAACAGTTTGATAACATCCTGTTTTAGACACAACACACTAGTCCAACAAATATTAAACGAGGGACTCACTTACACTTAAAACACAGAAAGAACACACATGCACCATTATATAACTATTGTAAGCGGTGAATTTTCCGCTTTTGTAAAAACAGCAAAAAAAGTCTTACTGGATAAAGAGCAATATGCTCTACAGTGAAAGGTGATTTTGTCGTCCATTACAATGGCAATACTTAAGAGATCAGTATTAATTTTCTTACTCATCTTATTTTTAAGAGAAAGACATGTACGGAAGCAGTTTGACAAAACGCCATACCACACATATGGCTGCAGTTTGTCTAAATCTTCATTTATTAGCTTTCAAATATTGGTGAAAGGAGAGAATTATACGTCTTCGACGGAATATTTAAATAAATCATTTATTTTTATTTTAGAAAATAAGTAGAGAACGGACATAAGGAAACAGCGGTTTAAAGTTATGCAATATCAATATCGAATACAATGTACGTCATTATATATAAAACAAATATGATTGTTGCGTTCTACAGGCCAAATGCACAGCCTTTAACGGAATGGGGCATGGGCGTCACGTCCATCTACTATATCTGGGTCGGCGTTATGTCATGCCAGGTCATATTTCAAGATGTCATTGAAAAACTTTAACAACATTACATTTCATTCAACCAATCATTGCGTTTGGTACCTTTTAAAACGAAACAAACTCTGCGTGTTTGCTTCGTTTATTATACTATTTATATGTATGGCAACGGCCAGGTTCTATCGTCTTCATATACGATCTAACTAAAATGTCACATCAAATAAGCATTTTCATTGTAGTCAATAACATTCTTTGAATATGATAAATTCTTATTGTATTTTATTGGACGCATATAATCACAATAATTGTTTTAGTTTTTTGAATATGAAAACATATCATGACTTTTCTTAGCGAACTCTCGAATAAGTAAATATCGTTGGGCAAGTGTGAGGTTATGGATATGCTAACTGATTTAAGATCCCAGTGGACTCGAAGTTCAGTGGTTTATTGCTTTTCTAAACTGACCGTCCAAAGGCGGTAATCCCATTATGTATCGGTCAGGCAATTTTGATGAGTGTGTGGTCTGTTAGTGGTATTTGATTTTTTTGTATTTGGTATAAATATATTTGTATCTTCACTTCATTGTCGTTTTGGCCCTTGCCTTCTGCCTCGCATCAGCGTGTTGTTTATTCTTCACATTTCGACTACTGGGCTTCTCCCTTCAGTTCTTTAATGTGTTTTGGTTTAAAAAAAATATTTCGAATGAGGCATTGCCTTGAGAAGTCGGCAATGCAATCATTTTGTGTTTCGTTTGAGATTCTTAAAGAAAACGCGATAGATTATTGCACAAGCCGCATGTCCAGAGAAATTTATACACAGCAAAAAAACCCTCAAAATTGATTCAGAATAGAAAAGGTTGACATATCGGTAATGTGACAGATTAAGACTTTCGTAGATAAACTTTTGTTGAGAATAACCATTAAAATGAAAAATTTGTTTCCTTTTGGAAGAATATGTTTAGTTTGAATTGAGTAAAATAGATATTCTAAATATCCATAATTGAAAGAAGGAATTCAAGAGTTCTGTCCAAAAGCACAGACATTTTTTTAATATTTGAATATTTAAATCACATGTTATTAAGTTGATATATGTTGAGTTAAAATATTATCTGCTATTATATTCCTGTTTGACAAAGGGAAACTTCTGCTAAATATCGTATGCCCTTAAAATGTCAAAAGTAAGCTAAGCACGATGCTCTGATTCAATAGTTTAAGTTTGTTTCTGACGGTTTCATTATGTGGAGATTGGAATATATATTACGAATAATTTAAAATAAAAAAGAAACAAAAAAAGCAACTGCTCTTTTTGTGGTTTTCTAAGAATATATTTCAGTTTTTAATTATCTCTCTCGCACGAGTATATCAGGTGTTAGCCCATAACAAAGCTCTCTTTGTTATATTTAAAAGTTACTCCTGTTTACCACTTTGTCATTGATTCTCATAAAATAATCACACTTTAACACTATTTCCTCACAAATAATGAACATTTTGTCTCATGATTCGTGTATATGCCATGTTGACATGTATACATTAACTATCTATAACCCTTCATGTGACATATTTAATGACCACATCTCTGGGGTCATCTTTTAAATCAATCCGGCTGGGAAATGAAAATTATCTTTCAAAACCACATCAATGTCTTCAGGTATAATATACAGTATGTGTACACTTGCAAATGCATAGAACGATCCAATTTATATATCATCAAATGCTACGTTAAGCACTACTTGAAGAGCTTCAACGACCCGTCAGCATTTCGTTGAGGGCCAGCACCGTCAGTGTCTCTAATTACATTTCATTGTTCTAAAATTTTCTTGAGATATTGTGAAGCATACCCTGTTGGACAAGAAGGTTTGATTTGCCCTGTAGATAACATTCAGTCAGACTGAATATTTTCTTTGCATCAAAACTCAAAATATTTAAAAATACCTTATACAATAACGTATCTATTACCAAACCAAGGAAATAAATTGCCATATGGTTTGCTTTTTCGACAATAGCCAAGATATAATTCTATAATGCCCACGAAGAGACATTCTCTTCATTAATATTCCGTCAGCAAGTTCCGTAATTATGTGTATATTGAAATCCCAACGTTCTAAAGCATAATTACACAGACCCCTGTCGTCTGCAAATCTGATACCTCAAACACGGCCGAAGAGCCTTTGTCCATTAACAATTAGAGTCAGGATATTTTATCACCTCTATAGTGAGCAACTATCGGATGCAACTATTTTCAAAAAAATGACATTAACAGTTATAAATGAGAACGATGGAATAACAAAGTAGAAACCGAATTTGCTATGACATCTTTAAAAGGGACGATTTGAGGTACGTATATTTCAATTCTGTGAAATCTTTAAAATTCGGCTCGATCTGTGTTACAAAAGGGTCTTGCGTTGCAGTCAAATAATTTCTTAGTTTTAATTCGTTCCAATTTTGGACGATCGCATCTATTTTTTATATAAATGGCCATGAACGATGTCTTATTCGAGAACCGAAGGTCGTTTCTTTAAGAGATTAATACAGTTACATTGAATCTAATAAATTTGAATAAATGACCTTTATAACACGCGAATGGCCTGTCTTCTAGTGCGAATTGATGTCTTTACTTTAATTAGAGTTGCCATTTACGTTATTACTTTTTGGGGATTGTCGGGATTTACGGAATAGTTGTACGGTGCACTGAAACTAGTTTAATACCCAGTGAATTTAAATTGTACTTACCATTTCAAGTCGGTACCTAGGAATTATTGATAAACACCCCTAGTTTTATATGGTTATAGTTGTTTTGTGTTGTTTGTAGGACTGTGTCTTGTTGCCCCATGATTCTGGTTTATGTATGTTTGTTTTTCTGTTCTATGTCATAAGCATTGACCCTAAACTATTGAGCTGATTTTATTTTTAAAATTTCAACTACTGAATTTGTTTCTGTACTTTTTCATATAAATATCGAAGAGAAATGTACTTGAATATCGTACCAAACGCACTTAATTTTAATAAATGAATGTACGGAGTTTTGTAATAATGTCTTAACACTCAGGCAAAAATATTCAAAAAGCATATTTCGACGTTATTAAATAAATAGATTGTTATAAAGAGGATTTTCTGCATCGAATTATTTTAAGGTATTAGCTAAGTTTGACACTAATCGGCCTTGTTGCCCCACTATTACCCACGCCGGTATTAATGATACTTTGTTAAAATGTCCTTTATGGATTTTTTTAGCGTTTGATAACATATGAGATGTACAATGATAGTTTTAACATTATCTTTGGCATATCTAAAGGTTTTCGTTTGAGTTTCTACCTGCTTACAGTCTGATATGGTGTTATTTGAATTAATCTCATGAGGCAAAACATTTCAACGACACTTAGCGATAACTTTAAACTTGGTAACACATAAGAACGACGAATAACACGATGACATCAGAATAAAATGAAGAATTTAAATGAACAAATGGATATTACTGACATCTAATTTCAGGCGGTTGCAACGTTATTTTAAGCAATGATATAAAACGAACATTCTTTGTTTTGATGTAAGCCCACATAAACATAGCGTAATTTACTATCTTTGTTTGATAAATTTCCTAAACGTATAAGAAAACACCGAATATACCGTGTAGCTGCTTAAAGACACGAGGTAAACATGGGTATTGAAAGTATAAGCAATGAAAAACAAAGGATCAGATAGTACTTATAACAATAGAAGTCTCAGTGAAAAGCTATTTATTTTCAATTTTATTTTATTAAATTATTGAATAACCTATATGTGCGCATCATTGTTTACATACTTTTGGGACAAACACGTTGGAACTACTTCTTAATTTGTTCAGAAGCATTAGAAGTTGCCATAAATCATGCATAATTTTGAGTTGGTTAATGTTTGACAAACAATAACAATCACATAGTGTAGCGTTTGTCAGGTGTATTTTATTCAAGGACTGTCTACGAAATAAATAAAAAACTCAGAATAACTATCTAAGTTAGCTATTAGCTATTTTATTTTCCTAACTGATAGAAGTTTTCTCCTTGAATACTGCGAAAATTAATAAGTCTACAGGCAAAGTAATAAATGAGATAATCAGAGAAAGACGGAGGTTTATGTCACAGAGATCTTATTAGGATTAGAACATGCGTATGACTCGATTTCATGATAATATTAAAAAAGACGCCTGCTTAATTATCATCTTGCCTAAAGGAACGCAATTTGAGAATATTTTCTTAACAATTTACAATTGCCAGTGGAATGGCTTCGATTCAAAACCTGCAAACTAAATAAAATTATGTTTTAAAACAAATAATTTCTTTAAACCTAATACATGTTACGTTGATTCTGTTTTAATTCAGTGAGTTTAATTGGCAGCTGTAAGTGAATTACTTATGACTGTGACCTTGACCTTAAAAATATATTTACGTCTTTTTAGCGAGTGGTTTACTGTAGTGAAAGTGCTTTGCTCACGACTGTGACCTTGACACTGAAGAAAACTACAAGGTCACCAAGGTATATCGTCATGGAGGAAACAGACACTGTAGGATATGTGTGCTAAATTAAACCATCAAAGTTTTACAAAATAAACTATTGACTGACTATGAACAATTTAAGGAACTAAACTATTCCAAAACGTTATTTTAGTTGAGTGTTAAAAATTATAAAAGAAAACTGTTCGATGAACATTGACAATGCCTTGTACAATTATCTTGAATGTATGCTTGATGTACTTTTTCAAAGATTTAAAATATTTTTCTGTATAACATCAATATATATTATTATGTTTTCATGATGTTTATTTTTTTAATTTAAGAAGGTCCAGTACCGAATGTTTCACAACGTCATACACTGTTATTCTATGAGACGCAAGTGAACAGACAGACCGTGTTACCTGACCAGTTTGGACGAATTTGTAGCAACATCCAAACATATCTAAACATGGCCACCCATGTCTCCAAAATCGATCGATTATAAATCTGCCTGAGACGGCAGACACACTTCTCAGCACTGCAAACTCTTAACACGTCGTACTTGTCTGTGACTGCCTTGCATCGTAATGGTGCAAACTTGATTCTGATGAAATGAACATTTTAAATCGACTGATGTTTCTGAACGAACAATAATAATGGAACAATAAGTTGTATTATATATATCATCTGTAAATATATTCATAAAGTGGAATATTCATTACACATGAATGGTACAATACGAGACTCCAGTTATACATATTGTAAGGGACTCGCACTTGTTTTTTTACCAAACAAATAGTTTTCTCGGCAATGCGTCTGAAAACACTAATCATATCAACCTTTACACTATTATATCGTAATTGCAGAAACATACAGTTAAAGTGTTTAGGATTTCGCCGGTTAACTCAAGAAAAACTAGTTACATACGCCTTAAGCATAAGGACTTCAACAAAAGTGGTGAGTATGTTGACCCCTGAACAATTCAATCATAACATCACGTGATAATGTCAATCAATCAATCATGCGACAATAAATCCGTAATAAAGTAACCACTTGCGTTGTTAACGCCAAAGATAATTTTGGTCTTCAAAGACGATATTTGAGCAAATATCAATAGTCCCAGAAGGGTTCCAATTTTGGTATCTCATTTGAAACACTCATAATTATTTGCCACGCTTTATATGGTCATACAAAAAGAGCATTTTCTTAAACAGGAGTTCCTTTCTAAGTTGGCATGATCAAAATTTGTTATGAAATTGCCGAGACAAATCGATGAGATAAAAATGTTGTTGGTAAAGTTTAATTTAGTGAAAACTTGTAAACAATAAAATATGAAATTGTTATCGGTAAACAGTCGTTATAGCCCATAATATTTTCATTTTGTTGCTTTTAAATTACAATTTTAATTTCACGAACAAACACACACATGATTTACGCTGATACAGCTTATATATGATATTGTAACTGATGATAAATGTGGTACAAGTGTACGGTTTTGTTCATATAATCTACATTTAACCCTAGAGTATTGATGTAGAAGTGAACTCGTATTTATCTGAAAGTTTCTCGCTGGTTATTCCCATCATTAATTGACAAAAAAATTTGATGAATGTGTAATCCGTTGTGTTATTTCTACGTCAGCGTCGTTTTTCCCTCATCTGGTGTCTTTAAACAGGGTTCATGTTTCAATACTTGACTACCGGGCTTGCCCATATAATTTTATTTATTTTATTAGACCACCTTGTGTTGTTCTGTCATGCTCCAACGCTCGATTACTCCTGAGAAACCCCCATCATATGTTGTAGTTTAGTTAAGACTGGAAGATAATTCCCTGATTTTGACAAGCAACACGATTTTTGCGATTATTTGCGCGTTTCATAGGCTTTGCTTGTAATGAAATAAACCGTTGAATATTCAATTAAATTCTCCCAAATAACTCCAAGGTTATTTCGTGGAAAGTGCTAACGTGCTAACGTCTTATCCTCAAGTGCCTTTTAGAATTATTTCTTGAAAATGCCAATGGGTCTATATCAGCCAGCAAATGATGTTCGTATACTATCTTTCATTGTATATGTTGTAGCTCATACGAAGGCCATCATGTCAACGCACTTTTCTTATGGTCGATTATTTTCAATTTGTGTTGCTGTGTAAATATAAAAGCTTAGAGCTTTATTGTTTAGTCTCTATTCAATTTATCTGATTTTGCAAGTGAATACTAAATTTGACTTGTACAACCACTAAATATTGAACTGGAGTTCCTAAGTAAACGATATTTTTTCGAACGCTTGTTGCTGCGATTGTCCAGATATGTTGTTGTTTTCTAAATTATCTAAAAAAGCAGAGAAGGAGAGCTTTTCTTAGTAATTCCACCGTACAAAAACCGTCTCTAATACTTTTGTCCGAGTTATTGAGATTGAAATAAAGTCCAGTTACATTTAGTTCAACATTCATTCAATACATAAGATGGACTGCATTAATAAGATAGTGTTCTACGAAACAGTGTAACCATAGCATTACAATCGCTTTCAAACTATATAAGATTTTAACTATTTACACCAATAGTTTATTTTACTTTCCAGAATTATTTAAAAAAAAAAAAAACACTTTTATTTCATTTTTGGATACCTTGCAGTAATTTATTCTCACCCATTCTGTAAATAGAACCACCCGCCCGTAACCGGAAACTGGCTTCTTTGTATTACATTTTCTGCAACAGATCATATTACGTCACAATAACGCGGTAAATATTTTAAAACTTCAAATAACTTTGAAACGTTAACTTGAGACGCTACTTACAACGATACATATAACATACATAAATTAGCATTTTCCAACATGTTAATTTAGATGGTCGTGATCTGCTAACACAATACAAACAATAACATGATACACAATTTTCAATTTACATGTATATAATTACAAGATGTATCGTTCGTCGGGAAATATTCGCAATGTCCGAAAGGCAGTTCAATCATTGAATGGACGTCCATGTGAAGATCCTTATTTTAAAACAACAAAACGAACTTCAGTATGTCTAATATGTTTGTGGAAAACGCGACACTGGATGTACTTTTTAATGTCTTGATGCTGTGTCTAATTTCCGTTCTGCTTCTAGACAAGTCTTGGCGCAGCCATAATAATGAAGGTTTAAATGGAAAAGCAGCTTGACAAAAACAATTGTTAATGCTCAAAACTCAGACAAGGACAACTGCCAGTATTAAAGAGTGCTTTTCGTACAAATGCTAAAGATTCCACATACGCAGTCAAATATTCTTAAACAAATATAATAGTTCAAGTTTAAATAACATCAAGTAACGTTTGAGTTGCCATTATGGTGTTCAAGTTCAACTAAAGACTGACCTTATAGTGAGGATGTTCGACTAATTCAACTATGAAGTTTAATCATGTAATATGAATGATTAAACTACGCTGGTTTGGTCATTAGAAGTCTACGACTTTTGAGATTAAGAGATAGACAAGTTATCTTATCAACTGATATTCCTGTGAATGAAGAAAAAATACATTCCAACCCTCAAACGAAGAATACCGATATTTATTGTTCATGTAAATGTCTGCTATACGTGGATTAAATATTAATGAAAACGAAATATATATTTTCACCAAATATATGTATAATCGTGTATGGATTTCTATTATATTCTACTAATTCAGAAATATTGATTACATTATTTAAATACTTAGTCATTATCTAATGTTTAACATTAGGTCGTCTTAAATGGACATTTTATTTAGGTTTATTGAGACAAAGGGAAAAATACGGAAATATAAATATGCAAAATAGTCATGTCCGTACATGCTGATTATTTTTAAACCTTATAGGCTTCTTAGCAAAGATGGCACAATAAAACGGGTGAAACAATTGATATTATTTTATGCATACCACGGTTAACCGGAAATTTTGGGGACAGATAACCGGAAATAGCCGGGACAATCACAGTAACCAAAACGATTAAAGATGTCCATTTAAGAGGCATATGCCACTGAACGAAAACACATCACGCTATTCTACCAATTTATAGTACGTCTTATATGAGTACTTATATGATATTCCCGTTGATAAGTCGACCTGCTCTATATTCGCGGATTGCGAATATTTTTTCTTCCACAGCACACAAAACCATATCTCATTAATGCTGATATAACCTTTTGTGATCCTGAAAATAGTACAGATTGCATTATCAGGAGAAACGCAATTTCTATTTAATGGCAATAATGTCACCATAAATATTTGACATATTTTTTATTTCCGAAAACAAAACACAGCAACTGCTTTTAATGACATGTCAAGGTCGGGTTTATCTTATTCATCTGTACACTGAGATGGGTCCATTACGTACATTTGCTCACTTCCCAAAAGAATCGAACAGTAGTGAAAGATGTCTGATGATTTCCCATACTGCGGTTGCTTTATAATTGATACACTTGTAGTTCTTCTTTATTGATTCATAATTGAAAACAATATCTGTTGCAGAAAATGTAATACAAAGAAGC
The DNA here is from genome assembly GCF_026914265.1 of Mya arenaria. NCBI lineage: Eukaryota > Metazoa > Mollusca > Bivalvia > Myida > Myidae > Mya > Mya arenaria. The sequence goes on along the minus strand of NC_069122.1, from coordinate 54,059,720 downwards.
CAGTTTCACAACTTGTCATTGATAAATGTTGCAGAACTTGCTTGTCCAATAAGGATAATTTCAAAATGTTGTTTTTGACCAGGACTCGCTTTCATGAACAACTCATACCGACTTCACTGCGAACGATGACTGACTCATGAGGACATGACTATAAGGAATGATTGACTTATGATGACCTAACTTTAAGGAATAAGTCACTCATGATGTATTCACACATTTACGAATGACTGACGTTTGACGACTTAACTTTAAAGAAACTTGAAACTTTATTTTTGTTATCCTCCATATATAAAGATAGACTAAATGAACAAAGTATACAAAAAGTAAATTAATGAAAACCCAAGCAGAACTATACAATATATACCATTTAATTCCAAATACATGTAATAAATTTTAGATCATGGCATTTAAGAGACATTATATTCTACATATTTATGTCAAACTATTGTTCAGTATCCCAAATGATCAATATAACTCAGCATAAAGTTTAAAGCCTGTATAATGTATAAGTTTCTGGAAATATTGTTCCACACCTCATTAATTCATTGGCTGGCTTCCTTTTCAGACAATGATACATACAGTAAGTCAACTAAGTATTAAGGCTCTATATGTCTTATTCTCGAATACAAACAAAACTTACCTCAGACATTGTGTGCTAAAGTGACCTAAATATTTTAATAAAATGATAAAGTTTATAGCATCTTTGAAAATACGATATTTGTCTGTGCAGTTGATTCATTGCTTGATGTTGCGTCCAATATTTAGTCCGTTGCCCTACAGTTGTTGTCGCAAAAGGATAAGTGGGAAATAACGGTATCACAGAACAAAACAAAACAAAAATGTTTATTTATCAAGTCAGCATTTGGCCACCAGGAAAAGCATAATTATGTTGAAAAAAGTTAAAGTTTAGCACTACTGAAGGAAATACAATAATTTGACCTCAACTAAGTATAACTAGAGCACGCTATTTTGCAATCTAGAACCAGTAAACTCCAATATGGAAAGGATCTCATATAATCATTTGAAGTGCTTGTCTTCCGATTAGGTCAGACACATTTATATATAACTATTTTACATTGTGCAATGTTTTTATATATATATTTCCTTGAATAGAATAGATATGTTAAAACTAAATAGAACTCTTCATTCAAAACACACTTTTAAAACGACCATAGGACGATTAAGCTTCCAACATAGTGTGTATTTTAAAATAAATCTCATTTAAAAATGTCTGATGTCTTTGTGAAAGATGCGACACTGGAAGTTCTCTTTAATTACTTGATGCTGTGTCTTATATCTTATTTGCTTCAAGGCAAGTCTTGGCGCAGACATATAAATGAAGGTTTAATGGGTAAAAAAATGTTTGAGGATTTATTATGCAAGCCGTAGGGCTGCCGCAGGACTATATTTTGTTATTAAAATTCGCCACTCAGACAAGGATAAATGCAAGTGTAAAAAGGCTGCCTTCCGTAATATTGCCCAAGATTTCTCGTATTCTTCAAGGAAATATGATTTTTTTTTTCTAACTTTAACAAAGAATAACGTTTTATTTGTTGTTTTGGTTCAAAATGAGTGTGACCTTAAAGATTTACTGTTAAATTTTATACTGTTAAACTGTAAACGTTATCATGTTTGGGAAATTGAAAAAATACATTTCATTTACATTGAATAACGTCGTTTCCAATATTGTCCTTCATTTTATTGTTTTCAAATATAAACAAGTTTTACCTTGTTGCATAAGGTCAGGCACCGATATCATTCGTCTGTAAAGCAATAAACACACCCAATGTACACAAATATCAGTCTCAAGTGACCTTAATGAGAAAATGAGAATACTTTCTAGACAGTGAATTATTTTCGGACGCGTCATGCGCAGTGAGCTCTCGTAGCCGGCTTCCATCTGCGTATTGTGAAAAATAAGTCTTATCTGCTTTCGTGCAAATTTTGGCTTCAATGCGTACCGTACGGGCTATGGACGATTTTCCACGGAAACGAAACAGTTTCGGACATGAACGTCAAAATAGTTTGAAGCATTAATTATAGATTGTTTTGCGATAAATTCCAGGATATCGGCGGTAGCCCGAACGATTATGAATAAAGATATTCAATGCATATCTTTCCTGTGTATGTTGTATTGTAAAATTTCTGTAAGATCTTAAAAGTTGAATTTATTAACAGGCTTCCGTTAATTTATTGGTTGCTGTGATTGTCCCTGAAGTTTTCATTGTTTTACTTTTAGTTAGTACATGCCAACTGGTCACGATAAACATTCATACCCATTGTGTTGTTTTGGTTGATTTTGTAGGTTTGCCGGTATTTCGCTTCTATCGAACGTGTTTCTCGAGAATGGGTTTCTTTTGTCGGCCTATGCGTATGTAAAACTTTATTGTTCACAGTGCATGTAAAATGTGCATTGTGCTTTGGCAGATTACGTCGCTATCCTGCTTTAGGGCAATATAATTGAATTTCAACACAGACTGTCTTATTTCACAACCAATTCAAAGCTACTTTCTTAGTGTTTTATTTCTGATACATTAAGTGCCGTACAACTACCTCGTCGAACCGCGTCAGATAGACAATCTGATTTCACATGCGCAACACATTTCCAGACAGCTTACGGCTTATACTATAAATGGATTTGTAACACACAATAGAGACATTCTCGGTTTTGAAAGCGCGGGTTCATTGCATTTCGTGTCCTGTCTGATATGCATTATCTCAGAGATTATTCTCGTAATTGATTTACATCACGACATTTGCATTGACTGCTCGACATTTTATCACAAGCTTTGGTAGATGTACTCTACAATTTTAAGAAAATATTGTTTTACGTACCAAACGTAGACTATGCCTTAACTATGCCGTTGAATACCACACACAGATTGCGATTGCGAAACTGTTTGGAAAAAAGTCCTATCCGTAAATCCTTTTATCTTATGATCGTGGTGTCCATAACTCTGACCTCCTCAGGCGTTTGATTCGACTCTAGTCCCTCAAAACATTTACAGTAAATTATTTCATTTGCCAGTACGTTTCTGTACAATAAAAGCGTTGTTCATTATACCATGATCTGCCCTCGACATATAAACGGGCATGCTATGTTTTTCCTATTGAAAATAACCTTTTTTAAAGTCAAACATTTAAATATAGACAGTTAAATTAAAAATATCGACTTTGATGGTGTTGTTTGATAGTGTCAAAAATGTTGATTAAACCCAATTTTCAGATATGAATACACATAAACAATTGATTCGTTGGAGATTTCATTTAATCGAAATACATTTTTCCGTGTCGTCGCCAACGTTAAAACACATATTAATGACCGTCAACATAAAATGATTGTTTCATTATATTCAAGGTTCTGGCTATCTTGATTACCAAATATCTAACATGAATTTCCGGAAGAAGAAGAGAAGTGATAGTCCAATAGTAAATAGAGTGTTTAGAACTAAAGGGTTGAGATTCATATCGGTGATCTTAATTGTCCTAGGTCAATCTGGCAATGTCACTGAAGACCGTTAGCTTGCATTAAATGTATTCAACAAACACGGAACTTTGGGGTCAACAGTGTTGCCCTTACCATTGTAGTCAATAAACACAAGACGGGATGTCAACAGTGTTACCCTTACCATTGTTGTCAATGACGGGGTGGTCTACTGTGTTGCCCTTACCATCGTTGGCAATAAACAAAGACGGGGTGGTCTACTGTGTTGCCGTTACCATTGTAGTCAATAAACACGAGACGGAGTGTCAACAGTGTTGCCATTACCATCGTTGTCAATAAACACAAGACGGAGTGATCTACTGTGTTGCCCTAACCATTGTAGTCAATAAACACAAGACGGGATGTCAACAGTGTTGCCCTTACCATCGTTGTCACTAAACACAAGACGAAGTGGTCTACTGTGTTGCCCTAACCATTGTAGTCAATAAATACGAGGCGGGGTGTCAACTGTGTTGCCCTTACCATCGTTGTCAATAAACACAAGACGAAGTGGTCTACTGTGTTGCCCTAACCAGTGTTGTCAATAAACACGACACGGTGTGTCAACAGTGTTGCCCTTACCATTGTTGTCAAGAAATACAAGACTGGGTGGTCTTCAGTGTTGCCATTACCATCGTTGGCAATAAACAAAGACAGGGTGGTCTACTGTGTTGCCGTTACCATCTTTGTCAATAAACACAAGACGGTTTGTCAACAGTGTTGCCCTTACAGTCGTTCTCAATAAACACAAGACGGGATTGTCTACTGTGTTGGCCTAACCATCGTTGTCAATAAACACAAGGCAGGGTGGTCTACTGTGTTGCTCTTACCATCGTTGTAAATAAACAAGAGACGGGGTGTCAACAGTGTTGCCCTTACCATCACTGTCAATATAAAACAAGAGGGGTGGTCTACTGTGTTGCCCTTAACATCGTTGCCAATAAACACAAGACAGGGTGTCAACAGTATTGCACTTTCCATTGTAGTCAATAAACACGAGACGGGGTTTCAATAGTGTTGCCCTTACCATCTTTGTCAATAAACAGAAGACGGGGTGGTCTACTGCGTTGCCCTTACCATCGTTGTCAATAAACACAAGACATGGTGTCAACAGTGTTGCCCTTTACATTTTTGTCAATAAACACGAGACGGGGTTTCAATAGTGCTGCCCTTACCATCGTTGTCAATAAACAGAATACGGGGTGGTCTACTGTGCTGCCCTTACCATCATTGTCAATAAACAAGAGACAGGGTGTCAACAGTGTTGCCCTTACCATCACTGTCAATATAAAACAATACGTGGTGGTCTGCTGTGTTGCCCTTACCATCGTTGCCAATAAACACGAGACAGGTTGTCAACAGTGTTGCTCTTTCCATTGTAGTCAATAAACACGAGATGGGGTGTCAACAGTGTTGCCCTTTTCTTTGTAGTAAATAAACACGAGACGGAATGTCAACAGTGTTACCCTCACCACTGCTGTCAATAACCACGATACTTTGTGCATTAGTGTTATCCTTAGCATTGCTGCCAACAAACATGAAAAAAGCGTCAACTGTGTTCCCCTTATTAAAGCCATCAACAAGCACGAAACGGGGACACAGCAGTGATGCCCTTACCATTGCTGTAAACAAACACGAGACCTAGTGTCAACAGTGTTGCCTTTACCAGTGTTGCCAGCAAACACGAGACAGGGTGTTAACAGTGTTTATCTATTCATTGCTGTCAACAAACAATAGACGGGGCAGTATTACCCCTTACCATTGATGTCAACAAGTACGAAACGGGGTGTCCATAGTATTGCCCTTACCAATGCTAAACAGTCACAGTCATATCGAGCCTAATGTGCTCATACTTTTGATGTGTTTTGTTATTCAGTCACCACTTTTCATGTACTTTTATATCAGTAGGTCATGAATGGTCTATTGGTATAGGTGTTTTCCTCTCACTGTCAGCTTTCGGCACAATCGAGAGTTTAAAGTTTAAGTTTACTTTAAAAACAACTGTGATGCTGTTGAGTCGCGCCTTCATGTCTTCACTTTACAGTTATGAACATAAACAGTTTAATATGAACATTTTTATGTATAAGAGTGAGGTTTGTGCACGTAAACTGGTTTAAACCCAGAGTAAATTTACATTTTACTGACCGTTCCAAGGCGGTACCTAACAATCCTTGATAAACATAACTAGTTTTTTTTTATATATAGGATGTATGCACTGTGCTGTTTGTGGAGTTTTGTGCTCTTCTCCCATGTTTCTTGATTGTGATTTTTTGTTTTTGTGTTCTATGTCGTTGGCGTTTATCCAGTGCGATTAAACCGGGTTTATGTTTAAACGTTTTCATTCTGAGCGTGTTTCTGTAGTTTCTCACATAAGTATTGATATTGGTTGTATGCATGATAATGCATTTTGGTTTCAAAATAAGAAAGATCTTAAATACTAATTTCTTGGTTCGTGAAAATGAACCCCTTCTATCATCCCAAATCAAGAACTGCCGCATGGGTACATGGAACGTGTTTTGAACGTCGCATCTTACGCGTAGAGCATCTTGAGTATGGTAATTGAGCTAAAACGTTAACAGTTAACAGTTTAAAGATAAAACATGTTCGGTCTAATGCTCCCACCGGACGACTGACTTCATTGAAATAGAACACACTCAAACATGCAATTTATTCTACATAGACTTTCAGGATTCTAGTGTGATAGCACCAGTATTAACAGAGAGCTACTGTTCTAGTCTGGTGGAACCAAGATCAAACAGCAATTATCACACGGGCTTGGCGTTACAAACGAATAAAATACCTAACTTAAAACATATTTCGTAGATGTTTATGAAAGTGTCTCTTTGGTCTGTCTGGTTTGTCGAACTGGAAAATATAATAAGATAAAGGATCGACATCAATAACACTCAGTCCCGACTCAATTTCCTTTTGACAAAGACAGGACTATATAAGTATAATGAAATAAACATTGTCTTTGTATGGTTTTGGACATCTTGTGAAGTTTTAGGGAGATTTAAACCACGTTATTTAAGAACTTCGATAGATAATTAGTGATGATCATATCTACAACGTTTTATACTTTATAGATTCAAGATTGCGGTGTTTTGTTTACATTTGAATATGATGCATGTTGATTATCCACCCTTATATCCACAACATTTGAAACTGTATATAACAAAAAAAGGTTTCCGATACACAATCAAGTTATTTCGGGTGCTTTTTGACGTCATTTTCTTGGTATCATTTGAAAGTATTTTTCTGCTGAAAAAAGAAAAAAACAATAAAGTTTACCTAAATGATATAACAAACAAGTTCTTTTGGCGTGTAAAGATAGCAAAATAGGTCATTTCGCCTTGGAATTTAGATGATAAAAAGTTGTTGTTACAGAGCTTTTGGCTGCATAATTTGGTAATGTACATTGATATGATTTATTTGCTAAAACATATATTTACACATTATACTTGGAAGTCTATTGGAAATGAATAAACTGTAAAAGTGTCAAATTAATGTTCTCTGAATTGGAGAAGATGGTTTTTACACACATTATGATCGATTGCAATATTGTTTGGAAAGACGAATGTCAATAATGCATATTTTGTGACATCATGAACATTCACTAGAAAGAAACATATTTTTATAAACGTTTGTTTTAAAATTGCACATACGATGATTTTTCCCGCGTGTTGGAATTAGTTCAAATTGATTGTACACTAAAGTAAAACATATAACATAGCCGCAAACTATGTCTCCAAATAAAGGAAAGAGGATTAATAATCAGTCCAAATCGCAATGACAATCTTGATCATTTTGAATAAAAGTATTCAAATTTTATTCAATGAACTGTCAAAACTAAAAACAATACTTATATGAGTCAAACATGTTTTTTTCAAAAACATCCAAAAATCTAAGTTTGAACAGTATATACTGACTTGACAATACATAAACGGGGACAAAGAAAAACAAGATTAATGGCAAAATATGATTACGTCTTCGTGTACAGAGTACGGGATTACACAATGATGGACTATTACTAGGTACAGTTTTTCCCTTTTGCTATTCAAGCATCATATAAATAAAGCACGAAATAATTGCATATTTTCGTTCCCAACAATCAGACCATAAATACCAGTATCCTGTCAACTTAATTGCAGCTTTGAAGAGACGTTTTCCGTAAGGTATTGCTGGGATTATCATTTTGTCTAGACGTTCGTGATTCTTTTGGCTCTAGGGTCATTGTTAAACAACAAAATTACTTTGAGATAATTGTGAATGCATTCGGAGACACAGCTTTTAACAGAAGTTTTCATAGCGTAAAAACATGCTTGTTAATTGAACTGTCTCCGCTCTTTCATTTAAGTATGATAAGAATCTGTTAAGCCTTGTTATTAGATAGTTAACATTTGGGCAAGTCGTTGAAATAAGCATAATTAATATTAGCACCAAGGCTGTCTACACAATGGGTTTAAAATGTTCTCTGCAAATAAAGTGCTCTGGACTATATATATGCATATAAATAAATCTGATGAAAAGTAGCGGGTATTTAAAATAATCGTTGTAAATAATTACGAAATTCTTACTTAGATGAAAATATTCACTAAGATGCTGATTGAAAAAAGACAACACATTGTGTAGGCAGCATCGATGCTAAGATTTGAACCGCTCATGTCAACCACTTAAAAATATTAAGCATTTAATAGCGAAACATATTCTAATTATAAATCGAGTGTACGTACAATTCGGAAATTAATCGATACATTTGTTTTTTACTTGACACTTGAACGAGTCGTTGCTGTCTACATCACCCACACCGAAAGGATTTACTTATGTCTTGCTGACGCTTCTACCTCATATATAAAAGTATTTTGTAACATTTTGATTCATTTCATTTTGACACCTCGAATAATATATCACATCATTTATAACTTTTTCATTGCTTTATTTATTTTTCATTGTCTTTTTGCTCCAAGTCGGTCCTATGATCTCAATATTAAACTATATGAAGAAATAATTTTAAATCTTTTTAAGCGAGATGTGTCTAATGCTCGAACGAACGTGTCTGTGCCAAGTGCACTCTGCGCTAATTATAATTGTTGTATCGCATTGAAAGGTTCAATTAAAGACGGAGGTTGAAAATTGCGGTTTAAGTATTCATGCGTTGATATCATTTGTGTACACATTTCTGATATTGTCACCTATGGTATGAAATTCATAAGGTATAAATCTAATGTATCGCATTGAAAGGTTCAATTATAGACTACGGTTGAAAATTGCCGTTTAAGTATGCATGGTATGAAATTTATTAGGTATAAATGTACACAATATCTATAAACATGTTTATTTTTCATACAGTCCATGTTTTCTGAAAAATATCTGTAGTCTCAATAAATCCTCAAATTGTTCAACATGTAATGTGTAAGCAATCGTTCTAAATCGATAAAATGAAAGAGAATGTCCAACTTGATCAAACACTGGTTTGGGGAATGTAAGATATTTACGATGAGAAACAGAAGTTTACGGTAGGAATAACAACCAGCTTTCTTCTGTTTGGAATTTCCACGCTATAATTTATTTTAATTAACAGGTAAAATATTCGATTACAAAGTTGGTTTCCACTGATAAAAGTTGACAAGAACTATTAAAACATGCAAAGCTTGATTTACACATTCACAAAACATAATGATATCACAAGACGCATCGTGGTCATTTGATCGAAATGTATTCTTTTATACCATTTATATTTGTCTGAGTTGTGAACATTAGTGTCATAACATACTAGCATCGCGTCCATCCGACGGCTAACATATATATCCTCTTTAGATTTTGTAAGTGGAGCCAATTAGTCCTTCTTTAAAATTATAGTAAATGACTAGTTGACTCGTAATGACCTAATGTCAAGGAAGGTTGACTCCTAATGACCTGACGTCAATGAATGGTTGACGCGTGATTACCTAACGGCAAGGAATGGTTGACTCGTGATTACCATAACGTCAAGGAATGGCCAAATCGTCAGTAATCAATAGTTAGATTGCATTGTTCATACCGGCTTCCCTATAATGGCCTCACTCGTTTATTTATATTGTAGTTTGTTGTATTTTTCCTTGAAATAAGGTCATCATGAGTCAGTCATTCCATGATGTTATGTCATCATATTTCAGTCATTCCTAAAAGATCATCATGAGTGAGTTATCCCTTGACGTTTGTCTATCACCAGTCAGTCGTACCTTGAAGTGAGGTCAACATGTGTCAACTATTCCTTGAAGTAAGGTCCTCATCATATCATCATTCCTGAAGAAAGGTCATCACCAGCCAATCGTAAGTTAAAGTGAGGTCATCACGAGTCATTTATTCACTGACGTTAGGTAATCACAAGTCAACCATTCCTTGACGTTATGGTAATCACGAGTCAACCATTCCTTGCCGTTAGGTAATCACGCGTCAACCATTCATTGACGTCAGGTCATTAGGAGTCAACCTTCCTTGACATTAGGTCATTACGAGTCAACTAGTCATTGACGTCATGTCATTACGAGTCAACCATTTATTGACGTTAGGTTATTACGAATCAACCATTCCTTGACGTCAGGCCATTACGAGTCAACCATTCAATGACGTTAGGTTATTACAAGTCAACTATTCATTGACGTTAGGTCATTACGAGTCGACCATTCCTTGACGTAAGGTAATCACGAGTCAACCATTTCTTCACGTAGGGTATCATGAGTCAAAACAATTCTTGAAGTTAGGTCATCGTGAGTTAACCATATATTAAAGTTAATTTATCATCAGTTCATCATCTCTTTAAGTTTGTTAATCACCAGTTAACCATTCCATGAAATAAGGTCATCATCAGTTCAACAATACTCAATGTAAGGTAACCATGAGTGAGTCATTCATTTAAATGATGTCATCATCAGTTCAACATTCCTTCAAGTAAAGATGTCACGAGTCAACCATTCCGTAAAGTTCAGTCCTCGAAAGTCAATCAATTCTTGAAGTAAGTTCATCAACAGTTCATCATTCTTGAAAGTAACGTCATTATGAGAATGTCATTCCTTGAAATGATGTCTCCATCAGTTTATCGTTGCTTGAAATAAGGTCATCACGAGCCAATCATTCTTCGAATTGAGGTCATGGCCATTTCATAATTCTTCAAAGTGTGGTAATTATGCGTCAAACATTCCTTGAAGTGACGCAGCCACGACGAAACCTTTCCTTGGAGTGTTCATCATCTGTTCATCGTTCCTTAATTAACAAATTCCGTGCAACACAGTCTTTGGCGTTTGACTATATGTCTCTGGCGTTCACACAGTGCCATTAAACCATATTTAAACGTTTTGCTACTGATCTTGTTTCTGTAGCTCTTCGCATAAATATTGATTGCAATTAAAGAACATTCATACCAAAAAAATATAATTGTTCATGTACTCGTTGAAAGTGCATTCATCGGTAGAGTTATAAATTAAGATTAGGATCTACAGATAATGCAATTACCTCTTACCAAATGCATTTACATTACGTTGAATCAGCAACGCCCATATGTAGGTCATCTTCATCCCGACAGAACGATGTGGAATGGTACAAATGTACAGCGGACCATATTCATATGCAAACGGAAAAACTACATCAGGACCTTTAAATTGAATTACTGGTCTAAACCTTACTGGCACCGTTATGTTAAAGACGCCCATACAAAATATCCAGATGCATACTTAGACAGTGGATTATTGAGGGACTCCAAAGAAGAAACAACCATGATACATCCTTCTGCGGTAACAAATAAACAAACTGATACTTCAGTGGAACACAACAAAGCAAACAGAGAGAATATGCGAATAGTTAAATGATGGTCTAAACTCAGCGGCAGAGTTAGACTAGAAATTATTTAAGAAATTGTTACGTAGAAAACACGGAGAAGTGCCAGACATCTGCAATGAACTGATAGTTAACACTATCACAAATACTGATGAAAAGGTTATTCACGGTTTTAGAAACCATTTTGTAACAGTTTGTGAGGTAAATGATGGACTATCAAAAATAGATCAAATGAAATTAGAAGAGCTAAAAACTATTTTAAGCAAATACTAATGTATTTGTGTCCTTAATATTTGTCACGTATCACTGGAGCCCCAAAATTATTTTTTACAAGCTCAGCATCTGTCAAATGGAAGCATAATTACCCAACCCGCTAAAAATAAATGACATTTCCTATTTAATTCCTCATGAGAGCCAATTTTCACCATTTCATATTTTAATGAAATATATCAAGTAAAAAAAATACTCTTTTTCACATGAATATTTACACACGAAAAAGTGGTAATGGTTCGCCCTCATTCTGTATTTGGCTTACATATTGCTTGGTTGTTTGAACATCTCCTTGGTCGGCCATGATGGAAAGGGATAAAATGAAATTAGAAGAGCTAAAATGTATTGAAGCAAATGCTATCTTTATTTAAACTGATGTTGCTTTTCTTTATATTTTAAATATGTTTTGCCAACATTTTCTGGTTCAAAGTGAAGTGTTCTGATTTGAGCAAGGGGAAGTAACAACAATGGATTTGAAAAGTAGTTCTAAAGTTAATATTTTCACTGAATTTTGCAGTGAAAAAATGATATTTTCATTGTTGTTATTCCACTGATAAAATTCCATATTTCACGGAAAAGCATGAAAGGAAAGTCCTGTATTTCTGGTGATAATAAAGAGTTAAACATGTGTTTAAGTGTAGCAAGGGCCTCAGGCATAGTGAAACACTGTCGCCTGTATAAATCAATTTTAAAAAAATAACGCTATAGAGCCATACATGGAAGCCTAGTGCAATAAAGGAATTGAACGTTATAAAGAAGAAACAGACATCTATGTTTCAAGAAAATACTAATCTTACTTTAGGCTGATAACATTGTTTTGTTATCAAGGAAATAAAATGAGCTTTATGTGTACTACCAACATCTGATGTATTTGTTACTTATAACAATGATATGAAGCTACAGGTAGATATTGACAAGTCATACATAGTTATCTTCGGCACAAACAAACCTTCAAATGCATAATTCAATTTTGATATGAACAATCAGAAACAAAAAATGATATATATATACTCATATATCCACTTGTCGACACAGCTTTTAGACGAAATAAGACATAACATCTACTACATTGAATAATATACGGAATCTTGATTTACCATCTAACCTACAATAGCAGTACGTCGATTACAATGTCTTACCAACTCTTTGCTATGCGTTTGTAATATGGGGGTATGAAAACCTGAGTGTAATAGAAACGGTCATCTGTGTTGTTGTTTTTTTTTCTTCTCAGAATAACAAAACCAAACAATGTACACCGGTATATATGCGTAATGGTGAAGCCGGTAGCTATCTTTTAGAAGTTCATATTTCACGAAAAATATTAATTTTTGGATAACAATAATCGCAGGAAATGTAAACAAACTAAATTTTGTATGCTACAAGTCCATGGCTTTATCAATACGATACACCTTTTAGTGTTTTAAACATGTCAAAGCATTTTTTATGATACCGGTTATTCATATGTATGGAATAATGCATTTCACAAATTTCTATGATAATCAATACACAAATCAAACAAACTTATAATACATTAATTTAAAAAATATAAAAAATAAATCTTAAAGATATAATAAAAAATCAGAACATCAAATCATCGGTTTGTAGTTGAAACAGGAATATACTCGGATAGTGACTTCAGTTAAAGGAAATGTATTCATAAAGTGATATCGGTGATGAATTTCAATATATTCTTAAATGCTTAAAACTCACTTATACACGACATAAATTCATCCCGTTTTACTACTATCAACACCCGAATGTTTTAAAAAAAGAAGAGTTGATGCAGACAAACAACTTTGAACTGCTACAGAAATTATTTGTTTTCGTCAAACATTCGTAAATATAAAAACATGCTAACTCATGATAAAAAAACATAACGGGTCAAACATATAAAAACCCTTACAATCAATTTTGCACTATCATGTTTCTCTTGAAATATTTGAACATTAACACTCCAATACACGTAACTAAGTTTAAAATGCATACCTTTATAAATGTTGTTACAATAAAAAACAAATTAATAAACACTGTGATTATTATTTAATAAATAGTTGCAAACGGTGTTTTCACTACATGAATATATCGAAATATGCTTTGGTCATTTGCACTTAGATACGGATATTATTTTTTGCTTTTGTTTTTTGCTTTGCTTTCAATGGTGTGAGCTTGTTCTTAATACTTTATCAACATTTCCATATCGCAACCTAATTGTAGTGTACTATATATATGTACATTGTTTTGTCTAGATGCATTGCTCATGCTGTGCAGAAAAAGACCTGAAATATTTTATGATGTGTACTTAACATGTCTTAATAACATTACTACTGCAACGTAACTTGACAATCACAGTAGCCAAAACATTGACAATAACATTTTTAGAGACATAAGTCATTTAACGGAAAACACACTAACGCTATTCTGCCAATGTTTATGTTGTCTTTGATAAGTATCTCTTGCTATTCTCGTTGATAAGTTGACTACCTCTATATTCGCTGAATTGCTAAAAGGTTTTCTTGCACAGCATACAAACCCACTAACCTCATTTATACTGATCTAATCTTTTGTAATCCTTTCTTTGCAAATAATACTGATTCCATTATCAGGAGAAACACAGTTTGTATTTTATGGAAATAATAAATGTCACCATAAATAATTGACATTTTTATTTCCGAACAGAAAACACATAAACTGCTTATAATCACATGTCAAGGTCGAGTTTATCTTAAACATGTGTACATTGGGATGGGTCCATTTCATACATTTGCTCACTTTCCAAAAGTATCGAACAGTAGTGAAAGATGTCTGATGAGTTTCCATACTTCGTTTGCATTATAACTGATACACTTATAGTTCTTGTTAATTACTTGATAATTGAAAACAATATCTGTTGCAGAAGACGTAATACAAAGGAGACAGTTCTACAACTTGCCATTGATAAATGTTGCAGAGTAAATATAATTTCAAAATGTTGTTATTGACCAGGACTCGCTTTCATGAACAACTCATACCTACTTCTCTTCGAACGATGACTGACTCATGATGACATGACTTCAAGGAATAATTGACTTATGATGACCTAACTTTAAGGAATAACTTACTCATGATGTTTTCACATATTTACGAATGACTGACGTTTGACTTAACTTTAAGGAAACTTGAAACTTCTTTTGTTTTATCCTCCATACACAAAGAGAGATAAAATAAACAAAGTATATAAATGAACAAAATCCAAGTAAACAAGACACAGAACTATACAATAAACATTACATTCCAAATACATGTAATAAATTTAGGATCATGACATTTAAGGTATGTGTGCATAATAGACAAATAAAAACGTGAACGTTTACAGTTTTGCAATGAATTATGTTCACTCACAATAATGCTGCAATGGTTTGAAAGCGACATTATATTCAACATATCTATGTAAAACTATTGTTCAATATAACTCAGCACACTTTGTTCACGTAGATAACGTCAATACTAAGGCTTATGAATCCTGACAATAATTGTACTAATGCGAAAATGGCTCCTGTTCACAGAACCAGTTGAAATATTTTATTCCTAATAGCATTGATAAATTACTTCAGAGTTATTTTCTTATACTTTCATTGTTTGGACAAAACATAAAAGTATGTGTTCCATTGCATATTAACAATTTTACAAATCCGTACATAAGGCCGTGATTAAAGTTTGCATGATAGGTGTAAAGTATTTAAGCAAAATTGGAAAGATTGGTAAGGGAAACAGTAGACAAGGTTAATATTGGGTCTGGAAAAGTGTTGACACAACCAGGAAACAATTCTTCGTATGCGATCTAACCATGGTTTCTTCTGCAAACTTTGGTATAGACTTTTTCACTGTATTTCGCAAGAATATATATTGGAAAAAACGACTTTTCCGATATATACAAGAGATCATAATTTCATAAAATTCAGACAATGTCGGGAATAAAACCTTTCGATTTATATTATTTGACCAAATGCACATTTTCTCAAATCAAAACGTTCAATTGAAAACTGTCATAAAGTTGACAAATTTGACCAAGAAAGTAAGAGTTTTCGTTTATCAATTTAGTCATAAAGGAGTCAAAGAGATATGCAAGCTAGGACAAGATCGGACGTGTGACAATTGAAAGGACGTCATGTACTAGACACATTGTATGTCAGCCCATTCAAGGTTTAACAGTTGTTGTTTAGTGAAGTTGCTCCATGAATCGTTTCCATAAAATGCACGTGGAATTAACGATCGTTAAAAAATATTTACCTTTTCTTTCATGCTTGTTGATGAAATATGGAGTTTTATCAGTGAAATAACAACCGTTAATTTCAAAACAACAGTGAAAATATCAATTTGATATTTACACTGCAAAATAAGGAGTGAAAATATCAATTTTCAGAACTAATTTTAAAATCTATTGTAGTTACTTCCCCTTGATCAAAACAGAACATTTCACTTTTGAAACAGAAAATGTTTGCAAATTAAATATTTGAAATTTAAAGAAATGTTACATAAGTTTAAATAAAGATATATTTGGAAATTAACAAGTTTCCGTTTATAAGAAAAATGTTTATCCCGTTTTCTTAAACGTTTTCTTGATCTTGAAGCTGAATGTTCGAACGTTTGCTTTCATACCAAACAAATATGAAACAGACGAAAACAACTGTGCGAACATAAAAAGAATGTTTTATCATCGTTCAAATGTATTTTGAACTGTTTGCCGTTGTAATAGGTAATACGAACTTCGCGGAAAATTCACACAACAATTTACAGATTTACTGATTTTGTTTACACGCCTCAGAATTTGTCAACGAACTAGCGTGGTCCTCATCATTACCTGGAAATCGACCTGTCTTCAAGCAAAACAGACTGGTCTCTGACAGTAAGATGACAGCATATCCATGTATCATGAAACATACTCTTAAACAACGAAAAATGGTTTATATCCAATGATTATCCGCAATTGTTTTGCTATCTCATTCGACCTTTCAAATTGTTATTCAATAAATGGCGGCGTAGTAATTTGGTTATGTATTCATGCCCCGCTTAAAATAAACGTGTTTTCCTTAGTTGTTTGGAACAAAGATGCACTAATAAAACTTCATTGATTACATTTCATAAACTCTATGCACTAAAAAAACGAGCGTATAATAAACTATAAAAAATAATATCAGAGAACTCTTTCTCAACAAACCGAAAATATAAAAGTTGACAGCCATAGTTTTGCATGAGGGGCGCCCCACGGGTAGCGGCGTAAATAGTACCCTTTTCAAACAGGGTATAATTAAGAAAATAAATCAAAATTCTATGGAACTCATGCCATGCATTTTCACATTAGCTGCGCACTTGAGACGTGAACATAACTTTATGTCATGTTGAAGAGCTGAATTTGATGACCAATGCAAAGCAATTTTGTTTAGGGCATTGTTTGTTCGAGGTGTTCCTGTATCTGGAGTAAGTTGGATTTAGGTAGGTTTGTGTCTCTAGTTTATTGTATACTGTGCCCTTGCCTTATGCTCTGTTACAGAGTTTTATTTTTGAATTTTGGACTTCTTGGCTTGAGCCTGTATTTTTCATAGTAATATTATAAAAAGGCTTAAGCTTTAAGTGAGAGATGAAAATATCCATTGCTAAGCTCATCTTAAAAATTCCAGCTTTATGCAGCAATGGGATCAATATGAGCGTTATTTGTAACATGTAATGCTAAAAAGTCATGCAATGCCACACTATCTTTGGGAAGTTGCTTATAACAAAAGGAATGGTTTAATTGAGAGTGCGCCAATTCTAAAAATGAAGACTGTTTCACGCCATCAGTCTTTGCTTCAGTATTTAAGACTTCTATTTGACAATTAAATAATTGGTCGATAGGTGGACAAAGTTAGAACTTTTTCATCATCGGATATTCTACATACGGTTCACAAACATTGCAATAGAATAGTCAATAAAATTGAATCTTATCACATCTACAATGTCTACAATCAATTTAACACGTTTTGGTCATATGACTGTCTTTCATTTTGGTGCGTCAGAAATGAAATAAGAAAATCACATATTTTCAGTCTGTTCGAACGTTTAATATCGACAAGAGTGGGAAAAAATATCAATATTAAAAGCAATTTGTGTTCGTATAATCCACTTATACCAATATCTCTGCATCAAAAATCACATTTATTTATTTTTATCCCTCGTGGTGAGTAACTTAAGGAAAGAGTCGGTCATGCAACAGCAACTAGAATAAAGGCTCAACATGTCTTACTGTCACATATGAACAACTTAATGTTGCGTCCAATATTCAGTCTGTTGCCCTACAGTTGTTGTCGTAGAAGGATAAGTGGGACAGCGGCGGATCCAGGACTTTCTAAATGGAGGGGCACAACTAATTATAAACATATCAAACTTTTTTGAATGCATTATTTTAATCATATAATGACATGGAATTAACATTTTTTGTCTTCACTGTCAATAATGTTTGGCAGTTAAATGGCATAAAAAGATATCATTTACTGAGATAAACCTTTCAAAAAAACATATATCTAGCCGTTTTGAAGTAAGTATTTGGCTAGCAGGAAAAGCATATGTTGGAAAAAGGTTAGATTTCAGAACTACTGAAGGAAATAAAATAATTTGACCTCAACTTAGATTAATTAAAAGTCACATCACACAACTCAAGAGCACGCTATTTTGCAATCTATAACCAGTAAACTCAAATATGGAAAGGAACTTATATAATCATTTGAAATGCTTGTCTTCCGATTAAGTCAGAAACATTTATATATTACTATTTAACATTGTGGATTTTTTTATATATTTCCTTGAATAGAATAGATATGTTAAAACTAAAGAGAACTTTTCATTCAAAACACACTTTTATAAAGACCATAGGACGATCAAGCTTCTAGCATAGCGTGTTTATTTTAAAATAAAGCACATCTGAAAATGTCTGATGTCTTTGTGAAAAATGCGACATTGGAAGTTCTTTTTAATTACTTGATGCTGTGTCTAATATCCGATTTGCTTCAAGGCAAGTCTTGGCGCAGACATATTAATGAAGGTTTAATGGGTAAAGAAATGTTCGAGGATTTATTAGGTAAGCCGTAGGGTTGCCGCAGCACTATATTTTGTTATTAAAATTCGCCACTCAGACAAAGATAAATGCCAGTGTAAAAAGGCTGCCTTCCGTATTAATGCACAAGAGTCCTCGTAGTCAAATATTCTTAAAAAACAATATTATTTTTTCTAACTTTAACAAAAAATAACGTTTTAATTGTTGTTTAGTTCAAAATAAGTGTGAGCTTATATTTTGGCTGTTTAATATTACACTGTTAAACTGTGATTTATATATATATATATATATATATATATATATATATATATATATATATATATATATATATATATATATATATATATATATATAGTGAATGACGGTACAACACGCTGTTTTGTATGATTTTTATATTTTGGTCAACTTTTATAAGTAAACACCGTGGGATATTATCTGATCAACTTTTTCGCATGTTAATTAAGAGAAAACGTTCAAATTTTCATTATTGGAATGCTGATTGATATTCCTCCTGTAAGTGTCTGGTAGTCGTCTCAAACAATATTTATCCGTACTTGAACCTTTTAATCAATACAAGATTAATTGGCACATAAATGCGCATGACACGGACATTATTTTGATAACGTTCGATATTGTAATATGTATGTAATACGTGTCTGTAGTATTGTGGCGTTGTTGTAAGGAATAGTTAATATTACAGTTTAGAGCGCCCAAAATATTAACAATATTATTATCAAACACACTGAAATGAAAAAATGCTGAATTCAAAACGTATTATTGGAGATCAAAGATTACAAATTATATTAAAACCACTGTTTCAAAATAGCTATATTTTAAAGAACGCATAATTTGAAAAACAATCTGTTAATGAATAACAATTTATGAAAACACTAATTGAAAAAACTATCAAAGAACCCAGATCTGATAAAAGTCAATGAACATCTATTATTTCTATCAAAGCACGTGGATTTAAAAATACTATCAAAGAGCACTGATTAAAAAGTTCATAAAATTAAAGGCTTAGAAAATGGGATACATTTTATAATCTTGGTAGACATGTCAGCATTTTATAATCTTGGTAGTCATGTCAGCATTTTATAATCTTGGTAGTCATGCCAGCATTTTATAATCTTGGTAGTCATGTCAGTTTATCTCTGTCTTGGTAGTCATGTCAGTTTATCTCTGTCACTAAAACAATTTGTTTTAAGTTTGAACGTTTTCTGGGGAATTGTGTTTTAACATAGATAACGTAAATTCAGTTTTATCCAATAGATAAATACAACTCAATTCCATGTAATAATCACGTCATTGAAGTAAAGGCTGCAAACAAATTGTATTCCATACCATAGAATATCTATGTTTATGAATATTGTTTACTTTTGACAGACACATGTTAATACAAACATCGAACTATGATTACACACTGAAGTTACTGTGCAGTCTGTATAAAACGGATCATCTCCAAATCTCCGAAGAATAACTTTTTGTGCAGTTTTTTCTTTATTTAAACATGTAATGTAGTGCACTTGAATGTGTCTTTAAATCACGTGAAATTGTACAGACTGAAATTATGTTTTAAAGCTGCTCCTGTCCTCAGTTCGGTCAATTAATGTTTATAGAAATACACACACACTCCTTTACGCAGTGATAACCCTCTATGATCACAGAAAATCGTGGCCACGGCTGGATTTATTCCAGCTTTTAACGTTTTGGGAATTAAAATTATTTACATTGAATTACGTTGTTTTCGATAATATTATTTATCATTTTTCAGATGAATTTTTGTTAACCTGTTTAATAAGGTCACGCGATTGTAATTTTTAATACGTAATTTGCCTCATTTATTTATACACTTCAAAAAGATTTACCCTCTGTGAAATTGTTACTTAAGGTAGACAGTGACATCATTCGTCTGTGAAGCACCAAACGTACCCGATGTACACAAATAACAGTCGCAAGTAACCTTAATGAGTAAATGAGAATACTTGAGTGTAAGACCGTTTTCCTCGAACGCATCACGCGTAGTGAGCTTTCGTGGTCGGCTTCAATCTGCGTATCAAGAAAAAAAAAGTCTTATCGGCTTTCGTAAACATTTTGGCTTCAAGACTTACCGGGCTATAGACGATTTTTACACGGAAACGGAACAGTTTCGGACAGGAACGTCAAAATAGTCAGAAGCATTAATTAAAGTTTGTTTTGCGATCAATTTCAGGATATCGGCAGTAGCCCGAAAGAATATGAATACAGATATTTAATGCATATCGTTCCTGTCTATGTTGTATTGTGAAATTTCTGTAAAACCTTAGAACTTGAATTTATTAACAGGCTTCCGTTAATTTATTGGTTGCTGTGCTTGTCCCTGAAGTTTCCATTGTTTTACTTTTAGCTAGTACATGCCAGCTGGTCGCGACTAACATTCATACCCATTGTGCTGTTTTGGTTGATTTTGTACCTTTGCCGGTTTTTATCGCCTCTATCGGACGTGTTTCTCGAGAATGGGATGCATTTGTCGGCCTATGCGTTGGATGTAAAACTTTATTGTTCACAGTTCATGTAGAATGTGCATTGTGTATTGGCAGATAACGTCGCTTTCCTGCTTTAGAGGCAAAATAATTAAATTTCAAAACAGACTGTCTTATTTATAAACCCATTCTAAGCTACTTTCTCATTGTTTTATTTCTAACATATTGAGTGCCGTATAACTAACCCGTAGAACCTCGTCAGATAGACAATCTGATTTCGCATGCGCAACTCATATCCAGACAGCGTTCGGCTTAACCTATAAATGGATTTGTAACACACAATAGATACATTCTTAGTTTTGGAAGCGTGGTTTTATTTCAGTTCGTGTCCTGTCTGATATGTAATATCTCAGAGATTATTCTAGTAATTGATTTACATCACGACATTTGCATTGAATGCTCGACATTTTATCACAAGCTTTGGCAGATGTACTCATGAATTTGAAGAAAATATGTTATACATACCAAAGTCATATTTTTACGTAGAATATGCCGTTGAATACCACAGACAGATTGCGTGTAACTGTTTGGAAGATGTGCTCTAGAATTTGAAGAAAATATGTAAAACATACCCAAGTCATCTCGTTATGTATGCTTATGCCTTAACTATGCCGTTGAATACCACAGACAGATTGCGTGTCAACCCTTTTATCTTATTATCATGGTGTCCATAACTCTGACAGCATTGGGTGTTTTATTCGATTCTAGTCCCTCAAAACAGTTATAGTAAATTATTTACATTCGCCAGTACGTTTCTGTATAAAAAGGCGTTGTTCATTGTACCATCTGCCCTAAACGGGCATAGTAACTTTTACCATTGAAAGTAACCTTTTTTAATGTAAAACATTGAAATGTCGAAAGTATTACTTAAAATATACCGACTTTGATGGTGTTGCTTGATGGTGTCAAAATATGTTGATTAAACCCATAACATTTTTTCGTGTCGACGCCAATGTTAAAAATCACATAAAAATAACCGTCAACATGAAATGTTTGTTTGTTTCGAGAAATTCACCAGCTGGTGAGTTTAAATTTTTAGCGAAAACATGTCAACAAGATAAAAGTTCGGCACTCTAACATAACGTATTATACGGTCATGAATTACTCATTATAACTAGTATTTGGTTCAGTATATTTTAAGAATAATGGATTATTATTACCTTTTCAACTTTAAATATGTATAACTAACTACAATACTTAGCTTCGAAAATCCATAAGGGGAAATAAGCTTCAGAGATTGGAAGAATGTGTACATGTGAATGAATGCGTGTGTGAGTGGATGCGTGTGTGTTTGTGTGCGTTCGTGTGTTTGGGCGGGGTGTGGTTAGTTATAAAAACACATATAATTGTTATTATGCCACTACTGCCTTTCTGTATGTGTATTGATTTGTACTCTGTGTAAAAAATAAATTAGAAAATAACAACAAAAACATGTCTACCGTTGTTTATTTCGTGTTAATTGTCACTTCAATTGTACATTAAAATGGATATTAGAACAGCTTGTTATGTTTATCGTTAAAATAGGAACAATAAATATAAGCGAGAGTTCTTTATTGGAATTGCCAGGTTGACTTAGAGCATTGAATATCGTAAAAATGACACCGAAATGAAGTTCAATTGGTTGTTGACAAACTGTGTACTATTTATGTTTACCTTCAAGGTTCTGGCAGATATGATGACCAAATATCGGACACGAATATCGGAAGAAGAACAGAAATTATAAAGTCCAATAGTAAATGGAGTGTTTAGAACTAAAGGGTTGAAAATCATATCGATAATCTTGAATGTCCTATGTCAATCTGGCAATGCCCTTGAAGACCGTTATCTTGCATTTATTAATTCTGGATATCCTTATTTCCTTACGATTGCTGTAATCAAATACAAGAATGGGTGGCAAGAGTGTTGCTTCTACCATTGCTGTCCAACAAACACAAATTTGGCGTCAACTGTGTTGCCCTTACCTTTTATGTCAACAAACACGAGACAGTGTTATCCTTACAATTGCTGTCACCAAACACGAGACAGGCGTCAACAGTGTTGCTCTTACTTATGATGTCAATAAACAAACGAAGGGGCGTCAACAGTGTTGCCCTTACCATTGCAGTCGACAAACACGAAACGGGGTGTCCACAATGTTGCCCTTTCCACTGCTATCAACAATCAAAAAACGGGATGTCAACAGTGTAACCCCTTTCCATTGCTATTAACAAACACGAGACGGTGCGACAACATTGTTACCCCTTTTAATTGCTGTCAACAACACTCGAAGGGGCGTCAACAGTATTATCCCCTTTTGATTGCTACCACCAAACACTAG
This sequence comes from Mya arenaria, assembly GCF_026914265.1. NCBI lineage: Eukaryota > Metazoa > Mollusca > Bivalvia > Myida > Myidae > Mya > Mya arenaria. Next base: position 54,036,252 of record NC_069122.1, on the reverse strand, counting down.
ACGGTGCGTCAACAGTGTAATCCCTTTCCATTGCAAACGCCAAACACGATACGGGGCGTCAACAGTGTAACCCCTTTCAATTGCTATCAACAAACACGAGACGGGGCGTCAACAGTGTAACCCCTTTCCATTGCCATAACATACAAGAGACTTGGTGTCAACAGTTTTGCCATTACCATCGTTGTCAATATACACGATACGGGGCGTCAATAGTGTTGCCCTTGCTAATGCTGTTAATAAACAGTCTTATCCTAACCATTGCATTCTACGAAACGAGGACGGGGTGTTAACAGTATTGCCCTTATCATAACTCCAAACAAACACGAGACGGGTGTTAACAGTGTTACCGCGTTTTCATTGAAATCAACAATCACGAGACAGGGCGACAACAGTGTTACTCTTTCCATTGCTATCAACAAACACGAGACGGGGCGTAAACAGTGTAATCCCTTTCCATTGTCATAACATACATGAGACGGGTCGTCAACAGTGTAACTCCTTTTTCATTCAAATCAACAAACACGAGACGGGGCGACAACAGTGTTACTCTTAACATTGCTATCAACACACACGAGACGGGGCGTAAACAGTGTAATCCCTTTCCATTGTCATAACATATACGAGACGGTGCGTCAACAGTGTAACACCTTCCCATTGCTATCAACAAACACGAGAAACAGTGTAACCCCTTTCCATTGTCATAACATACATGAGACGGGGCGTCAACAGTGTAACCCATTTCCATTGTCATTACATACACGAGACGGGGCGTCAACAGTGTAACCCCTTTCCATTGTCATTACATACACGAGGCGGGGCATCAACAGTGTAACCCCTTTCCATTGTCATTACATACACGAGACGGGGCATCAACAGTGTAACACCTTTTCATTGCTATCAACAAAACACGACACGGGGCGTGACCAATGTAACCCCTTTCCATTGCCAAAACATACAAGAGACTTGGTGTCAACAGTTTTGCCCTAACCATCGCTGTCAATAAACACGAGACGGGGCGTCAATAGTGTTGCCCTTGCTAATGCTATAAATAAACCAAGATGGGGTTTCAACAGTGTTAGCCTTACCATTGCAGTCTACGAAACCAAGATGGGGTGTCAACAGTGTTGCCTTATCATCGCTGTCAACAAACACGAGACGGTGTCAACAGTGTTGCCCTTACTATTAAAGTCAACAATCGACAGTTTTGCTCTTACTAGTGTTTTTAAAAAACACGAGGCTTGGTGTCAACAAAAGTATTGTCCTTACCATTGCTGTCAACAAACGAGAGACGGGAGTCCACAGTGAAGCCCTTACTAATGCTGTCAACAAACACGACACGGGCGTCAACAGTGGAGCTATTACTAATGATGTCAATAAGCACGACACGGGTGTCTACAGTGCAGCCCTTACTAATGCTTTTAACAAACACGACACGGGCGTCTACAGTGAAGCCCTAACTTATGTTGTCAACAAACACGACACGGGCATCTACAGTGAAACTCTTACTTATGCTTTCAACAAACACGACACGGGCGTCAACAGTGGAGCCCTTACTAATGATGTCAATAAGCACGACACGGGTGTCAACAGTGGAGCCCTTACTAATGCTGTCAACAAACACGACACGGACGACTACAGTGAAGCCCTTACTATTAAAGTCAACAAACACGACACGGGCGTCTACAGTGAAGCCCTTACTAATGCTGTCAACAAACGCGACACGGGCGTCAACAGTGGAGCCCTTTCTAATGCTGTCAATAAGCACGACACGGGTTTCAACAGTGGAGCCATTACTAATGATGTCAATAAGCACGACACGGGTGTCTACAGTGGAGCTCTTAATAATGATGTCAATAAGCACGACACGGGTGTATACAGTGGAGCCATTACTAATGATGTCAATAAGCACGACACGGGTGTCAACAGTGGAGCCATTACTAATGATGTCAATAAGCACGACACGGGTGTCTACAGTGGAACCCTTACTAATGATGTCAATAAGCACGACACGGGTGTCAACAGTGGAGCCATTACTAATGCTGTCAACAAACACGACACGGGCGTCTACAGTGGAGCCATTACTAATGATGTCAACAAACGCGACACGGGCGTCTACAGTGAAGCCCTTACTAATGCTGTCAACAAACGCGACACGGGCGTCTACAGTGGAGCCCTTAATAATGCTGTCAATAAGCACGACACGGGCGTCAACAGTGGAGCCATTACTAATGCTGTCAATAAGCACAACACGGGTGTCATCAGTGGAGCCCTTACTAATGATGTCAATAAGCGCGACACGGGTGTCAACAGTGGAGCCCTTACTAATGCTGTCAATAAGCGCGACACGGGTGTCAACAGTGGAGTCATTACTAATGATGTCAATAAGCACGACACGGGTGTCAACAATAGAGCCCTTACTAATGTTGTCAATAAGCACGACACTGGTGTCAACAGTAGAGCCCTTACTAATGCTGTCAACAAACACAACACGGGCGTCTACAGTGAAGCCCTTAATAATGCTGTCAACAAACGCGACACGGGCGTCAACAGTGGAGCCCATAATAATGCTGTCAATAGGCGCAACACGGGTGTCAACAGTGGAGCTCTTACTAATGCTGTCAACAAACGCGACACGGGCGTCCACAGTGAAGCCCATACTAATGCTGTCAACAAACGCGACACGGGCGTCAGCAGTGAAGCCCTTACTAATGCTGTCAACAAACACGACACGGGCGTCAACATAGGAGCCGTTACTAATGCTGTCAATAAGCACGACACGAGTGTCAACAGTGGGGCCCTTACTAATGATGTCAATAAGCGCGACACGGGTATCAACAGTGGAGCCATTACTAATGCTGTCAATAAGCGCGACACGGGTGTCAACAGTGGAGCCATTACTAATGCTGTCAATAAGCGCGACACGGGTGTCAACAGTGGAGCCATTACTAATGATGTCAATAAGCACGACACGGGTGTCAACAGTGGAGCCATTACTAATGCTGTCAATAAGCGCGACACGGGTGTCAACAGTGGAGCCATTACTAATGCTGTCAATAAGCGCGACACGGGTGTCAATAGTGGAGCCATTACTAATGATGTCAATAAGCACGACACGGGTGTCAACAGTGGAGCCCTTACTAATGCTGTCAATAAGCACGACACGGGCGTCAACAGTGGAGCCATTACTAATGATGTCAATAAGCACGACACGGGTGTCAACAGTGGAGCCATTACTAATGATGTCAATAAGCACGACACGGGTGTCAACAGTGGAGCCCTTACTAATGATGTCAATAAGCGCGACACGGGTGTCAACAGTGGAGCCATTACTAATGATGTCAATAAGCACGACACGGGTGTCAACAGTGGAGCCCTTACTAATGCTGTCAATAAGCACGACACGGGTGTCAACAGTGGAGTCATTACTAATGATGTCAATAAGCACGACACGGGTGTCAACAGTGGAGCCATTACTAGTGCTGTCAATAAGCACGACACGGGTGTCTACAGTGGAGCCCTTACTAATGCTGTCAACAAACACGACACGGGCGTCTACAGTGGAGCCGTTACTAATGCTGTCAATAAGCACGACACGGGCGTCTACAGTGGAGCCCTTACTAATGATGTCAATAAGCACGACACGGGTGTCAACAGTGGAGCCATTACTAATGCTGTCAATAAGCACGACACGGGCGTCTACAGTGGAGCCCTTACTAATGATGTCAATAAGCACGACACGGGTGTCAACAGTGGAGCCATTACTAATGCTGTCAATAAGCACGACACGGGCGTCTACAGTGGAGCCCTTACTAATGATATCAATAAGCACGACACGGGTGTCAACAGTGGAGCCCTTACTAATGCTGTCAATAAGCACGACACGGGCGTCTACAGTGGAGCCCTTACTAATGATGTCAATAAGCACGACACGGGTGTCAACAGTGGAGCCCTAACTAATGCTGTCAACAAACACGACACGGGTGTCAACAGTGTTGCTCTTACAGATGCGGACAACAAACACGAGACGGGCTGTCCACATTTTTGCCTTTAGCATTGCTGTCAACAAACAGTCACAGTCTTATCGAGCCTAATGTTATCATATATTGGATGTATTTTGTTTTTTAGTCAGCGCTAAACATGTTCGGTCTAATGCTCCCACCGGACGACTGACTTCATTGAAATAGAACACACTCTAACATGCAATTGATTTTACAAAGACTTTCAGGATTCTAGTGTAATGGCACCAATATGTACAGATAGCTACTGTGTTCCAGTCTGGTGGCACCAAGATCAAACAACAATAACCAAACAAGCTTGGCGTTCCGAACGAATAAAACACCTAACTTAATACATATTTCGTAGATGTTTATGAAAGGGTCTCTTTAATCTGTCTGGTTTTTCGAACTTGAGAATATAATGAGATAGAGTATCGACATCAATAACACCCAGTCCCGGCTCAATTCCATTTTGACAAAGGGAGGACTAATATATCAAGTTTATAGTATAATGAAATAAACATTGTCTTTGTATGGTTTTGGATCATCTTGTGGCGTTTTAGTGAGTTTTAAACAATGTTATGTAAGAACTCCGATATATATTTAGTGATGAACATATCTACAACCTGTTATACTTTTTACATTCAGGATGGCGGTTTTTTGTTGACATTTGAATACGATGCAGGTCGAGTATCCGCCCTTATATCAACAACATTTAAAATGAGGTTTCCGATACACAATCAAGTTGATTTTGGGTGCCTTTTGACGTTATACTGTTTTGATATCATTTGAAGGTTTTTTTCTGCATAAAAAAGGGAAAAAACAGTAAAGAGTACCTAAATGATATAAAAAAACATTGAAAGATAGTAAAATAGGTCATTTCGCCTTCGAATTTAGATATTATAAAGTTATTGTTGAAACAGAGCTCTTGGCTGCATAATTTGGTAATGTACTTTGATATGATTTGTTTTGCTATAAAATATATTTATGCACTATACGGTAAAAGTGTCAAATTAATGTTCTCTGAATTGGAGAAAATGATTTTTATGACGAAGAAGATCTCGTTGTACACACATTATGATCGATTGCAAAATTGATTGGAAAATCGAATGTCAAGAAAGCACATGTTTTAAGACATCAAGAACATTTTCGAGAAGAAATATTTTTTGTATGAATGTCTGTTTTAAAATTGTACATACATGAATTTTTCTCGCGTGTTGGAATTAGTTCATATCGAAAGTACAATGTAGTAAAATAATACATTATAGCCGCAAATTCTGTCTCCAAATAATCGCGTTCAGATTGGCATAGATTTTAATCATTATGAATAATATTATTCAGATTATATTCAATTAACTGTCTAAACTAAAATAAAATACTTTTTTGAGTCAAACATGTTTTAAAAAAAATCCAAAACTCTAAGTTTGAACAATATATCACTGATACGAAAATACGTAAATGGGGACAAAGAAAACGTACATTACTGGCATAATAGTATAACTTTGTGTTCAGAGTACGGGAATGAACAATGATAGCTATAACTAGGTACATTCTTTCCTTTGGCTATTCAAGCATCATAAAAATTGAGCACGACATAATTGTGTATTTTCGTTCCCAACAATCAGACCATAAATACTAGTATCCTGTCAACTTAATTGCAGCTTTGAAGAGACGTTTTCCGTAAGGTATTGCTTGGATTATCATTTTGTCTAGACGTTCGTGATTCCTTTGGCTCTAGGGTCAATGTTAAACAACAAAATTACTTTGAGATAATTGTGAATGCGTTCGGAGACACAGCTTTTAACAGAAGTTTGCATAGGGTAAAAACATGCTAGTCAACTGAACTTTCTCTGCTCCTTCATGTAGGTCAAATAAGAATCTTTTAAGCCGTGTTATTAGATATTTAACATTTGGGCAAGTCGTTGAAATGAGCAGGTTTAATTTTAGCACCAAGGCTGTCTACTCAATGAGCTTAAAGTGTTCTCTGCAAATATAGTGGTCTGAACAAAATATGCATACGAATAAATCTGATGAAAAGTAGCGGGTATTTAAAGTAAATGTGGTCAAAAATTACGAAATCCTTACTAAGATGAAAATATTCATTAAGATGCTTATTGAATACGGCCCCTGGTTATGTTTATCAGTCAACACATTGTAGAATTGATGCTGAGATGGGAACCGCTCATGTCAACCACTTACTAATATAAAAATTTAATGGCATAACATATTCTCATTTTAAATCGAAGGTCCGTACAACTCGGAAATTAATCGATACACGTGTACATTCTTTTCGACCCGTTTTACAGCTATTCATTGTAAAAAAGTACTAATTTGAAGTTTACCTTTCCTTTACGTTTATCATTTAACTTAGACAACACCAAATAGATATTTCGTTTTGTATATGTATCCCGTTTTATTTCAAATGAGCGGTATTGTAATCTAAATATCCGTTAACTTTGAGGCGCCCAAATGTCAAACCAACGATTTCTTGTACAGCAATGGTGCGTCAGCAACGCCAAAAATAGTTGACATGTCTCTGACAATTTCAGGAAGACTGACAAAGCAACATGAATGAATACTTCTTTGAGTATTACCTTCAATTACACTTTATTCTTATTACAAGAAGGATATTTTTGTAAGTGCAAATAGATTCGGTGTTGACCCTTTCTGATTTTAAACGTTAAAATACAATAATGCAACTTCTATTTCGCCCGATAGCTCTTATGTTGCTCTTATACAGCCATTAAGGTTCGGAAACTAACTCCACTATTGCTCATTCCGATATACTGAAGTTTTAGAAACGTTTTAATGCTTGTAGTGTTACATAGGCGTGAGCGGTCAGCAGCTTTGCTTCTGTTGACTGCATAGATTATTTCTGATGTTGGGATTTTATGACAAATGGTTGAAATTAATGTTTGGTTTTTATATGCGAACATTCAATAAAGTAAGTTGCAAACTCCATCTCTGGCCACTTCATTCATCGCTGCATGGGATGTGGTTGATTTGACACTTGAACGAATCGTTGCTGTCTGCACCCCCCCCCCCCCCAACACACACAAACACAGCGAAAGGATATATTTATGTCTTGCTGACGTTTCTGCCTGATATATAAATGACTTTCGTAACTTTTCGACTCATTTCATTTCGACAGCTCTAATAATATTTCACAGCATTTGTATTTTTATATTTATTTTCATTGTCTTTTTCCTCCGCGCTAATTATTGTATCGCATTGAAAGGTTCAATTATAGACAAATGCTGAAAATTGCCGTTTAATTATGCATGTATCATTTGTGTACACATTCCTGATATTGTCACCTATTGTATGACATTTTTTAGGTATAAATGTACACAACATTTATAAACATGTCTAATTGTCTGTAATTGTCTGAAGTCTTAATGTTGATTATTTCACGTTAAACGAGAACAGAGAAAGTCCCACTCTATCAAACACTGGTTTGGTGAATGTTAGATGTATACGACGAGTACCAGACCTTAACGGGAGCAACAACAATCAGCTTTCCTCTGTCGGGAATTTCAAAGCTATATTTCCTCTGAAATAACAGGCAAAATGGTCGATTGCAAAGTCGGTTTCCGTTGATAAAAGTTGACAGGAACTATTCAAACATACAAAGCTTTGTTCACACATTCACAAAACATAATGAAATTACAGCTTATTTGAAACGGCCTTAATATAATGTCGCACATTTATCATGTCAGTTGGAAGTTTAATTTATTGTAAAGTTTGCGCATATTTCTTTAAAGCACATTTGACTAAGATGCATCGTGGGCATTTGATCGAAATGAGTCTTTTATAGCATTTATCTTGGTCCGAGTTGTGAATATTAGTGTCATAACATACTAGCATCGCGTCCATCCGACGGCTTCCTTAATAACATCTCTTTAAATCTGGTTAGTGGAGCCAATAATCCTTTAATATTCTACTCCAAGACTTGAAGATGATCGGATATAAACACAAAATCAGTTGTCTGCTTACTGGAGAAATCCTCTAAACATTTTGTCTTGTCATTACGGGGAACTTTTAATTTAAGTCAATCCTTCTGAGACTGAGTTGTCTGGCAACAGACTTAATATTGAACACAGCATCAGGCAATTAAAAACTTTACTAGTGTTTTTCTTAGTAAGATATCTTATTGTTATCTATGGGATAAAATTCTGAAGTGTTTTAAGGTGAAGAGGATATTTTATGAACTGGCATATCACATGCTTTGTAGAATGTTCTGTTCAGCTCACCATAGCACGAAGTGTTTGAAATGAGCTTACATGTTCGTCGGATATACATGTGCTTGATATTGGAAATATGTTGACAGCAGTGAGTATTGAGCATTGAATCACACATACCGCGTTATTCAATGTATAATGCATGTATAGCCATTATAATGATGCGGCAAATCAATAGCCCAAATCGCCAGTAATCAATACTTAGATTGCATTGGTCATACCGACTCGTCTATAAAGGCCAAACTCGTTTATTCCTATTGAAGTATGTTGTATTTTTACTTGAAATAAGGTCATCATGAGTCAGTCATTCCATGATGTTAAGTCATCATATTTCAGTCATTCCTTAATGGTCATCATGAGTGAGTTATCTTTTGAAGTTAGGCTATCACCACTCAAGGTCATCAAGAGTCAACTATTCCTTTAATTTAGGTCGTAATGAGTGAGTCATACCTTAAAGTGAAGTCATTACGAGTCAAATTTTCCTTATCGTTAGATAATAATGAGCAAGTCATTCTTTGCAGTTTGGTCATCACCAGAAAGTCAATTGTTGAGGCCATTTAGAGTCAACCATTCCTTGACGATCATCATGAATCAAATATAAATTGACGTTAGGTCATCACGAGTCAATCATTCCTTGAAATTAGGTCGTCATCACGAGTCAATCATTCCTTGAAATTAGGTCATCATCAGTTTATCATTCCTGAAAGTGAGGTCATCACGTGTCTATCATTCCTTGAAATGAGGTCATTAGTAGAAACCTTGTCTTTTGGCAATGATTAAAAACACTAAAGATAATTAATCGATTCAAATGGTACCAAAAAGAAGCTTTCATGTTGTATTCAAGAAATAATGCTGTACTCTCATCAGAACAATTTAAATAACAATTTGACTATTTACATACTTTGAATCACTGCACATATTTATGACAACCACAAAGTATCACTGATCTATACGCGAATTATTTTCACTACGAACAAACGAGTTTGAGTGAAAAAATGTCATTACATTACACAAATATCAAAATGTCGATCAGATTATCTGTATAACCTGCATAAGCCAGTCAAATGTGCGTTTGGTTAGTGATCACCAAACCGGACCAAGTGGGGTTCTTCTAGGTGCTCCGGTTTCTCCCATAACACAAGATCACACACTCGCGCGACATCATACCAACGAGTATAAGTTATTATAACTTTCTTCTCAAACATATTATGTTTAAACTATAATCATTTAGCTTCCGAACGGATACTAAATCATTTGATTTGGAATATAGGTTTTAAATTGTATCTTATAATTAAAGAAAACACAGCTACACTTTGATTCAACTGTCGGACGATTTAAACCAATTTTCCAATTTTGAGGCTGATCAATTTTCAGAAAGGTCGCTGGATCCGTATGACCCTAGTTATGATGAACATGATGATGCAATTAGTCATGTTGAATGTACCAAAGCTATTTAATCAATAGATTGAGAGACGGCGAGATCACAATTATGATTATATTAAAACAGAAGACATAGTTTAGGATCTTTTTTTGTATTTAACCATATAAAAAGTAGACATTTTTCAGACTGTTGAATATGATCCATTATAGCACAAGTGTACAATATAGACAACGAAGACTAAGTGTCAAACTTTAATAACTCTCTTGAGTTCAATGGTAAACGGTGTATGACGTAGTGTGAAGCAAATTCAAACATTGTAACAAACTACCGATTTATTGACATAACAGTCGGCCTGAAGCAGGGAACGTTTGTTCTCCGATTGTCAACACTCTTTTCGCAGCAGACATTGAATTCCTTATTGCAAAACACTCTTAAAGTGGATTATTTATCAAAGAAGTAAGTTAACTCCTACTTATGAATTCCGAGAACATTACCTTAATCGCGAAATCTCCAGATGACATGCAGGAAATTTTGAAACTATGATAAAGGAGATCTAGACAAAACAAAGGTCGTTGTTTTAAAAAAAGAGAGGTCCTTCGAGACAGAATGACTGGCTTAAGTTTGTCAATACCGATAAGTGTATTATAAATATATGTATAATTAATCACATAATGACTTTGTTAACGGCAAACATTATTGGTGCAGTAATATTAAGAATATTTTTGATTGATTTGTCGTGTTTTTGTTTTGTTTGGAATAACCCGAACATCATAAATATTAGTGTTGTGTCGATGCTCGATTATAATCGACAATTGATCGGAAAGGCCTACGTCGGCGACAATCGATAGTGAAATTTGAACAATCGATTATAGAAACAAGGAACGTAACCGCTACCGACTAATTTACTTATTTCTGGTTAATGCAAGTTTATGTTAAAACGTTAAGGTGTTACTATGTTAAATTATGTACTCATATGCTTAACACGTCAATAAGTCACAACAGTGCTTTATTACAAATTTTCTTTGTAATTAAACTGTTAAAGGATTGGTTCTCAACTTCTCATGCTTGTGGTTTATAAGTGATTTTTAAAACATGTTACCGTTAATTTCTAATCATTTAAGACTTTAGTTTTCTTATTTTTCTGAAATAAACTGTTCCTGTAAAACAGAAATTGTTCTTGTAAAACATAGAATATTCAACTGCTTGTTGTACTTATTACTGACTGATTATTAAAAAGAAATTGATATTCTTCTTTGTGTTTTTTGCACATGTATGCCATACTAAATTTTAGACAATAATTAGAGCCTGTGGTCTCACGTTCTGCAATAGTGACTTGTCATCACTAAACGATAGTCGCTTTCTGAATAAATGATGTAATTTATATTAAAAAAATCTACAAACAATATTGTAAGGGAACATTGGTTCTTAAAACTGGTGCATGGACTGTATCTGTATGCCTTTAATATGATGGCCAAAGGTAATCAAATTATAATTGAATCGATTAATAATCGATCATTGATCGGTTTCATAAAACCTTTTATCGATAGTAATGTTTCTGTCCGATTCCCAACACTAATAAATATCAATCAAATTATATCAAAGTTTAAGAAAATGATAATAGAAAATTTTATTCAAAGTGTGGCGAGAGAGAGCGCGCAATTACATGGTTTATTGACTGTATATAAACATTTGAAACAAAAGTTTAAATATGAGCCTTGTCTGGACATTGTTACAAATAAACCACTTCGTAGTCGCATAACGAGAATGCGTGAATCGGGTCATAAATTACGTGACGAAACTATAAATTTGACAATAAATTGTTTAACGGTACCTAAATCACTTTTTTATTTTGTCATTAAAGTGAAAAGAATTAAACATGGTAATGTATTAAACTAAATAAAATGTTTCCATCAAGATATATATTGTGAGCCTTTAAGTGTGGCGGACAAACAACAACATTCTCTATAAAGTCTCTTCTGATTTAATCTTGTCACGCTGTGGATCTATTTTGTTTTCGATTAATCATTCTGAAACCAAATTCGTCTTCAGCAAACCGGATATTGGACACAGCATCAAGCAAATAAGATGTTCTACCGCCGCCTTTTTCAAAACATAAAAGCTAAGATTAACAGTCATGTTCGGCCGCATATTTGTGTCGTATTTTTAAAGTGAAGATTTCATATTATAACAATTCGTGTAATTAAGCATAATACTTAACATGAAAACGTTGACAAAGTGTAATGAAACTGCTTTGCTGCAACCGAGCGGTCTCTATAGATGTTTTCTTGTCTCGCTGCGAAACGATTTTCACCTCAATTAATCATTAACGAAAAACGAGTGTCTAAATCTAAATCGGATATAAGACACAGCATCGAGTAATTAAAACGTTCCAGGCGTGTCTTTATGCCGTATAAGAAGCGATTACGACATTCGAACCAAAAGTATATGACATAATTTCTAAAATCAATATTACTTTGAGATAATTGTGAATGCATTCGGAGACACAGCTTTTAACAGAACTTTGCATAGGGTAAAAACATGCTAGTCAACTGACCTGCCTCTGCTCCTTCATGTAGGTCAAATAAGAATCTTTTAAGCCGTGTTATTAGATATTTAACATTTGGGCAAGTCGTTGAAATGAGCAGGTTTAATTTTAGCACCAAGGCTGTCTACTCAATGAGCTTAAAGTGTTCTCTGCAAATATAGTGGTCTGAACAAAATATGCATACGAATAAATCTGATGAAAAGTAGCGGGTATTTAAAGTAAATGTGGTCAAAAATTACGAAATCCTTACTAAGATGAAAATATTCATTAAGATGCTTATTGAATACGGCCCCTGGTTATGTTTATCAGTCAACACATTGTAGAATTAATGCTGAGATTGGAACCGCTCATGTCAACCACTTACTAATATGAAACATTTAATGGCATAACATATTCTCATTTTAAATCAAATGTACGTACAACTCGGATATTAATCGATACACGTGTACATTCTTTTCGACCCGTTTTACAGCTATTCATTGTAAAAAAAGTACTTATTTGAAGTTTACCATTCCTTTACGTTTATCATTTAACTTAGACAACACCAAATAGATATTTCGTTTTGTATATGTATCCCGTTTTATTTCAAATGAGCGGTATTGTAATCTAAATATCCGTTTACTTTGAGGCGCCCAAATGTCAAACCAACGATTTCTTGTACAGCAATGGTGCGTCAGCAACGCCAAAAATAGTTGACATGTCTCTGACAATTTCAGGAAGACTGAAAAAGCAACATGAATGAATACTTCTTTGAGTATTACCTTCAATAACACTTTATTCTTATTACAAGAAGGATATTTTTGTAAGTGCAAATAGATTCGCTGTTGACCCTTTCTGATTTTAAACGTTAAAATGCAATAATACAACTTCTATTTCGCCCGATAGCTCTTATGTTGCTCTTATACAGCCATTTAGGTTCGGAAAATAACTCCACTATTGCTCATTCTGATATACTGAAGTTTTAGAAACGTTTTAATGCTTGTAGTGTTACATAGGCGTGAGCGGTCAGCAGCTTTGCTTCTGTTGACTGCATAGATTATTTCTGATGTTGGGATTTTATGACAAATGGTTGAAATTAATGTTTGGTTTTTATATGCGGACACTCAATAAAGTAAGTTGCAAACTCCACCTCTGGCCACTTCATTCATCGCTGCATGGGATGTGGCTGATTTGACACTTGAACGAATCGTTGCTGTCTGCCCCCGCTCCCAACACACACAACACACCGAAAGGATATACTTATGTTTTGCTGACGTTTCTGCCTGATATATAAATGACTTTCGTAACTTTTCGACTCATTTCATTTCGACAGCTCTAATAATATTTCACAGCATTTGTATTTTTATATTTATTTTCATTGTCTTTTTCCTCCGCGCTAATTGTTGTATCGCATTGAAAGGTTCAATTATAGACAAATGCTGATAATTGCCGTTTAAGTATGCATGTATCATTTGTGTACACATTCCTGATATTGTCCCCTATTGCATGACATTTTTTTAGGTATAAATGTACACAACATTTATAAACATGTCTAATTGTCTGTAATTGTCTGAAGTCTTAATGTTGAATATTTCACGTTAAACGAGAACAGAGAAAGTCCCACTCTATCAAACACTGGTTTGGTGAATGTTAGATGTATACGACGAGTACCAGACCTTAACGGGAGCAACAACAATCGGCTTTCCTCTGTCGGAAATTTCAAAGCTATATTTCCTCTGAATTAACAGGCAAAATGGTCGATTGCAAAGTCGGTTTTCGTTGATAAAAGTTGACAGGAACTATTCAAACATACAAAGCTTTGTTTACACATTCACAAAACATAATGAAATCACAGCTTAATTTGAAACGGCCTTAATATAATGTCGCACATTTATCATGTCAGTTGAAAGTTTAATATATTGTAAAGTTTGCGCATATTTCTTTAAAGCACATTTGACTAAGATGTATCGTGGGCATTTGATCGAAATGAGTCCTTTTATAGCATTTATCTTTGTCTGAGTTGTGAATATTAGTGTCATAACATACTAGCATCGCGTCCATCCGACGACTTCCTTAATAACATCTCTTTAGATCTGGTTAGTGGAGCCAATAATCCTTTAATATACTACTCCAAGACTTGAAGATGATCGGATATAAACACAAAATCCGTTTTCTGCTTACTGGAGAAATCCTCTAAACATTTTATCTTGTCATTTCGGGGAATTTTTAATTTAAGTCAATCCTTCTGAGACTGAGTTGTCTGGCAACAGACTTTATATTGAACACACCATCAGGCAATTAAAAACTTTACTTGTGGTTTTCTTAGTAAGATATCTTATTGTTATCTATGGGATAAAAATCTGAAGCGTTTTAAGGTGAGGAGGATATTTTATGAACTTGCATATCACATGCTTTGTAGAATGTTCTGTTCAGCTCACCATAGCACGAAGTGTTTGAAATGAGCTTACATGTTCGTCGGATGTACATGTGCTTCATATTGGAAATATGTTGACAGCAGTGAGTATTGAGCATTGAATTACACATACCGCGTTATTCAATGTATAATGCATGTATAGCCATTATAATGATGCGGCAAACCAATAGCCCAAATCGCCAATAATCAATACTTAGATTGCATTGGTCATACCGACTCGCCTATAAAGGCCAAACTCGTTTATTCCTATTGAAGTATGTTGTATTCTTCCTTGAAATAAGGTCATCATGAGTCAGTCATTCCATGATGTTAAGTCATCATATTTCAGTCATTCCTTAATGGTCATCATGAGTGAGTTATCTTTTGAAGTAAGGCTATCACCAGTCAGTTTTTCTTGAAGTGAGGTCAACATGAGTCAAATATTCCTTGAAGTAAGGTCCTCATCAGATCATCATCCCTTGAAGAAAGGTCATCACGAGTCAACCGTAAGTTGAATTGAGGTCAGCGCGAGTCATTTATTTATTGACGTTAGTTCATTACGAGTCAACAATTCCTTGACATTGCAGTTAGGTAATCACCAGTCAGTCATTTTTTTTAAAGTAAGGTCATCACGAGTCAACTATTTCTTGACACAAGGTCATCACGAGTCAACCATTCCGTAAAAGGAGGTCATCACGAGTCGAATATTTCTTGACTCAAGGTCATCAAGAGTCAACTATTCCTTTAATTTAGGTCATAATGAGTGAGTCATACCTTAAAGTGAGGTCATTAGGAGTCAAACTTTTCTTATCGTTAGATTATAATGAGCAAGTCATTCTTTGCAGTTGGGTCATCACCAGAAAGTCAATTGTTGAGGCCATTTAGAGTCAACCATTCCATGAAGATCATCATGAGTCAAATATAAATTGACGTTAGGTCATCACGAGTCAATCATTCCTTGAAATTAGGTCATCATCAGTTTATCATTCCTGAAAGTGAGGTCATCACGTGTCTATCATTCCTTGAAGTGAGGTCATCAGTAGAAACCTTGTCTTTTGGCAATGATTAAAATCACTAAAGATAATTAATCGATTCAAATGGTACCAAAAAAGAAGTTTTCATGTTGCATTCAAGAAATAATGCTGTACTCTCATCAGAACAATTTAAATAACAAGTTGACTATTTACATACTTTGAATCACTGCACATATTTATGACAACCACAAAGTATCACTGATCTATACGCGAATTATTTTCACTACGAACAAACGAGTTCGAGTGAAAAAATCATTTTTACTTTATTTTGATTAATTGAGGTTGGAGAAAAAGCAATATAGGTTCATCCCAACCCTCGTGAACCAACACGATCGACCATAAAAGAAACGTTTAATCTTCCAACATTTATATCCATGGCTATGTATGTTGTTTTTATTCCAAGCGTGAATGGTAAAAGATTGTTTGTCTTTAAAAATATTGATAAACCACATTAAGCACCCTTGTATTGTTCATATTGTATTAATGTAATACATATGTTGCATCTTCAATACTACTCTTAAGTCCCGTATGAGTACGATTATGTGAGCAGGGAGACTGTGTCCAGGTGGGGCTAAGTCAAAGATGCTTCCCGGTCAGTGTTACCCATCCTGTCCTCGAGATGGGACACAAAGTAAGAACATTAACCCACATGTTATACTCTATTAAGTATTTAACACAATTGCTTAATGTATAAATACATGAAACAGCTAAACCATTCAATGAAAGGGGACTTTTGTAGGCTAAAGAGCAAAACATGCCCAGAATGATTTTCCATGAATAAGGTCAGTGCGATCGGTGATAACAATTTGATAAAACTCCATAAATATGTGCATATATGTGGAAAGTTAATCTCAATAAGAATCAACGCTAAAATTTGATTTCATCTACAAGCATTATAGCAACCGATCAAGACTTTCAACTATTAATCTGTTTATATTTGAATAAAAAAATGAGACTTCCACGGGCAGTCCCAAATTTTGTTTAAAGAAGCAATGCCCTAGGGCAACAAACACAAACCGACATACATCGTATTACACAAGTATCAAAATGTCGATCAGATTATCTGTATAACCTGCATAAGCCAGTCAAATGTGAGTTTGGTTAGTGATCACCAAGCCGGACCAAGTGGGGTTCTTCTAGGTGCTCCGGTTTTTCCCATAACACAAGATCACACACTCGCGCGACATCATACCAACGAGAGTGACTAAGTATAAGTTATTATAACTTTCTTCTCAAACATATTATGTTTAAACTATAATCATTTAGCTTCCGAACGGATACTTAATCATTTGATTTGGAATATAGGTTTTAAATTGTATCTTATAATTAAAGAAAACACAGCTACACTTTGATTCAACTGTCGGACGATTTAAACCGATTTTCCAATTTTGAGGCTGATCAATTTTCAGAAAGGTCGCTGGATCCATATGACCCTAGTTATGATGAACATGATGATGCAATTAGTCATGTTGAATGTACCAAAGCTATTTAATCAATAGATTGAGAGACGGCGAGATCACAAGGCGCGCTTTTAAATTAAGATTATATTAAAACAGAAGACATAGTTTAGGATCTTTTTTTGTATTTAACCTTATAAAAAAGTAGACATTTTTCAGACTGTTGAATATGATCCATTATAGCACAAGTGTACAATATAGACAACGAAGACTAAGTGTCAAACTTTAATAACTCTCTTGAGTTCAATGGTAAACGGTGTATGTATGACGTAGTGTGAAGCAAATTCAAACATTGTAACAAACTACCGATTTATTGACATAACAGTCGGCCTGAAGCAGGGGAACGTTTGTTCTCCGATTGTCAACACTCTGTTCGCAGCAGACATTGAATTCCTTATTGCAAAACACTCTTAAAGTGGATTATTTATCAAAGAAGTAAGTTAACTCCTACTTATGAATTCCGAGAACATTACCTTAATCGCGAAATCTCCAGATGACATGCAGGAAATTTTGAAACTATGATAAAGGGGATCTAGACAAAACAAAGGTCGTTGTTTTAAAAAAAGAGAGGTCCTTCGAGACAGAATGACTGGCTTAAGTTTGTCAATACCGATAAGTGTATTATAAATATATGTATAAGTAATCACATTATGACTTTGTTAACGGCAAACATTATTGGTGCAGTAATATTAAGAATATTTTTGATTGATTTGTCGTGTTTTTGTTTTGTTTGGAATAACCCGAACATCATAAATATTAGTGTTGTGCCGATGCTCGATTATAATCGACAAGTGATCGGAAAGGCCTACGTCGGCGACAATCGATAGTGAAATTTGAACAATCGATTATAGAAACAAGGGACGTAACCGCTACCGACTAATTTACTTATTTCTGGTTAATGCAAGTTTATGTTAAAATGTTAAGGTGTTACCATGTTAAATTATGTACTCATATGCTTAACACGTCAATAAGTCACAACAGTGCATTATTACAAATTTTCTTTGCAATTAAACTGCTAAAGGATTGGTTCTCAACTTCTCATGTTTGTGGTTTATAAGTGATTTTTAAAACATGTTACCGTTAATTTCTAATCATTTAAGACTTTAGTTTTCTCATTTTTCTGAAATAAAATTTTACTGTAAAACAGAAACTGTTCTTGTAAAACATAGAATATTCAACTGCTTGTTGTACTTATTACTGACTGATTATTAAAAAGAAATTGATATTCTTCTTTGTGTTTTTTTTTGCACATGTATGCCATACTAAATGTTAGACAATAATTAGAGCCTGTGGTCTCACGTTCTGCAATAGTGACTTGTCATCACTAAACGATAGTCGCTTTCTGAATAAATGATGTAGTTTATATTTAGAAATCTACAAACAATATTGTAAGGGAACATTGGTTCTTAAAACTGGTGCATGGACTGTATCTGTATGCCTTTAATATGATGGCCAAAGGTAATCAAATTATAATTGAATCGATTAATAATCGATCATTGATCGGTTTCATAAAACCTTTTATCGATAGTAATGTTTCTGTCCGATTCCCAACACTAATAAATATCAATCAAATTATTTCAAAGTTTAAGAAAATGATAATAGAAAATTTTATTCAAAGTGTGGCGAGAGAGAGCGCGCAATTACAAGGTTTATTGACTGTATATAAACGTTTGAAACAAAAGTTTAAATATGAGCCTTGTCTGGACATTGTTACAAATAAACCACTTCGTAGTCGCATAACGAGAATGCGTGAATCGGGTCATAAATTACGTGACGAAACTATAAATTTGACAATAAATTGTTTAACGGTACCTAAATCACTATTTTATTTTGTCATTAAAGTGAAAAGAATTAAACATGGTAATGTATTAAAATAAATAAAATGTTTCCATCAAGATATATATTGTGAGCCTTTAAGTGTGGCGGACAAACAACAACATTCTCTATAAAGTCTCTTCTGATTTAATCTTGTCACGCTGTGGATCTATTTTGTTTTCGATTAATCATTCTGAAACCAAATTCGTCTTGCAGCAAACCGGATATTGGACACAGCATCAAGCAAATAAGATGTTCTACCGCCGCCTTTTTCAAAACATAAAAGCTAAGATTAACAGTCATGTTCGGCTCCATATTTGTGTCGTATTTTTAAAGTGAAGATTTCATATTATAACAATTCGTGTAATTAAGCATAATACTTAACCTGAAAACGTTGACAAAGTGTAATGAAACTGCTTTGCTGCAACCGAGCGGTCTCTAAAGATGTTTTCTTGTCTCGCTGCGAAACGATTTTCACCTCAATTAATCATTAACCAAAAACGAGTGTCTAAATCTAAATCGGATATAAGACACAGCATCGAGTAATTAAAACGTTCCAGGCGTGTCTTTATGCCGTATAAGAAGCGATTACGACATTCGAACCAAAAGTATATGACATAATTTCTAAAATCGTCCATCATTCCTTTTCACAATTATAATTTAACATTTTTTGGTAGATTATGTTATAAAAAGTATCGTAATCTCAAGTCTTAACATTATGATATTTTTGTTCGATTGTCCATATAGATGACAGTGGTTTCCTAATATATCTTACGTCTATTTTGGTAAATCAGCAGTCAGCCATTATTGATTGTAATGAGATGAATTGGTGGATTTAAACATTGGCTGGGCCAGTACCAGCTCCAGGCCCATTTATTTTGATAATGTAAATAACCTTTGACTAATACTTAACTGGCATGTGTGACACAAACTCCTGATTCGGTTGTTGGCGAACTCAATTGTGTAATGGTTAAAGATTGTTAGTATGTACTTATAAAAATAAATGGTTTGATGCAAGGCGGTCGCAGTCCATACTTATAATTATTAAGTTTGGTTTAATTGGTCTGCATTATTCTGTGTAAAATACCCACTTACTTGGCCAGCCACTGCTTTTATCTACCGCTTCACCTGATTAAAATCAAAAACGGCTGACTGATGGTTTCCTGCAATAGATTTATTCGAAATCTGACTAAATTGGATAGAATATAATGATGAAAACAATTAAAATAAGCTTTTACTGTTTAAAAATAATAAACCCGTTCAATTGTCGTGGTGGTAAGTCCGCCAATTTCAACAATTGCCTTCTAAACAATATTAGTTTCGGCAACAGCAAAAGATACATATCGTGTAGCAAACTTCCATTTGTATTCATAACAGCTACATAGACGAATGCATACCCGGCGCGGTGACTAAAACAGTTTGAAATATTAAGTCTATTTTTGTTTGAGAGGTAAAACATTACCTCGTCATCAATGTTAAGTAATGAACTTTCAAACCCTTGTTTGATTGATTGCTTTTCATTTGTAGAAATATCTTTAAATGCATTTGCGATACTAATATGTATTTGTCTTCAAAATTGTATTCTCGAATAAAAACAACGTAATATATCTTATGGTGACGCAAATTCGTCTCATAAAAGACAAATGATGTTCTCCTGATAATGGAATTTGTCAGAAAGAAGCACTTACAGAAACGATAAATGGAAATGTCGTTAGCGTTTATGCTGAGGAAGAAAATGACTTAACAGTTCCGGATCGTCAGAGTATATACAGATAGACAGTCATACGTAATTTACATATTTGCACGTTGGTTATGTGCAAGAAGTGTGTTTTGATATATTATAAGTGCGATTGTGTTTTATATCGTTACAAAAGATTATGTAAAGACGATTGGTCTGTTAATCCAGCAAAGTTTTAGTGATATGCATTATAAATATGTTAGATCAATTTTTATTAAATGGATATTGCAAGTAATTATATGAAAGCGTTGCAATATTCATTGACTTAAAGATAATCTATACATCTTCCCCGTACAAACATGCAACCATGGTATCCATCGATATGGACTCCCCCATCTGCATAGAAAAGATTTTTAGGGCATTTCACACGCATCTCGTAATAACTTCGTCAAGACTAGACGTCATTATATCTCGACAATCACTATGAAACGGAAATTCGAGCTTTAGACCCCTGGATAAACAGTCGTGCGTGTTACCACCATAGCTACGGATCCGCCATGAACTGCGTAACACGTTAAACAACATGTATATGCGATAAACCGCCGATTTACACTTCAAGACTGATTATCAATTGCCTTTCTTTTCATATTGAATATGGATAAGTATATATGCCATTAAAAATCGATATACGAGTTTTAAACGAGAAACTGCAGTCTCAATTGCATTATGCGCCCATTTCTTAGCCAAACTTCCAAAATGAGGTGGAGTTTTCATGACAAAATTCAACTGTTGCAACTGTTAGCCACATCAAATAAAATTAATTGGATACCATATTTTCATTCAAGGATCATTTTCTATAATCCCCAATGTTTTGTGTGATTCTGATCAGTCTCACAAGTCACTATACCATTCCAACAGCACTGATCGAATTTTAGATAACAGTTAAGTTAACCGGTTCCTGCATTTTTATGAAAAACACTTTCGATTAGACCTACATTATACATAAATTCAAATACACCCAAAACTAGCTCAATCTGATAGTCTGTGTAAGGTTTTACAGTTTCACTCTTTGTCATCCAAGCGCCTGTGTGCTTATAATTTTAAGGCGTTTCGGCCAAACATGTCATTCATAGAGGTTATTCAACTGAACCTGGGTTCATATTGCATTTATAACATCAAACAATGCAGTTCTACGTATGTTTGCACACATGTTACCGTTATCGCAGTCAAATTTTGTACCATATTTGTACATTTTGCATGCTCGTAGGAATGACATAAAACATGCAAGTGACTCTAGCACACACGCTTTATGGAATTGTAAAGGAACAATGCTTTTCAAAACCATAAATGCCATAAAAAGGCCCGTAAAAAAGGTTGCCACTTGATTTTACCGACCATGAAATTGATGGTTCCAAACCAGTAAAAGGTGTAGGATGTCAAACGTGTAAGGGCTTTCTAAGATAAATATATAAAGGTATGAACTGAAACAAAGGCTGATATAAGTGATGCTACCACAGAACAGTCATAAGCCTTGTAGTTTGCGAAATATTTGGACTTTATCAAGCAAGGTATATGCATTGCCAAAACAAGGCGGGTATATCCTAACTACTGTGTGACCAACCAGAACTACCTACGGTTCGATGCGACTATTGCAACTCAACACGTTCTTAAACGTTGAGCTAAAACGCACTCATGGTTAGAATGTGCAACAGTAAAGCTGGTAAATCAGGAATAGTTACTGACCAGAGGAAGTCGTACTTTGCAGACAGTCCAGTGGAATTGGAGATAAAAATACCATCGTTGAATGAAATAAATGACCAGCAAAATCATCAAAGCTAACTTATTGCTGGTGGTAAATATGGTGTTGTAATAGCTAGTATTTTTTTATAACCTGAACCCAAATGGAAGGAATGGCTTCTAGTCACAGGTGCTAGTGGCTATGCACTTCACATGCAGAGCTATGTGTAGTTTCGTTGTTAAGACTAATACATAGGGTTTTATAATTGATGTCTCTTATTATCTTGTTTCTGTAACTGTCACACAAAAATACTTGAATGTTATCCCAATCAAAAGCTGGTTTGCTTAGAGGACGAGAACCACTTCAAACGACCCAAAATATGTGACCAATAAAATCGTTACTGCAGAGATAAGGTTTAAATAAAAGACATTAAAAATGGATGAACAAAATAGAAAATCACCAAAAGGACACAAATCAAGTTGTCATGTTGTTTATTGAATAGTCATTTGTTTGACAAGATTCTTATAGTATTGATGGGCTGAGCTGAATACAATTATTAAGTCATCAACCCGTTTAGTAAACATAAACTTACCCTATTTTACAAGATGTTTCCCTCTCTTGCACCAGCATATCTAACTACTCTGATTCCAAAAAGAGTTGGCGATACTACTTCGTATATCCTTCGAAATGCAGCTAAACTTCGAAACATTTCATGCAAATCACAGTTGTTGACAAGTTCATTTCTGTCATAACTATATTCGCATGGAACGCACTCCCGGAAGAAATTCGTTCATTGCCATCCGTGCCCTCTTTCAAATACAAACTTAATAAGAACATAAAACAAGTTCCTGACTTCTACTTCGAAGGTGACCGCAAATCTTATGTCAATCATGCGAGGTTGCGTTTGCACTGTAGCAACCTTAATGAGCATCTATTCTCAAAACGTATTGTCAACAGTCTTAATTGTCAATGAGGTGACATTGAGGACATCTTCCACTATTTCTTTACCTGTCCATTATATAACGTCCAAAGAAATCATCTCATTGGTCAGTTATCCACAGTTGGTCATTTGTCTCTTCCACTATTACTCTTTGGATCGAAGGAAGCTTCATATCAAACGAACAAACTTATCTTTGGCCACAAATTCCAAAAAACACTATCCAGATCCAGATCTGACCAGTCCCTGTACCACCATCCTTATTACACCTTCCTTTCCTTCAGCCTTTATCATTTTTACATGTCCACAAAACCTCTCTAATTGCAAATTCGTGTTCGGCCAAAACTTCATCTCTTGGTAAAAGTGAGGGAAAAACTCCCCGTGACTTAACACTAGCTCTCCTTCAATATGCATTGGACATGTACATAATAAATCCATTTTGCGCGATGGCAACAACAAATTTACCAGTAAAGTATCTCTTAGCAGCCATACGACACATTCACTCAACTTATCTGCCATATTGAAATGTGTTTACATTTTAACTATTAGCTTAATCATGGTGGTTTAACGAATTAGTGGACATAAATTGGTGGTCATTTTCAGCCCGAAAAGATCGATCTTTATCAATATATTTTCACCAAAGCTGTACATTTTGACAATGAATATGGAAGATTACCATATAGAGATTTTGTGAACGTGTGTTTATGCTAGCTACAATCCATCCTGCGTTTTAGAAATGCAAGAGTGATAAAATGACACAACATTTGCTGGCCCCACTTCGCTATTGATCGACTTGATAGTTCGTAAAGGCCTTTGAATAAACATGCCTATTTCTTATGCGGTCATGCTGCGCTTGACATTAATGCAATTTATTTTTGGGAAATAATGTAACGCGTAAAAACTTTCATTTCCGGCTGACAGATGTCCGAGACACCAATTACTATTGCATATAAAATATAAAGGGAGAGAGATAGAGAGAGATGGAGAGAATTGTCTTGCTGCAGACAGAATAGTGGGCGCAGAATTAACATTCACAAGCCATTTAAATTCACTAGGATATTGAGTGTCCAAACAGAAAAAATAATTATAAGGCAATTATTTGCCTCAAAATATTTAGTAATGTATGTTAGGGTGAAGATCTGTTATGATGTGGCATGCCGGGAATAATGATTTCGGCTCTCTGGTGCATGAAATGTTCGAAATGAACTTTCAACACCATTTGTTTTCCGTTGGCCGCCCATCTGTTGTCCTTAAATGGTACGTTAATTGTGTTGATTTTTTTATTTCCCACACCATTTTAAAAAACCGATAGGAGCCAATTTAGAATCATCATATGGCTTTGCTGCCACATAACAGCTTACCTCAGACCCTATTTCCACATTAATCCGTATACCCGTAACTTTAATTTAAGATTGTTGAGTAAAACGATAACCTAACAAAACACATCCTGTATTTTTTATAGAAGTGTTGTTTTAGATGGTGAAAATTAAATGCCACTTAGAAAGAAAATATCAAAGAAAAATGTGTTCTTTTTGACATATTTATTTCATTTAATACAAGATAAACTGTGATCTGAATATATGTTTGCGGAAAAGGTTAAGATCATTTGGAATTTGGAATAACGAGTGTATAAACCTTTTTCCTTTCACGAAGTCTGATTTAAAAGGGGAATTAAATGTGTAAGGCAAACGATGGTATGCTTTTGAAAACAGTATATCTATCAACTTAATCAACAATTATACAATGAAAACTACAGGAACAATTTTTGTGTAATATTAATCTCTTATACAAAGTACTCCTCAAAAAATAAAGACACAATTGTCAACAGACAACCATCAAAGTCTGAGCCATGACTTAAAATACAGATTAAACAAAATACAGACAAAAAAGTACAAATGAATGTCTGATTTTATGGACTATCTGGTTAGTAGATACTTGCAAATCAATATAAAAAAATAGAAAGAAAACTCAATATAAATTGAATAATAGATAATAAGATAAAGAGTGGTAAAATCCTGAATGCATATAAATGTTATAAATAGTACGTAAGCATAAGAAGCGTTCAATATAAATACCCTCACATAATAGTTCCTTATAACAATTCTTTATATACGAGAAAAAACGTAATAAGACTTTTGCCAAACTTATATTAAAACAATTCAGCATCTTTATAGATGTTCCCAAAAGTACAACTATTAAATATACTTAAACTAGTTCTTAAAAATCATAACATTATCTCAAAGCTAACATTATCGGAGTACGGAGCCACAAAAATCACATAGCGATCACTAATATTTTTGTGTTTTTTATATTCTACATTTTCGATTCAAAGTACAGAAAAACAAAACCAAAGTTCAACCGCTATAAGAAATATGTAGTGCTATAGAAAAGAAAATTGCAGTGACTTGTGATAAAATGGGAAAACAAGAGAATATATGAAATCATGAACTTCCTAAGTATAGACAAACTTTATCATTACCTGTCCAAACGGAATTTTCTTCGAACTAAAAATCCCGGAATAAGGGGGTCTTTATTTACCTTTTACTATCTAATTATCGTCCAGTTTTGAATAACAATCATTTAAAGTAAATTCTGTTTTGTACACGTATAAAGTGATAATAACGTCATCAGATCAAATGTGTTATAATATGGACGTAGTGATGTTAATTAATACCAATTTATCTTTGAAAAACAATGGCAAATAAATATTTTATTTTATTCACCTCGATGACCTCAACGTATGTACTCAAAATATTTTTTTTTTATTTTTGAATTTAGTCTAGATATGCATTCCAACGCGCACATTGAAATTGAAAATGAAATCTAAGGCACGGGAGTATGCACAGGATTCCCTTCAATCCAGATCTAACACATCTAGTTTTTAGATACCAAAGTTATATGGGGTTAACAGGCGTTATCGTCATTGGCTTCATTAAATGACACGCTTTTAAAGTTTGCATATTTTTCGGTTGCATTTTCCCTTCAATTACTAAAAAGCAAATCTGAGAGTATTGTTTGCATAATATTTGAGTGTTTTAATGTTTTGAAAAGTCACATATATCAATGATTGTCTGTTGAACGATTTAAATTTAGAGCACATCTACGACCCCCTGAAATTGGCCAATTCATGGTCAACATACATATCTACAAATGCCAACTTTGTGCGGTGAGTTGTCTGACAGTTTAAGTGTATGCGGTAAAATATTCTCTTAAAGAAGCTGTTCTAGGTGACCAACTGAGAGCTTTTCTAGAATTGTGTCCCTTTAATAAAATGAGCTAGTTATCATTGCAAAGCAGTATTGTTGAACATGTTGTGCCTGGAATCGTTACATGCTTGTCTATTTGCAATAATATAGAATGTGACTGACCATGAATTTTGTACATGCTTGTCTATTTGCAGTAGTACAAAATAGGACCATTTGCATAGAAAATGTGTATTTTCAGAATGCAAATTGGATTTATTTAAGAACTTTATTGGTTTTTTGTCTGATAGCAATATCAATTAACTGGTTCGCCCCCCAACCCACCCCTCCCCCCACCCAACCACACACTCACCTCATGAAGTCTTGTTTCGCTGACCGTACCAAATAGGTGCCCCAAACTATTATTGATTCAGATATTTCGATGCTTGTGTTGTCGGTCTGTGTTGTATGTAAGTTGTGTGTCCCTCGTTTCCTGTAGTTTCAGTTGTAGCATTGCGTATACATTTTGGTTTGTTTTATCTTACATTTTAATTTAAAGCGGCACAGTTAATGAACATGCATAGAATATAAAATTAAAAGAAAAAAAATAAATGCCATGGGTAAAGTGTAATTATTTTGACATTTGATTGAAACAAAAAGAAATGGCTAAATCATTTGAAGAAATATATGTACAATTATTTGCAATGCTAATATTTCTTTGTCCTCGTATTTATAATAAATCTCGTTGTGATGCAAATTATTTCCATAAACACAAATGAGTTCCTCCTGTTAATGGTCTTTGTCATGTTTTCGGAGAAAGGGGCAATCATAGATAAGATTAATGGGCATGTGGTTTACGTTTATGTCGAGGGAAAAGATTGTTTACCGGTTCCACACATTTAAAGACATCCAGACAATCACATTGCATAAGTAGACAGACGCAATTAACATATTTGCGTTCAAAGTCATATATTAACTTGCTGCGTGATGTTTCTTTTTCGAATGTATTCGTACATTGAGGTAAATGCAACACTGTTTTCAGCGAATGCATTGTGAGTTACCTTCATAAAAGTAACTGTTTTTAAACGATGGATTTATTTGAGGAAATTCGGTCCCACTATATTTTCGTTCGATATCAGGTAACATTTCAATTGGCATCGAAAAAACAACTCATTACAACATGTTTTAGTCCGAGAGTTGGCGTCAGCTATTGGCTTATTGTGTCCGATCCTTAATAGCACTAAATACGTACATCATATAACAGTTTCCTAACGGTGACATTGATAAAGAACAACTCCCTTGAGCGTCGTACATGTTGAATATTCAGACTTTCGCTCTAAGGTTCATGCCTACTGAACCAACCTCTAATAATATCATAGGATTGCTGGCAACATTGTTGTCATTACAAGAGTCCTCATTATAATTTAGCGTGCTGAATTTCGTCGTATGTCATTAGCTTATCATGCCCGAACTTTGTTTCCTGTACACTCATTAAGAGAGGCCATGATAGGGCGCACATGCACGGTTTCCATATTGGAGGCCGTAGGCTTTAACTCTAGATCTGTTCATTAAACTCCGATAAAGCCTTTGCAAGAACGCATTGATTTAATCAATGTATTGCATTAGGTATACCTCACATCTAACTAATTCCATGAGTATTAAAGTTAGTACGTATAAATCTTAATGACCAAAAACATGGCAACAGGGCAATAACTAATACATGTTATCGGGTGTAAAGATTTGCCATTTACTTCCCCTCGTTTGCGGTGATTTCTAACTGTTGGCATATTTCATGTATTGGTTTGTTTATTTCTTTTAAATCGACGTCATAGCTGTGTCTGATCAGTTTTAAGACGTATATGTGCGTGTTGACATCAATATCAATGTGATTATTGAATTTATTGCACATAAATAATAAATATTTTGTTAACATTTAAGCTTTCATTATGCAACACAACTATAACATAATTAGTTTGATACTGTAATCATGCACGTCATTTCACTTAGTCAATAAGATTAAGATCAATTAACGGAGGTTGTGTACATATGCACGTTTTTGTTGTTCGTTTTTTTGTTGTTGTTGGTGTGTGTGTGTGTGTGTGTGTGTGTGTGTGTGCGCGCGCGCGCGCGCGCGCGTGTGTGTGTGTGTGTGTTGTTTTGTGTGTTGTTTTGTGTTTTTTTGTGTTTTTTGTGTTTGTTTTTTTTGTGTTTTTTTTTTTTTTTTGGGGGGGGGGGGTCCCTTATAAAAGGCTTAAACTAGGCCTTTAAGGTAAAGTAAATCATATCAACTGAAAAACTAATCAACAATACACAGTCTTTACGTGAAGCCGGATATTCGACACAGCTCGCCATAGTACTACTATATGTTCATGCAGTCTCATATCGTACAGCCAGGATGTCAGACAAAATACAAATATCAAAAACACAGGTAAAACACATTATGTCGAAAATATATATAACTGCAAAATATGGCAACAACACATCTGAATAAAGCATGGCTGTAGGCCTTCAAGTGAAATACTCATATTCAATGAGTCTTTATTTCTTTTTCTCATATTTAATCAACTTGAAGTTGAAGAATTGTTCACAAAATTTTTAGACAATCTTACATGACTATTAATTATTTATATGTTCCATAAGTCGCTTCTTCTCTTCTTGAAAGTCAGAAACACCTTTTCTGAACACTTTAATTCTTTCTGTCAGTTCTTCTTCTTTCTCATCAATCTCAGTTTCCCTTACTTTTATGTTTTGTTCTCTTTCCTGCAGGACTGATTTCAAATTCAAAAGCTCCTGTCGCATCTCTCCTATTTCATCTAATTTATCTCCAACAATCTTCTTCGAAACGGCAAGAAAGTACTCTTTCAACATTGCTGAATTTTCAAGTGAGCTTTGGATTGAATTTTCAGCCATAGTACTCAGTGACATTTCCCAATCATCGACTGTAATTGTCGTTTCCAGATTGCTGCTTCGATCGTTCTTGTTTGGTGTAGGCCTTGGTAGTTTAGGTGTTTCGAATACAGCATCTTCTTCAATGCCAATGCAAAATTGAGGTAACTGGTCTGAAAATGTTTGAAGTATCTCCTCAGCAAGATTCCGTTTAACTTGTGTACCTTTTGTAGTTCCAGATGCGTCGCCCACTTTAGATCGGTCCTTTAGAATTTGTTTAACGCGAGGCAGTAGTCGTATGATAAGATTCATCAGCGAATCGGACATGTCGAAAATGGGTTCAATATCAATGCTTTCTTCAAGCATTTTCACTCCAAACCAAAAACGATGTCCAGGCCTTTTTCGCTGAACACAGCGTAAGGTTTGTTCTGTAACGTGCTCAAGAGTATCCCAAGCATACACTTGAACAAGGTTTTCATACTTGCCAACAATTACAGAATTCAAGTCCCCAACACGAATTTCCAGATGATCAATCATTCGGTTTTCAATTATTTCACACTGTCCTCCAACTGTGTAAAGATCCATCTCTTTGTAACTGCTATATGTTGGTCTGCGTCTTAAGGTGTGGTTGTTGTCAATACCAAACCAAGACACCAACATTTTCCAAATGGTTTCTGGCAGATACTGATTTTCATCGTCGTCTTTCGACATTGTTATACGAGTCAGACAAGAATATTCTTCCTTCTGTAAATCGATTTCATCGTTCTCTGCTCCATCCAATTTGTCAGTCTGTGCAGATTTGCTAACTTTTGGATGACCATTGTTTGACCAAGATTGAATCCATGACTTTGCGATAGCATATTCCCAGCGATCGAGAGTCCGAATCGGCTTCGTCAGAAGGGATGAAACTAACTTCCGCCTATTCTCGAGAGTCAGTCTCGACATCTTAGCTTAGGATTATCTTACCGAGTAATATCCGATTTATAATGTTTAAATTGTAATTAATATGTAAATTAAACTAGTAATTTGATTGCAAAGTTATCTTGTGCTTATAATGTTTAAATAATGTAATAACTCTATGTATAAATAAACGTGTAAATACAAGTTGAGGTCAGCTGATAAAGAAAACTGTACAATCCTTGGTTAAGATAACACATCGATAGCGTGTATAGGTTTAAACGAACGCTTTAGGCGAAATATCTCGGGTTATCATGTACAATTGCAACTTGAGACAGTTATTTAAAAAAAAAAACTTAACTTGTTCAGTATTAAAAGTTCTAATTAAAGCTGGACCTGATTTCTCCTTTCAAGGTCCTGTATAGGTTACATCCACTAAATGTTTTTCTATATGTTTTATAGTGAAATTATCTGAATTGCACGCGACATAAAACTCATTCGTTGTATTTTGTTACCCCCAATACCATATGTGTGATGAAAGGTCAATATGTGATCTAACTTTTAAACAAGTAAAAACAACGTTTCTTTATCAGAAAAACAGAATTGGTTGAACTAAACTACTTTGTTTCGACAAAGGAC
The DNA here is from genome assembly GCF_026914265.1 of Mya arenaria. Lineage (NCBI taxonomy): Eukaryota > Metazoa > Mollusca > Bivalvia > Myida > Myidae > Mya > Mya arenaria. Next base: position 54,005,435 of record NC_069122.1, on the reverse strand, counting down.
ACACAATGCGGTTAAAATGCAAACAAACGAGTAGATAAAGTAGATCAGTCATGTTCAGCTAGATGGAAACTAGTCAAATGTATGATATAGAATAACCAGGCTTTGGTTCACTGTCATGAGTTCATAATAAAGGCATGTAAATCTAAATAGTCACTTCCGAATTGTTGGAATTAAAGCCCTAAAACGGGGATGCTACTTATCACCCCCATTTAAACCGATACGCTTAGACTATTTTGGATGTACAGCAGGAGCACGTCTAGTGTTAAAAGTTCGATGGCGCGCGACTTTTGTCGCAACTTGGGAGACCAAACTCATGGACTGTAACCCCCCATAACATATAGGTTAGTTTTAGTCTGGTGTATAGAACGTATTCATATTTTCCTCCAATATTTCAGTTTGACTTTTTAGGAGGGGGTCTTAGATCCATTAGTGTAGCGGAATTTTGCATCGACATCTTCAAAAGATCTATGCCGTTTCTATTATTTAATCTTCATTACTTTATATCAAACTTATTTAGTTTACAGCGAGGGTCTGGTCATGTGTCATGGACGAAACCGGTATTCCCGGAGGAAGCCCACTTGACCAGCTTGGTGACCACAAATCAAACACACTTGTGGTAAGGACCGGAATCGAACAAGGATGCCTTTTTAGGAAGCGAGTGCATTAACCAGCCTAATTTAATCACGTAAACTGTAGAATAAGGTCAACGTCATGAATGATCTAACCGATATTTAGTTAAGCAATAAAATTGAAGAACTAGTGTATAGTTTATAACAAACAAAAGCTGTTTTAATTATGTCAACAATATTCCGAACCCGACTTAGTCAATTCAAATTAATATATGTATATAAACTATCTAAAGAGCCAGAGCAAACACAATTAAATATTATTTTTTTAAGTTTTCGCATTTAAATCGAGTGATTGAGACAATACACAATCGAATTACTTGTAAAAGCGGTTACTAAAATAGGAAATGGGAAGTTACTGCTGCGTCGATTTTGCTCGTCGTTGTATCAGTCGTTTGTAATCTGCCTCGATTAATTTAAACCGGAAGTTAATCAAACCCTCCAACTTTGTTTATCAGAGTAGGAAGTAACATTCACGAAGAGAATTACAACAAAATTTTCATCATGAAGCTGTTATTATTCTTATCATTGAGTTGTTTGTTATTTAGCACATGTCTTGGTGCGTCAACAACTCCACCTAAAACAACAGATTCCCCGACGACGACGCCGAAACTGACGACAAAAGCGCCGACTCCTGCTCCGACATCAGCCGTAACATCAGGTTGTTAATGCGTAAATCGTGTTTTCTTATCTCACTCAATATTCCTATGGTTGTATGATTACACGAATTGAATTGAAGATTTAAAACAGTGAACCACAAAACATCTTTCAGCACTTACTTAAGTATAGTAGACAATAAAGCTATAATAGTATTTAAACGTGAATACAGGCAATAATGAAACAGGAGATAAACCTCCGGCTGAATACATTTACAAAACACAGTTATAAACATTGAATGATGAAATAACATTGAAGCAGAGACCAGAAAAAGAATGGAAATCTACTTTTGTTTTCGATAACCAGTAACAGCATTCTTTTTCAGCCAATATTCGGTTTTGTTTTCAATTTTAAAAAGTACAATGTTGATTTAACATTTTTAATCAGGATAAAATTATTTTTTTTACAACTTATTTCCAATGACAACTGTTCAGCACGACAAACAAAGATCGAATGAAGATTTTAGCGCGGAAATATTTGCACTAAAACTATCGCAAAATAAAGCAACCAATCAGAATTGATACAATATTGATTACTACCAGAAGTGACTACCTATAAACTTTGTCATATTCGGGGTGAATAATTAAATATTTTATAGTTAACTTAAAACAATAATGAATAAAACATTCTGTTTTGTATAAAAGGATGCAAAAAGTGCAATTGGTGTACAAAATGCAAAAGTGAACATAAATGTTTAGATAATACTATAAAAAAAATAAATATGTACTTTTTTTAAAAGAGATATGGTTGTGTTTTCTTTGTTCAATTTTAGTGGAAAAAGTATCATTTTTTTAGATTGTAAATGGGGCTGAATTTCAGAGAGAGAAAAAAAACACTGCATAGGCATTTTTTTCCTACTGTGCCAGTCGTTCCATTTTGTGATACAAAAAAGCGAATCATACAGCCCTGATTGTCAGAAACCAGTACTAACCAGATTGGTCTGGATCGGTCCACCATTCTGATATGTATCACCCATGTAATAACTGTGGACCACAGAATTTTATAGGCTGTAAAAGATCCTTCTGATTTAGGCTATAACCAAATTCAAATTCACCGCTCTGGGCCATGGTACTGTGTCATTGTTTGTAAAATCTTTAATCTATCAATCAGAGCTGTATTTACTTTCAAACTGGGCAGTATCATCAAGGTCATATCATCGATGTGACAAAATTAAAAAAGAATTGTGGATAGGGTTACATCTTGTCCCATAACAACTGGGAGTAAGATGTATTATTGGTCCCAGATAACAGGTAGAAAGTTAGGCTTTATATTAGAACCTTATTATCCTCATATTGAGAAACACTTTTTTTCAACAAAAAGTGTTCTTTTAACCGACAGACTATAACAACAATAGGGTCAGCTTCTATTTTCTAGGTAGAGTTGGTTGACCCAAACTGAGAGTTTGCTTTTTCAGGCCTGGGTTGTATCGTTTATATTCCCATGGATTCTTTCATTGATGCTGTGGTCAGATATCCAGAATAGATCCACAATGTACATATTTTAAAATTTAATGATAGTTTTAATACAATTAGGTTTAGGTACCGGGTATGTGCATGCGTTAGGCACTATAAGCAATTGTATGATATTATTGTTTATACCTTTTTTTAACATTTAAGGAATTCTCAGGTTCCTTGGCCTAAGTGGTAAATAACTTCTGAATGCTGCTTCAAGGTTCTTGTTATTATTGCATGTTGATCAAATATAATCGAATAATTGTTGATGGCAGTCAAGCATAAGCTATCATCGATTATGGTCATCCATAATCAATTTTCATTGAACTTAATTATTTAATTAAAAACATCAAATTCACAATATGTTAGATATCATCTGTTGAGGCATGGTATCATATATACATTTGTAATTAAGTTGGTGCTATGAATATACTTGTACAATCCAAATGATTATATTGAATATGTTGGTCCAATTATATAAAACATTAAAGTCTTGACAGTTGTAAACATAAATGCCATTTTATATCAATATTCAGTATGGAAAAAACACCAGGGCTTCCATTAAAGGAAGTTTGGAAGTAAATTACTCCCTAGATATGGGTTATAACTTTGATTCCTTGGAGAACAAAAACTTCCATTATTTTGAAGAAAATTTCCACAGTTGAAAGCTTGGAAGTTCAGAATATCAACACCTTTTGTCAATATTACTTTTATGGTCACAATTTTATTCAATAGATGTAAGTAAAATAAATTATTATAATGTAAGTCTGTGAATTTGGCAAGTTTAAGTTCCAAATTAATTTATTTTTAAAGTACTTGTTGAAAAATAGTTGAATGATATTATATTGGGGAGACTTAAACTTCCACAATTAAGTGAAAAACTTCCAAAATTGATTGACAGGAAGTTCATACTTCCAGTTTCAAATTCTTAATGGAAGCCCTGATTACACATTTGATTATTTCCAGTTTGACGTTTGTTATAAATGGTTGTCCTTTTCTATTAAATGATAAGTTATGATATTGGTCCAATTATCCATAACAAGTTTCATGTATAGTTATGAAAGTGTTTCTTGTGGATGTATTTGTCTCCATTCAAGTACAAATAAATTGTGAATGCCAAATGAACGTATACTCCTCTCCTTGAGACTGTTTTTAATCTTGACATTATTATCATGTATAAGTTTCATTAAAGATTCTTGCTTCTATCTAACTTTCTCACTCTATGCCCTTTACTGGTCTGAAAATTAACTGCTGATAAATTACAATTGAAAAATACCAGTCAATGCCTCTGTATATTAGAATGTAAGATTGTAAATTCACAAAATGAATTTTACAGTCATCTAAATTAGTCCTTCATATACTACTGCTTGGCATTACATTTTTGAACAAGCCCTGCTGTATAAAATGCAGAATTTTAGCAAGCTGAGAAAGCATATTACCCGGCTTGCGGGCTTGTGCTAATTTCGACCACTAATCTGTTATACATGCAGTTTATGACTGTGTATTTAAAGAAATGTGAAACAATTGGATTTCTTTTACATACATTTATAAGAATAAAAAGGTTATTGTTATCAAATTCCAATGTAATCATCTTTTATTACAGACACAACTCAGGCACCGCCTACCACAACTTTGCCCCCTGCAGAACGTAAGTACATGAAATAATTTCTAAGCCCACTATCTGACCTATTACAATTATACACAATAGGGTCATTTTATCAACAAGCGTGCGACAAAATTTTGTAAGATCAAGGAATTCAAATATTGTGTCACAGATGTCACAAGGTAGTAAAATGACCGTTTTAATCCAATGTTCATGAAATTTGGTCAGAATATTTGACAGAATGATGTTTACATCTAAGACCAGTGTGAATAGGGGTCTTTTTGGGTTAAGGACAAGGTCACTAGGGACAAAACAATGATTTAAAGTTTTTATCTTTAAGAAACACATTCAGAATATTTTTTAGCATGATATTTAGTAGTGATGTTCCGATGATTGATTATGATTAAAAACTGCGGATGTGCAGCAAAATGGAACACTGCATACAATTAATGCTTAGCAAGACCATGTGTTGTTCGGTTAGCGCACTCACTTATGACCAATGCATCCGACCCGGGTTTTTACGAGCTTGGTTGGTGGTCATTAAGCAGGATAAGTAGGTTTTCTCTATGTACTCCGGTTTCCCCCACAGCACAAGACCTCACTCTCTTGCAGCATTGTGCCAGCAGGAGTGACTTAGCATAAGTTAATTTAACTTTCTTCACAAACATTTTTATAAAAAATAAAGTTTTAACTAAGCAAAACTTGTACTTTTGCTCATATTTTGAATCCAAAATGTTCTTTTCCTGGCTTATTCAAATATAAAATCCTGGTTCATGATTTACATTTATGTTACAGAGTGTAAGAGGGCGAATGACAGCTGCGATTCCTGTATTGGTGTTGGCAAAACCCAGGTAAACTGACAGTCTGACACACACTTGTCAAGACACTTAACTTTGGCTTTATTTAATGGTGGAAATTCTCAAATTACAAACTTTAGGTTTTGGATATGAAGTATGAAATGCAAATAAGTAATGAGATATATTTAGAACTACCAATGCATCCTTTGTATATGTACATAGCATCTAATAGATACAGTTACACATTTTTAATTGTTAGTTCTATTCATAGTTTAAACGCTACATGTTGTTATTTCTTTTTTGTTTGACTTTTTAACTTGTTTACACTATTTCTCAAGATCATAAACTTCAGGGTATATCTTTTCCCAAAGGAGACTGATAAGGGTATGTCATTGTTTTATTCCAGTGTGTTTGGTGCCAATCCACCAAGGCCTGTATGCTGAAACAACACGTGATCCCAACATCAGAGTGTGCGTTGTCTGACGCCAGATGGGCAGTTTGCTGGTGTGAGTATGATTGCTTTAGTTGGTTTACAGATGGGCAGTTTGCTGGTGTGAGTATGATTGCTTTAGTTGGTTTACAGATGGGCAGTATGCTGGTGTGAGTATGATTGCTTTAGATGGTTTACAGATGGGCAGTATGCTGGTGTGAGTATGATTGCTTTAGTTGGTTTACAGATGGGCAGTATGCTGGTGTGAGTATGATTGCTTTAGTTGGTTTACAGATGGGCAGTTTGCTGGTGTGAGTATGATTGCTTTAGTTGGTTTACAGATGGGCAGTTTGCTGGTGTGAGTATGATTGCTTTAGTTGGTTTACATATGGGCAGTTTGCTGGTGTGAGTATGATTGCTTTAGTTGGTTTACAGATGGGCAGTTTGCTGGTGTGAGTATGATTGCTTTAGTTGGTTTACAGATGGGCAGTTTGCTGGTGTGAGTATGATTGCTTTAGTTGGTTTACAGATGGGCAGTTTGCTGGTGTGAGTATGATTGCTTTAGTTGGTTTACAGATGGGCAGTATGCTGGTGTGAGTATGATTGCTTTAATTGGTTTACAGATGGGCAGTTTGCTGGTGTGAGTATGATTGTTTTAGTTGGTTTACAGATGGGCAGTATGCTGGTGTGAGTATGATTGCTTTAATTGGTTTACAGATGGGCAGTTTGCTGGTGTGAGTATGATTGCTTTAGTTGGTTTACAGATGGGCAGTTTGCTGGTGTGAGTATGATTGCTTTAGTTGGTTTACAGATGGGCAGTATGCTGGTGTGAGTATGATTGCTTTAGTTGGTTTACAGATGGGCAGTATGCTGGTGTGAGTATGATTGCTTTAGTTGGTTTACAGATGGGCAGTTTGCTGGTGTGAGTATGATTGCTTTAGTTGGTTTACAGATGGGCAGTTTGCTGGTGTGAGTATGATTGCTTTAGTTGGTTTACAGATGGGCAGTATGCTGGTGTGAGTATGATTGCTTTAGATGGTTTACAGATGGGCAGTATGCTGGTGTGAGTATGATTGCTTTAGATGGTTTACAGATGGGCAGTATGCTGGTGTGAGTATGATTGCTTTAGATGGTTTACAGATGGGCAGTATGCTGGTGTGAGTATGATTGCTTTAGTTGGTTTACAGATGGGCAGTATGCTGGTGTGAGTATGATTGCTTTAGTTGGTTTACAGATGGGCAGTTTGCTGGTGTGAGTATGATTGCTTTAGTTGGTTTACTTTTCGGTGTAGTTAATGACATTTTAATGTTTCTAACGTATCATGTGATGCCGACATTGAAGTGTGTGTTGTCACTTAATTGGCAGTGTGAGTATACATTTGCATTAATTTATTGAATGTATGTTTGAAGTGTTGACATTCCTGATGGGCATGTTTTCCCAACACCTGAATGTGTGAACATTAGCAACATGTTGAATGAAGCGTTGACACCTGTAACTGCTGCTCTTTTAAAAACCTTACCATATTATTTGATGCCCTTAACAACAATGTTTTTGCAAATATTTTTTCTATTTTCAGTGAACTATGAGGCCCTGATAATCGCTTGCAGTGTGATCGGTGGGCTGCTCGTTCTGGGCCTCACCGTGTGTATCTGCTGCTGTTGCTGCTGTAAGGGCAACAACAAGGCCAAGTAAGTGTGATGGGATCAACGCTACTTGTAAAACCGTGTATTTATGAAATTAGCTGTGTACATTAAAGTTAGACAGAAATAGTTAGTGAGGCCCCGTTGTGTAGATTGAAGGACTAGCCATAATTGGCTCCACTGTGTGTTTCTGCTGTTCTGAGGCAACATGGTTTATGCTTTTATGCAGAAATGATCATGATCCAACTTCACAAAACGAAGCATAGAACCACAGTCTGCATACATCCTCATGTTTCCTGAAAAAAAAATCAGGAAAAATACATGTGTCGACAAACAACATCATAGTGCCCATAGAGATTTTAAATCAACTTATTGTGATATCCATCATTGCGTCCTGTTGACAAATATCATATACGAACTTGTACATGTTTTTGCAGGTATGCCAAGGAAGATGCCAAGTTTGAGCGCAAGAAGGCGGACCTGAAATCTAAACATGAAGACAAGTATGTACATTCAGACATCAGCCATGCAATATATTATTGTTAACGCACCCATTACCTGATATATTGGAGTTGTTTTTAATTCGACTATTCGAATAAGTTTTACTACTCACGATGGCGTCCTTGTCACATCTTGGTTAAATAAGGTTTCGCAAGTAAGCACATTTAAGTAAATATCTCAGCGAAAACTGGATGAATTGCTATGAAACTTTAGACAAATATTCCTTACCATCCAACCTACTAAATAAATTAAGCTAAATAACTTGACTTTGCATATGATGGAAAATCTGGCACTTTATACATAATGTAATATCCTAGCAACTACTTGATATATTGCATTGAGAATTCATACAGATGTTCAAAACCATCTAGCCAACTTAATTAATCAAATAAGATATATCTATATTGCATATGTACAAAATAATGGCCCTTTATTATTTGGCTTAGAAATTCTGGTTAAGGTTTTACATGTAAGTGCGCATAAGTCAATATCTCAGCAACTACTTGCTGTAATGCATTGACTCTTTATACATTGGTTGCCCATCATCCATCCTACTTAACTAATCATGTCAGATAATTGACTTGCATGTTATGCAAAGGATTGCTCTTTATTATTCAGTATTAATAGCCAAGCAATAAAAACACCCATTATAATGTTGAAAAACTTAACATTTATTGGGTGGAAGTTTTATCCATATGTTATTTATTGCATGGTACTGTTTGTAACTGGTTTGATTATGAAAGTTGATGCATAAAAGAAAACAAGAAAGTGCTCTTCAATATTGTTGAAATTTAGGAGAGGATATTATATGAAGTTGACCTTGTGGGATATTAGCCCATGTACTTCAAATATGTAATAATGATTGTTGTATTTTCTTGAATAAAATTCATCTACCGTTGACCAGTAGTCAATTTTAAAACAAGCCTGCCAGCTCTGCACTGGAATTATTTTTGTATGTATATTTTGTTAAATTTATGAGGATAAAGAAAATTTAATTAAAGTATATTTTCCTTTTACAGGAAAGCGGAGAGGAAAGCCAAAAATGATGAAATTAGGAGAAAATATGGTAAGTCTAAAATTATAAATCCAGTTTTTTCCTGAGTAGTTTCCAACATGATGTGCATATTACGTGGTTAAAATGCCCTATGTAAACATGGAAACTTGATGCATAGTTTGGACATTTATCATCCAGACAAAATCAATTTGCTCAAATTTCTATCACAATAAGATTAAGTACAAGATGACTGCATACATGTTTAGTTATTAGTTGAAGCGTGATTAACAAATATGTAAGTTTTGCCTTTACCTCTTTTTGGCTTGAGGTATCAATTACTTCTAAATGGGCTTTTACCATAAGTACACATACACATTCCTTATCATTATGCAGTCATCATACACTTGTTTTTTTGGCATTGGTCATTTTGGGTTAAATGAACAAGTAAACATCACTCTTCTCAGGCTGGAAAATATTTGAAATATCCATCAACATTCTGTTTACATATTATGGTAAACTCTCGTTGCATCCTGGTCAAGTCTTCATTCAAGTTGGCATCGTGATCATGTGAAAATACTTTAACCTCAGGAATGAAACTTAAGTGATATTTAATTATTCTGATGAAACTTTGAACACGTGTTATGAAGATATGTAACTCTGTTTTTAATATTGTCAAGTATTTCCCCTTGATTATCTGATGCATACAAGTATTGGCGGCCAGTTGTGGGGCTTTTGGGTTCAGATGGAAATATGTAGATCCTAATACTTGTATAAAAGTTGGTGAAAAGAAATAATTTGTTTAACCCTTTACTTAATGTAAAACCAAGCCATATCAGGCTGCCAGTGTGTGGCTTATCAGTTCATATCAGTACCCCTACTTCATAGGAGATTATTGGTTATTATTGGAATTTTGACCCTCATGTATTACAAACCTATTTTCTTAGTATTTCTTTTGGTTTAATCAATGAGTCATCAATGTAAAGCTTTTAGAGAATTAAATTTCCAATCCATTGATATAAATTTTATATTTTGATCTGTATTATTTCCACATGATATTTATAAACAAACAGAAAAACATGTCAAATTTGATGAAAATTATATAGCACAGATTTATTTAAGCTAAAGTGAATTTCAAGTGCCTAATTTAGAATTTTTAACAGTCGTCTGGTTTAAGGAAATATCATAAAATTATATATGAACATTCCATTTTAAGGACTCCAAACTTCATCATGATGAAAATTGCTGAATAATTTACCAAACTATAGTGGGTATGGGATTTAAGATCACACAACTGCATTGTGGCATGTAATTCTCTCCATCGTAATATTCGACCTACTCCCTTCTCAAATGCATACAGCTCATTGTTATTTAAAAAAAAAATACAATATTTTAAACTGGTATCCAATTTTGTAATTTGATACTGATGTGTTACAATATCTGTTTACTATTTTCTTTCACTCGAAGGATTGGGTAATATTGCTATGTTTTACTAGTGTACAGTATTATTTAAAAATCCTTTATTTAGATTTTACAACATATTGGTGAACTGTTCAGAACTTTGATAAAGTTAACAACATGATTATCAAAATTGTTGATGAATATCAGAATTGTTGCTAACTTTTTAAGGGGAAATTACATTATGATAATTGAATAAGTCAAGCTGAAAAAGTTGACATCTTGTTAAAAATAATGTAGATCACAAGTGTGTCAATTAAAGATATTACTCCAAAATAAAATTTCCACAATTAATAATATTGTTTTAATATTTCAAAAAGGATGAATAAATGTCAAAAACAATGGTTTTTATGAAGGATACCGAGTTTATTTGACATGATATTTCTACATTATGAGACTAAAGTTGATCACATTAAATCTTAGCATTCACCAATCATTCAATATTTGAGTTTTTGAGTTTTCAGCTATTAAATACACGGTAACAATCTTGTGATCAGTAATTATTTTTTTCCATAAATGCATTATTTAGAAAGTAGGAAAAGGTTTATCAGTCAAAATGTTTGTTTGTTATACATATGTATGTATTGATTTTGAATAAGAGTGTCAAGTTAAACTTCCTGGGACGAAAGGATTTGAATGTTTACAATGATTACATTAGCAACATTGTTAAAGTTGACAAAGTTTCGAACTATTGCCCAATATTAGTGAGTGTTTTATTTTTCAGACCATTTGATTTGTTGATGTATTTTTTGTTCATTTGGTTTTGTAGAAACTTTAAAGTAACATATTGTAAGAAAGAGTATGGACATTTAGTAGATGTTGTCTGTCTACAGTTTGAAAAAGGTTGGCACTGTTACCACTTTGCACCGTAGAAATAATCAAGTATTTCTGTAATGCTTTGTTGGTTGTTTTTTGGCACAGTCAGAAAATTTGTACTATTATATTACACTATTTGTAAAATTCTGTTTGGTCATACAAAATTGGTTCTGTGTTTAGCGTCATTTCCAATTCAAAAACCTACATACCAGGTAAAATTCCAGCCTTGAAAAAAAAAAACATCATTTAATTTCTAAGACAACAACCTCTAACTGGATTTTAGCATGAACACTTAATGATAAAGGTATTATCTTTTGAATGTCAATATTTTACCAGTACACACTATTTTTCTTAACTCATTTATCATTATTAGCTCATTAAATTTGATTGTTTGGGCTCTGTTTTGAGTATTGTTATTTTTTTATGTTTCAGAAACAAAAGCAAAACTGTCTGTTGACCCTATTAAAACGTAGATTTAATTTTGTCTAAACTGTTTCAAGACTTGTACTTTTGTGCTGTTTTCCTGTTCATCGCAGTGATATTTTGTTATTGTAGATTATAAGATTAATACATTATTGCTACCTTCATTGTTCCACAAATAAATAAAATAAATATAAATTGTGTAAGTCTAATATTTTATTTCCAACTATTTTTCAGGTTTGGTCAAGGACGACAACCCATACACCAGGTTTGACGATGGAACTGGCAACTAAACAGAAGTTATCTCCCTTTGATAGGAAATGGAATCTGCCATACTTTTTTGTTATAATTTAAACATTAACTTTACTGAAGATCAGTGGCACCCAAAGATAATAAACATAAGCTGAGATATATTTGTGAATTTGATTGCAGTTAAGAGATTGAAATTACCTTAACAGTTAAAGGTAACTAATAATGATAAAAATAGTACATACAAAGTATAAATAGTACATACAAAGTATAAATAGTACATACAAAGTTTGGCTGTATATATTGAAATATTAAGTTGTGTCAAGCAGAAACTTTGAACTTATATTGCTTTAACAAGTCTAAGATGATGTAAAGAGTTAATCAAAACATTCCCATGAAACGGCTTAAGATCCAGTTGAATTTCAAAATGATAACATGGCGTGTATTATACACAATTTATTGTACACAATTAGATATGCTGAAATGAAATGTATTCCAAAAGAAGTATTCCATTTTTGTTTAAGTTATATGTAACTGACATTCTGGTGGTGCTGTTAAAAAATATTTTTGTAAAAACAGATGTAAGGATTATGCTAAGCAATATTTTTTTGGAAATGTACATATGCTGTTTTGCTTTGAAATGATAATATTGATCATATTTAATATTTTTATAATGCTCTGAAATCATATCCATTATATTGTTTGAAAAATCATTTTCTTTTCTTTATGTGTAAAAAATATTTTCTAGTTTTAGTCATTTCAAATTCCATTTGTTAATGACGCAAAGCTACAGCTGAAAAGTGAAAGTAAAAGTTTATTTTTGGCCTGTGGTTTATAGATGGATGCTTTTCTCACAATTATTTCCATTCCTTTTATGGGCTTTATTTTGATGTACAGATGAATAATATGAAGAGAATTTGTTGATTGAATGTGTTACAGTGAAATTTTATTCATTGATCGTTGGTAACTTTCATGTTTTTGATAATTACATGTTAATTGTAATGGTGATTATCACAATTCTCCATTTTTTACATTTTGCGTCCTTTTACATGACGATCGAAAGACAGATATAGTAAATATAGTTAGAACATAAGATGATGCACAAGTCTGTCTGGTAGGAATATTATCCACCGAGGTCATTTTAATGTATTTTTGTTTGTTTGTCATGTTTCAAAGTTGCTTTGACTTTGTCTGTGTGTTAAGTGTTTTTGGTTTTGATATCATTGGTTGGCGAGGCACATATGTAATATGTAAACCAACACACACATACATACATATACAATTATAAACTAGAGCTTTGATATTTGAACTTCTACAAAATGAAGGGTGTCTTATTGTTAATTGGTGAAAATCTATGTGATTTTAGCATCATGTCTAATGCATTTTACATGAACAGAATTGTGACTATCCATGCACACATCCTTGACCTTCTGGGTCAACAAATAGGCTCTGTCGTCCTGCGTGCATTCACAACAAACTATGACGTCATATGTGCTGCTAATGCCATGATGGGTTCTGTTTGTTGCGGTTCATTTTCAAGTCTGCTTTTGAGTTTGTTCAATGTTTACCTGGTGATTTTTATCTTACATTCAAGGTCTGTTTGTTGTTGTGCTAACAGCTGTGTGATACTGAAACGTAGGGAAATAATGCTAATTTGTTCTGAATTGCAAACTTACTGCTTATTCAATCTTTAACTCGACTAAGAATTTTTAACAGCTTCACTCAATACATACACATATAATTAAGCAGATTCATAAAAAAATGTACCAATTTTTCATTACTTGTATGTTCGTATCGTCCATTGTTACAGTTACTGCACATATGTGAATATGTTGAAAAAAGTGGTATTTTAATGTTTAATGTTACTCGCCGAAAAATCATCCTGTTACCTTTTATGATGCTGTAACTTCTTTACATTAAAAATCTAACATTTTTACTTGTCTTTGTTCATGCTCGTTCAGTACAAAACAGGGTATGTTCCTAGATAAACTGCCATGTTTTTAGCTTCTTTGAAGTTTGGTAACATTAATTGGGAAATAGAACTCTAAAATCGTCCAAAACATTCAGTTGACAGTTTCAGGATATTCAATTGACTCCTTGTAGACAAGTTGGCAGAGACATATCTCTCCTGTTAACCAAGGCACATAACGCTAGCTTTGATAATTGCCGAGTTATGCGCCATTGCTTGACTTAAATTTGATGTTGGCCCCGCGTCGCTGCTGTTTATAAGTGTAGCCTGCAGTATTTAAATATGACTAGGAAGTGATTTAAAAGGCTTGTTGTAACATGTGTTGATGGTCACGTGGTTTAATAGTTGTGTATCTTTCTACAATCTTCAAGGGTTTGCAAAGCCCTTTACAAAATGTTATCAGCTTTATCTCGTCAGAGGTATTCAATTGCAGGGGCGGATCCAAGAGTTCAGGTTAGAGGGGGCATAACTTATGGGCGCAAACTTTTGACATGCGCCCCCCCCCACACACACACAACCAAAATGAAAACGGCATAAAATGTTTGCATGTAAGGTTTGGGTGACTCCCCCAAAATATATTTTTTAACGTTTCTATTCCGAAATGGTGCATTTGAGCGTATTGTAATACTTCTTTCTCAGATATTGAAATAAAAATTATATTTGGACGATTTAGAGGGGGGGGGGGCGGATCAGCCCCCTCTAAATCCGCTAGTGGTATGTATATATGGATACAAAACGAACTGCTACCAAATAAGGCCGCGGCAAACTGATATTGATTTATAAGCTCGGTGTAAACATGTGGTATAGCGTTGCGGAACAAAGTACTGGCTTTAGTATGGAGTGTATTATATAGTTATATTTAGATAGCTGCTTCACCTGTTAAAAGAACTGCTATCATATATCCGGTATCTGTATAAGGGTTGTTTCAAAAATGACCGATCAAACAAATATCATCGAGTTAACTTCGTGTTCATTCTATGCAGGTAAATAGGTCGTGTTGAAATAGTAGACATGTTTAACATTCGACGTGTTTTCGAGAGCATCGGAGAACAGGACTAAATAGGAGAGATCAATAATATTATGATATTCGTACGATCCATCAATACGGATATGTGCTGGAAAGGGGACGTCTGACGGTCGACGCGCTTCGAATCTGTACCAACGGAGACAATTGTTACGTTAAACGTCCGAGGCGGCCAATTGAATAAAACTGGATAACCTATCCACATGTTACTTTTTGGTTAAGTTTGCACACGCAAGCAATTTTGATTGGTTAACAGTTATTATTGAATAATTTTGAACCAATCAATAAAAAGTTTGACTAACTTATGTCAAACCACAGAATTAATCAGTTTTTTACAATTGGCTGCCGCAATTAACGTTGTCGAAATGATAAATGCAAGAACGATGTACAGTTCCATGCCGGTTTGTCTGTCTGTTTGTAGAATCATTTCGATGGAAATTCCAAAATGTACATTCAGAAGGTTTATTTTTTCGTACTATATTTGTTTTTACTCGATTAGGAAGACAGCTGAAAGCTGACCTGAATCACTAACGAATCCGTCTCCTGGACAGAAACCAGTACTGTGTACCTTTCTGTGAGGCTAAGAGGACGTTTCCGTTGCGGTGGTGATCGAGCCCACGGCCGCCAGGGGGAGAGGTGGGCATCTATAAAACGATCACGCTTATTCAGCATTTTTTAGAAGAAGACAAATCTGCCACAATTTTGTGACACGATCTTGCATTACGTGCTCGTTGCTTGTTTGTTTGCAAAGATAGCACGAGTGAGCTGCCACTGCAAATACTAGACTTAAGTACTGTAATAAAATATCAAATTGCTTTCATTTTCCGGCTACGAGTTTGATTACTTAAAAGGCAATTTTAAAGTTTTATCACACAAGAAGACTTCAACCGATACTTTATGAATACAATGAGTCATTTCTATGTGAATTTATACGCCCGAAAACAGGAAGAAAACAAATGAACTTCCTGACCCGCAGCCTTGTCACAATATCAGCAAGGCAGGTAGGTGTTCAGCAGACCATGGTGAATGAGAGTAGATCCGGGATTTGGTGTCAGACGGGGCGCCATTCTGAGATCAACATCCGACCGACTTCGACATGAATCGAAACACAAATGGGTCTGCGTGTGGTATGGTTGTGTGTGTATAATATCGTTTCTCTTAAATGGGGTATTCTATTCATATTGCTTCAACCATATTGCCATTTAAGGTTCACTTGGACAATTATAGTGATCTTCGCTTGCTTCACTGGCTACATAGCCCATCCAACCGTGTGCTTGTGTGGGCTCTTTTGATATACAATTTCACCATTAGCGTACAAAAAGTAATAAAGGTTGTATGTCACATACTGACATTCTGATCTGTTCGGTGTAAACTTATTAAGTTTCTTTGCGTAATCTGCTAATACTACCTTTGTTTTCAATTGTCTCAAAATACCCAATATTTAGATAAGCACCAGTGAATACGTTGAGCGTTTAACTTTGTTAGTTCACTTAACATTTTAGCAGCTGGGCTTTTCAAGGTCACTCTTCATTTTAGAAGCTCGACTCTTAAAAGTCACAATATATTTTGGCTTCTTCAAGGTCATTATACATTTTAGCTGCTCGACTTTCCAAGGTCACTTTTCATTTTAACTGCCGGGCTTTTCAAAGTCACTTTACATTGTAGCTTCTGGACTTTCCAAGTTCACTATACATTTCAGCTGCTGGACTTTTCAAGGTCACTATACATTTTAGCAGCCGGGCTTTTCAAGGTCACTTTTTCTAACGTTTGACATCATTATCATCATTTAAGTGGCATAATCTTTTATCAACGTATGTGCTGACAGATTGTACCAACCTATAAGTTGACATATTGTTCCATCGTCTGTGCTGACACGTTGTAAAAACGTGTGTGCTGACAGATTGTAACAACGTGTATGCTGACATATTTATTAACGTGTGTGCTGACAGATTGTAACAACGTGTGTGCTGACAGATTGTAACAACGTGTGTGCTGACAGATTATAACAACGTGTATGCTGACAGATTTATTAACGTGTATGCTGACAGATTGTAACAACGTGTATGCTGACAGATTTATTAACGTGTATGCTGACAGATTGTAACAACGTGTATGCTGACATATTTATTAACGTGTATGCTGACAGATTGTAACAACGTGTATGCTGACATATTTATTAACGTGTATGCTGACAGATTGTAACAACGTGTATGCTGACATATTTATTAACGTGTGTGCTGACAGATTGTAAAAACGTGTGTGCTGACAGATTGTAACAACGTGTATGCTGACAGATTGTTCCACCGTGCGTGCTGACAGATTGTTCCACCGTGTGTGCCGACAGATTGTACCAACGTGTGTGCTGACATATTGTACTAAAGTGTTTGCTGACATATTGTTACACCGTGTGTGCTGACAGATTGTACCATCGTTTGTGCTGACAAATTCCACGAGCGTATGTGCTGACAGATTGAGCCAACGTGAGAGCTGACTCTAACTGAACTCTGAGATAATTGAATGTATGACGCAGAACATAAGAACGTATTCCGATCAGAAACTCCAGTACAGTACTGCGAATTATTTTACGTAGCATAATTTCAGGATTAGGTAATTTCAACCCTTATCTATTAGGCCATATCAAATTAAATCTATATTAAGCTTATTCTGGCACTTCGGACTAAAAACACACAAAAGAAAAAAATATATTGAGGATAATGTAATAATAAAACAGAAAATGAAGTATATTATATACCATTAAAATAGCTATTAATTTATGAGCTTGCAGGTATTTAATGTGTTTTTGTCGGATTCCTTACATAATATGAAAAAGGTTAAATTCAGTACACTATTATCTACATTTGTTTGCTACGTAGGTTTAAAATTTAGAAACTGTTACCCAACACATAATTAATCTGGCATGACTTTAGTTTCTTCTAAAATAGAAGAACATCAGACTCGAGGGGTGAATGTGAAAAGGTTCTAAGTGACATTAAATAAAGAAGAAGATAGAACCTTTTCGCTTTCACCCCTCTGTAAGTGATGAGCGTGACGAAAAAACATGTACTGATCGATGTTCCGAATAATTATGATGAAAGACTTCGAAGGTATTGTTCTAACCACCGATACAATACTAGTGCATATTTTTAAAGAGTGGACTAGTGGTTGAGGTGTCCGCCTTTCGTCCATAGTTGTGGGTCTGAGTCCCACTAGGATCTCACAATATGTACACCAGGAATAATTTCTACCCCGAAAAGGACTCGCGAGTGATTATCAAGTCTGTAAAATTTTGTCACAATCGAGCTAAAAAGAAGTATGAACGAAAGGAAAACTGAATAAAAGAACGCAAACTTTGTGTCTATTTGGATGTGCCTTTAAATAATTTCTTGATAACCATTTATAAATGCTGGACTGGTCCCTGTGATTTCCATTGTATCTTGATGTAAACTCACGCCGTAGGGATACGAAGGAGCATCGAGGACCACTAATTGACTATTTTCGTTGACCAAAGGAATATGAAGGAGTAGCGGGGGCTACATTAGGAGCATTTAAGAGCAGTAAGGACCAGTCACTCGCAACTTTCGTCGACAAAAGGAATAATATAATGAGAACAGTGAGTAACACTAATCTACTACATTTGTTGGCCAAAGGTATATTAAGGAGCAGTGAGGACCACTAATCAGCTAAATACGTATTAAGGAGCAGTGCAGTGAGGGATACTTATCTCCTACTTTAGTTGAACAAATGAAAAACGTTTTGACAGTGACACGGCTCAACAATGGCAAGTTTTGATAGTTCAACAGAGCAACTTTTTGACAGTGAAGCGTTTAAACATTTAAACACTGCCGCCTTATGGCAGTGCCAAGTTTTGACAGTTCAACAGTGTGGCTTTTTGACAGTGTAGCGTTTAAACAGTTAAACAGTGCCGCCTTATGGCAGTGCCAAGTTTTAACGGTTCAGCAGTGCCGCTTTATGGCAGTGCCAAGTTTTAACAGTTAAACAGTGCCGCCTTATAGCAGAGCCAAGTTTTAACGGTTCAGCAGTGCCGCCTTATGGCAGAGCCAAGTTTTAACGGTTCAGCAGTGCCGCCTTATGGCAGAGCCAAGTTTTAACGGTTCAACAACGCCACCTTATGGCAGTGCCAAGTTTTAATAGTTCAGCAGTGCCGCCTTATGGCAGTGCCAAGTTTTAACGGTTCAGCAGTGCCGCCTTATGGCAGAGCCAAGTTTTAACAGTTCAGCAGTGCCGCCTTATGGCAGAGCCAAGTTTTAACAGTTCAGCAGTGCCGCCTTATGGCAGTGCCAAGTTTTAACAGTTCAGCATTGCCGCCTTATGGCAGTGCCAAGTTTTAACAGTTCAACAGTGCCGCCTTATGGCAGAGCCAAAGTTTTAACAGTTCAACAGTGCCTTGTTGTGACAGCGCTATGTTTTAACAGTTCAACAGTGTGTTGTTGTGACAGTGCCAAGTTTTAACAGTTCAACAGAGCCGCGTTGTGGCAGCGCCATGTTTTAACAGTTCAACAGAGCCGCGTTGTGGTAGCACCATGTTTTAACAGTTCAACAGTGTCGCGTTGTGACAGCGCTATGTTTTAACAGTTCAACAGAGCCGCGTTGTGGCAGCGCCAAGTTTAAACAGTTCAACATAGCCACCTTATGGCAGTGCCAAGTTTTAACAGTTCAACAGTGCCTTGTTGTGACAGTGCCAAGTTTTAACAGTTCAACAGTGTCTTGTTGTGACAGTGCCAAGTTTTAACAGTTCA
The DNA here is from genome assembly GCF_026914265.1 of Mya arenaria. Classification (NCBI taxonomy): domain Eukaryota; kingdom Metazoa; phylum Mollusca; class Bivalvia; order Myida; family Myidae; genus Mya; species Mya arenaria. The sequence goes on along the minus strand of NC_069122.1, from coordinate 53,986,046 downwards.
ACAGTGTCGTGTTGTGACAGTGCCAAGTTTTAACAGTTCAACAGTGCCTTTTGTGACAGTGCCAAGTTTTAACAGTTCAGCATAGCCGCCTTATGGCAGTGCCAAGTTTTAACAGTTCAACAGTGTCGTGTTGTGACAGTGCCAAGTTTTAACAGTTCAACAGTGCCTTGTTGTGACAGTGCCAAGTTTTAACAGTTCAGCATAGCCGCCTTATGGCAGTGCCAAGTTTTAACAGTTCAACAGTGTCTTGTTGTGACAGTGCCAAGTTTTAACAGTTCAACAGTGCCTTGTTGTGACAGTGCCACGTTTTAACAGTTCAACAGTGTCTTGTTGTGACAGCGCTTTGTTTTAACAGTTCAACAGTGTCTTGTTGTGACAGCGCTATGTTTTAACAGTTCAACAGTGTCTTGTTGTGACAGACCTATGTTTTAACAGTTCAACAGTGTCTTGTTGTGACAGCGCTATGTTTTAACAGTTCAACAGAGCCGCGTTGTGGTAGCGCCAAGTTTAAACAGTTCAACAATGCCTCCTTATGGCAGTGCCATGTTTTAACAGTTCAACAGTGCCTTGTTGTGACAGCGCTATGTTTTAACAGTTCAACAGTGTCTTGTTGTGGCAGCGCCATGTTTTAACAGTTCAACAGTGTCGCATTGTGACAGCGCTATGTTTTAACAGTTCAACAGGGTCTTGTTGTGACAGCGCTATGTTTTAACAGTTCAACAGTGTCTTGTTGTTACAGACCTATGTTTTAACAGTTCAACAGTGCCTTGTTGTGACAGTGCCAAGTTTTAACAGAGCCGCGTTGTGGTAGCACCATGTTTTAACAGTTCAACAGTGTCGCGTTGTGACAGCGCTATGTTTTAACAGTTCAACAGTGTCTTGTTGTGTCAGCGCCATGTTTTAACAGTTCAACAGTGTCGCGTTGTGACAGCGCTATGTTTTAACAGTTCAAAAGGGTCTTGTTGTGACAGCGCTATGTTTTAACAGTTCAACAGTGTCTTGTTGTGACAGACCTATGTTTTAACAGTTCAACAGTGCCTTGTTGTGATAGTGCCAAGTTTTAACAGTTCAACAGAGCCGCGTTGTGGTAGCACCATGTTTTAACAGTTCAACAGTGTCGCGTTGTGACAGCGCTATGTTTTAACATTTCAACAGAGCCGCGTTGTGGCAGCGCCAAGTTTAAACAGTTCAACAGTGCCGCCTTATGGCAGTGCCATGTTTTAACAGTTCAACAGTGCCTTGTTGTGACAGCGCCATGTTTTAACAGTTCAACAGTGTCGCGTTGTGACAGAGCCATGTTTTAACAGTTTAACAGTGTCGCGTTGTGGCAGCCCTATGTTTTAACAGTTCAACAGTGTCGCGTTGTGACAGCGCTATGTTTTAACAGTTCAACAGTGCCGTGTTGTGACAGCGCTATGTTTTAACAGTTCAACAGTGCCTTGTTGTGGCAGCGCCATGTTTTAACAGTTCAACAGTGTCCGTTGTGGTAGCGCCATGTTTTAACAGTTCAACAGTGCCGTGTTGTGACAGCGCTTTGTTTTAACAGTTCAACAGTGCCGTGTTGTGACAGCGCTATGTTTCAACAGTTCAACAGTGCCTTGTTGTGACAGCGCCATGTTTTAACAGTTTAACAGTGCCGTGTTGTGACAGAGCCGCGTACTGACAGTGCCATGTTTAACAGTTCAAAAATGCCGTGATGTGGCAGTGCCGCGTTTTCAGTTTCAATTATAAACCGTGCAACAAACGTTTTATTTGTCATAAAAACACACCAGATTGTAAAAGATTTTCCTATCAAAAGCAACACTTTTCAAGATTTCTGTACTTTATTGGCAGTGATATACCGCTGCTTTTCTTAAATCAGTTATAAACAACTGAAGTAACAAAATATGTTATCATCAACAAAAAATATATCAATAACACATATATAGTGAACGCACCTACATGATTCATTTCTAAAAAAACGGATGTACAACAATAGAATACGAAACAGAAATAAAATGATTTTAACATAAATATGAACAACAATTATAGTTTTAACAGAGTAACATAAAATTTCCACAAAAATGGATATCTTTCATAAAAGTGTATTAGCACATATGTTCGAGGGCTAATGCCAGAAGGTACCGAACTTTTCTCTGTATTTTAATGCAGCTTAGTTCCTTCTGATATTAGCCCCACATTTTGTTAAAAGCTGTCTTTTATATTTACAATATTTACATAAAATGAGCAATGACAAGATCATGAATGAATCATAAAGCAAGACATAAAATGTAGCTTCCAAATACAATCACATATCCTCCGCCAGTGAACAATAGTTTCAATAAGTTGGCCCGACAAAAGCTAGCTGCATCATGAAAACCCTTCACAATTGTGCTCAAACACACTTAAAAGCTTACGTCATTTAACTATGAGTTACACTTTTCAGACAATATGATTTTGTAAGTATGTGATGAAGCAGTTTTACACGGATTGCTGATACGTCCTATGTAAATGGGGTAAAAACAGTTTTGGCCCCTAAATATGATGTGAATTATGCAAATGCTGCCTTTTTTAAACATATACGTATTAATGAGTCAATGCAACTGGTGTTGCTTCAACAGTGTTAATGATAAAAAATGTCAGCACGATTAAACAGAGGGATGTACCCTTTAAACACAGGGCATATAGTTCGAGCTTCCCAGTAACTTCATTGTCCATTTCAAGAGCATATAAGTGGCTCTATTTCACATTAAAATAAGTATTAAACTGCCTGCCTCAATCTACGAAACGGAAGCACACGATAAAACATAGCAATATTTAAGGCTAACTTCTTAAAAGTTCTTAGAAGAAAACAGAAATCACGAGGACATCGCTAGATTCTATACTTTTTAGACTGGTTACAGGTTACTTAGACTGGTGGCAGGAACTGGCGCCACGACAACGCCTATTAGATGAAGATGTAACTAAAATCATGAACGTCATATAATTAATATATGTAGTAGTCATATCTGATCACTGTCTGTCTCAGTTTTCCTTTAGAAGTATATATTTTTATCATAAGGTATATTTAATTTGATGTTATGTCAAAATGAATACTGAGCGTTACTTCCAATTATTAGGAAATTATAACATTAACTTTTTTATCAAATAAAAGTTGGTTGTAACCGAAAATATTTTACTCTATTTTTTCTAGTTGTTATGTTCTCTGTATAGTTTATTTCTTATAAAATATGTAAAGCCTTTATCTCGCTACGAAGCACTGAAATGCATGTTTTAATAGGATAATTACAACGTCTAGGCGTGGCTTGTCAATTTGAGAGGCGTGTTTTTATTGGATAATTACAACTTCTGGGTGTGGCTTGGCTCTTCTGGGGGCGGGTCTTTTCTGTCTTTGTGATTTTTGATTGGCATTTCTCCTAGTCTCTGTAAATAAACACATCGAATTTACAAAAAAACAGACAAAATTATGACTGATATTTTTGAAAAATGAAAAACATGCATCTCGATCCTGTCAAGGTATTTTAGTATGTAAACAGAAATGGCTACGATATTCAAATTACTGACATTTTTATCGTTCTATCAATTTGCAATGCCCGTTGTACTTGAGTGATTTTTTGAAAGATAATGTTATATTAACCGACCAGAGCACCGGTACATATCCCACAAATGCGAGACCAGATTGTAAGAATTCGCTCTGCCGTCTTGCTAAGTCACAAAAGCAGAAAAAAGGTAGTAGAGGTTATTGGAATAGTTCAAACTTATAAGACTGATAATATGATATGACTGTTTGGCATGCTATGTTTCCTTTATGTTGTTATATGTGTGTGGATGTAAAAGAGTCACATTGTATTTCCCATTATCAATTGACCCACAATTACTTGACTGTTTAGTTACATTGAATATGTTTCACCGATTAAATAACTCCGGTAACCGTGAATGTATTTGCTGGCCTTATTGCAAATGCAAACTTATGCTTAGTCTTAGGGTACGATTTTAGGACTTTAAAAAAACGATCACTTCTTTAGATATTAGTAATAAATAATTTTCAGTCATAGTTGAGGTCCAAAGGAATCTAATGAATTAAGGCCATCGTCCCAAACTGCAATTTTATTGACCATATCGTAGACAATGGCTTTAATATCAGAGAGATCATCCACACAATCAGGAGACTTTCGAGAATGAGAAACTTCGCTTTGACTTACTGATGCATTACTTGTACGAGCAACGTTAACAATTATTTCAATTTGTTCATCTATAGTTTGTTTTTTAAGTTTTTCGCTATCATCATATGTTTGTTTGTTTGAACTATTATTTGTATCGTTCTCCATTTCAGAGTCAAACATATCGGAATCGCTATCAGATAAATCATCGTCATTTTCAAAGTCACTAGTGTTATCAAGACTAGGTTTTTTTCCAATTTTGGATATTCCCGTGTAATTACTTCCCATGGCGACATTTTCATTATCAATTTCATCAGCGGGTTCTTTTTTAATATCTTTAAGATGTTCAGTGTTAATTAATTTCAATTTTTTGAGTTTATAATTTTCGAAGGAAGCTCGATCATCAATCATTTTCCTTGACAATTTTGCAGAAGCACCAACATCAGAATTGTCTCCATGCCTTGAATTGCCTTCGGCATTTGTTTCGCCGTGATTTGATTGGACATACTCCTGAGATTCAGATATCGTGCGTTTAGATGCATCATCAACAGCGGAAGAACAATTAGACAAAACATGATCAATAATAGAAGCTGTCCTTGAGGATTGTGACGTCGCTGTCACATTGTCAGTTGGCAAAGTCGCTGTGGCGTTTTTGCCTTTAGAGTTGACGCATTTGTGTGAATCAAGCACTTTAAGGAGAGTGTTTTTCTGCAAAACGAGAATGTCCATCTTTTTTTGAAGACCATCCTGAATACATTCCTCGCTTCGAAGCTCCTATGAGAGAAAAATAAACCCGTTGTTTGAAGAGATAAATCCAGCACCTTCGATGAATATAAATATGTATATTACGATACATTGGATTTTGAGGTTCCAGATTCAAGACATAGTATTCTGTGCGAATGGTGATGATTGATGATGGATGATTACACAATGCGTGATGTGGATATGCAGAGATACACTATGATGATAACGAACAAGAATGTTGAATGATGATTAGAATAGATTATTCAGTACGACGTGCGACATGCTGACTTAAAAACTCATTACTTATCCGTAATGTTTGCCATTAAAGTCAAATATCAAACAAAGAGCATTAAAAAAGGAACAGTAATTAAAATATAACTATATTCTGTGAAGATAAAAGATGCAAAATACTTTTGAAATTTTGTACGTGGGCTACCTTCTAGTTTGATCTTATTCCAACAAAAAAATACGGACTTGCTATTACGTGTGACATGTGTTTAAATATTTTATATTCGAGAAGAGAAGTGTCGCAGAGCAAACACCAAGCTCGTCTGTCATATTCCAGTCGTAAGGGGGGCATAACTCAATAATTAAACAACCGGGGTTCTGGGCCTTACGCTACACGTGACATGTGTTTAAAATCTGTGATTTCTAAATCGCAGAGTCTCACAGGGCAAACACAAACGCTCGCCTGCCATCGTCCAGTCGTAAGGGGGGGGGGGGGGAGGGGCATTACTCATTATTAATACAACCTGAGTTATGGGCTTTGCGATGCATGTGCGTATTGTCCTTGGCAACATGCATATAAAGATGCGTTTGAATACAGTGGCCAAAATTGACGCAAGCCCGCAACCCCTGCACAGGTAAAATGTCTACCTGGCTTGCTCAAATTCTGAATTTTATAAAGCAGGGCTGGATAAATAAAATTGATGCCAAGCAATAATATAAGAATTCGGGCTTGTTCATATAAAAGTCTTATTTCGATGACTGGAATATCATGAAAGGTTTTAGAGTTGTGGCCTAGGTGACAGTTCTAAAACAAAGACACATACGACACAAAGGCTATGACAAAACCTCGACCTATACCTCCAAAAACAGACCAGATAAAAGTTGTGCTCGTGCCAGTTGGTTCAATTTTGACCCCGACGTGTGTCCAAGGTCACGGGTGATACCCCGACGTGTGTCCAAGGTCACGGGTGATACCCCGACGTGTGTCCAAGGTCACGGGTGATAAGTGACTGCAGTCATTAAAAGTCAGTAATTATGTCCGGTGTATGTATAAATAGGCTCGTTTAAAGTGGTTCTTCTACAATTGCCTTGCATATCTCATACAAAGGTAATTACTGATAAAACCACTGAGGAAAAGGTTACCAGTATGTGAGAATTTTATACTTCAATTATAGTGCACACGAGATATTTCGCAATCCACATTTTAACTCGAATGCACCGTGTACGTGCACACCTGGATTTACCTGCACAGATACAAGCAGTGCTTTGCAGTCTCGCCACCGTTAACTGTTTATTACAAGGGTATCCAGTGTACAGCTATGTGAACGGTGACCCTGTATGACGTTGGTATCATTCGCAAGGACGTAATGCGTAGAGATACATCAGTACAAATATACTGAACAAAATAGCATGCATGTTTTTTCGGCCAAAATATGTTTGTTATTTCACTTCAGATTTCAATTGCAAAACATAGAAACTGCAATCAGTTGTATATATTATATTTTTGCTCACTTATTTTAGATAATGTTTCATTTAGTAATGAACCAGTCAATTGTAACCACGCCCCCCCCCCAGGTCCGGGGGTATACCGGGGATAGCCGGGGAAATGGGTCGTGTGTTTACCTTTCAGGTGGCCCCGCAGTGCCGGGTGAAAGCGGTGGTTTTGTCTTCGCACAAAATATAGCGGGGAATGGGCCTTACCTAGGCTCCCTGGGGTGCGGGGGCATTTGGCGGGGATTTGACCATCAGATCGTCCCCGCAGGCCGGGGATTTTACCCGGGATTGGCTGGACCGAAAGTCAAAGTCCCCGCTATTCCCCGGACCTGGGGGGGGGGGCGTCGTTACAATTGACTGGTGCATAAATACAAGGCTAAAGCTTTTCAAATGATACCAAATATATATATATATATACGAGGTCACCGGTCATAATTGCCAGTGGCTTTATGAAATGACAAGCTTAATTGTACACTGAATATCTTTGACATATAACTTATAATACAGAAGGAAACTTAAGGTAAATAAACTGGCCCAGCAAGACGACATAGAACAAAAGTGATTTTTACAGATGATGTAATGGAATGGAATGAGATGGATGTGAATACGATTTCGTGATACAATGTGGAGTCGACTGATAAACTATGCAGGGAAACTTCTTGCTCATCACGTTTCTACTGCGACACTTAATGATGTATATTATAAATATAAAACGCGTTGTTTAATTTCAAAGTTTTATTTGTAACGTTGGACAAAATCAATCATATAGATAACGAAATGGTGGCAACCAAGCATGTCCAGGAGTGTGCAGTGAACCTATCAACAAAATCACAGCCACACAAGTTAAACAACCGCATATGTGTGGCCGCATTGGGTGTTAATTAAATGAGTACGAAATGTAACCTTGACCTATTTCCCTCTCACTTCTCCAATAAGGAGGAGAAATAAATTGGCTCTATTTCCTGCAACGGATTTGCTTAATGAACGAACTAAACGCTATCGATACATTGATTAATTTCGCAGCTTGACTATCACATTAAATCTATCTGGCCATTTTGAGTTTTGGCCAGCCGAATATCACATAATAGTAATCGGGCGATCTAGAGGTTTAACGTCCGTTTACTTTAAGTATCACATGCAACATCAGGCCAATCTGTGTTGCCACTTTGTCACTAGTCACATCGACACTATAGGGCAATTATCCAAACGGTACGGCGGGCCGATAACAACTCTCTTTTTTAATGGAATGAGTAACAGTCGATTCCACATTATATCACCCAGCAACAAGTGCGCTAGCTATCTACCTCGAGTAAACTGTCCACAAGGTCTTTCTTCCGCATCCGACTGCGCTGTGCCGCTTGACGATTACACTCCCGCCGATACAACAGCTTTAAACGTTCATCTTCCGTCAACTGTTTAAAATGAATCAGAATGATAACACACATTTGATGGCATCTATAAAACAAATAGTAACCAATTATTCATATCATAAGCGTGTGTATATAAAAACGGTTACTTCCGAAGACATGTTTGCCTATCGAAGTCGACAATTTTAGGACAAACTTGCTTGTTCATTTTCAGACCCGATAAACATTTAGATAAACATTGATTAACATTAAATGTTGATTACTTTCACTATTCTATACAAAGATTTGTACATGAATCGGACGAGGCGGTTGAGTGGCCTACAGACCTATATTCATTGAGATGAATTTTAAATCACTCAAATATTAATAATAAATATGACCATATTCATTAAATAATTTCAGGGCGTTTAGACTTCAAAGGCCGTATTCATTGTATTATAAATGTGTCTACCGCGAGAGTTACGACGTCATTCTTATTTATAAATGTATAAGCAACATACATGAAAAAACCTGGCAAATAGTTTAGAATGGAAAACGTATTTTAACTTATTCATAAACACCTATTAAATTCAAGAACAAGTCATGAATATTTCAAAGATGCAGGTCTTTAAAGCCATACAGCAAATTGGTACGTTTTTTAAAAAAAAACGTTTTACTTTTTAAGACTCATAATTATTTCATGCAGTTAAAAATTCATGTAACTTGACAACAACAAAATAATGAAACAATGTTCACCTCCGACAGTTATACCTCAGTAGGTTCTGGGGACTTAAATTCCACTCTTAGGTCGTCCAGACCTTGAGATCGTCGGCGTGCATAGATCTTCAGACGAAGCTCTTGTCGCAACTGCGCGTCCAAGTTGCTGGACCCCGATGGTGTAAGAGGGGATGACGCGTTGTCGCCGACTTCACTTCCGCCCAAGGGAGATAATCTGTCTGGCGTCCTGCTCGTTGAGAGATGATCTCCCTTACCGTGCTGGGAACCAGTTGAATTGAGGTCGGATTGGGAACCAGTCACATGCTTCATAGACGTGTCGTCTGATTTGTTGTTTTTGGACAATTCTAAGGATGCTGGTGGGTGAAGCTTCCTTTGCTTTGGTGTCGAGTGATCTACTGGCTTGGTGAAATCTGAAACAGATTTTGTAATATCAGCCTGAGTATTAATATACAATACTTTGCCACGTGGTATTAAGATTATCAAATTAGCCTTGAAGACTGATGCTTTTCTTGTCGTTATAAAATAGAAATGGTATCATTAGAATTATTAAATCAAGTTTCAAGTTTATGAATTCTAGAAGGACTTAGTCTTACCGATGGGAGTATCCAGAGAGCCGTCTTGATGCAGCGGAGATGTCTTTTTCCCGTGGTACCCGGAGAGAACGCCAAGTCCCGATGCCTTCGCATGCTCAACCATGTGTAACTGATGATCCAGCTTGTTGTAAATGACCTTGTTACATAGTTCACATTTGAAAACATTCACCAAGGGCGGCGGTATTGGAGCACTCCCCGGACGACCTCTATGGTCATAGGTAGGTATAACCCCAAATTTGGCCTCAAGTTCTGCTTTTGTTCTTAGAAAGTGCTCGATTTCGGCCTTTGACATTGGAAATGGTTCAAATTCTGGTCTATGTTTATTGATCCTTCGATCATTATCATACGAGACTGATCTTGATGATATTGCTTTCGGTGTATCATACTTTTCCGTGTCTCTTAGCAGTTTCTCAATACTTTTATTTGGCCTTTTAACTGTAAGGTCCTGTGGAGCATCATTGTTATACTGAAAGTGTAGGCTGTTCCGCTCAATAGGTGAGGGTACGGTTTGTTTCTCAGCTGAGTGTCTCTCCGGGGCTTTCGCCCGAGTAGTCGAGTGGCTGGCGTGGGCTGATGAGACTGGTGCACCAGCTGATATGGGTACCGCATGGGTAGACTGAGCTTTCATCAACAAGTTTAATCTTTCCTGAATTGCTGGGTATTGCAGTTTGCTCAAATCTTGCAAAAGGGATACATCTCTGCTCCGAAATGGTATTGGTGGAGGAAAAGCTGGATGGTTTAAAGGTTGCATTTTCTGTAGATTAGCTGAATGTACCGATGTTGCAAGGCCTTGTTGGTTGGGTGGTTCATGAGATGGCGATTCGTTTACCACAGTAGGTATTGATGGTTCTTTTACAGCCTGAGCTAATGCAGCGTCAATGATTGTGTTAATGTTTGACTGTGGATGAAACAATGGAGGCGGGGGTGACTTCATTCTGAAAAAATTGGGGTGGGCCATAAGTGGATGATAAGGTGGGGGTGACGATCCAAATATCTTACAGTCTTCTGAACTTGACATACTTTTTGGAGTTGAACGTCTCAAGTTTTCTTGTGTTTGATTGGATTCCGAATGCGTTGGTCTAGAGATGGAAGGTTCGATTTTAGGTGATGGTCTGATAGCATCGACTCTAGCATCAGCTTTCACTGCTTCTGATGGTACTGCAACAGGTAGAGCAAGTTCTGATGATTTTGCTAGTTGAGACGTCAAGTAATCTGACTTGACCAACTGTGATGGCAGTTTGATAGTATTAGACAGTGGGTCGTCTTTACTAGTTGATGGCATTTCGAAATCAGACGACTTTTGTCGCATTCCTCTTTTAAAATTTGCAAGAATTTCAATAGTTTCAAGTTCCTTTTGTTTCTCTTCAAGTTCTTTACGTTTCGCTTCCTCTTCTTTCTCCGCGTTCATGATGTCACTACAAACAGCACTGAGAAGATTCAATGTCATGTTATTTTTTGTTAAATCTTGTGGAACATTGTACACCTTTCTCGCTTCATTTTCTGAGCCAGTCGGTTCAGACCTAGGGGAATGCACTTCACCTTCCGAATAAAGATAAGTCCTAGCATCCGAATCGGTATCATTACCATCATTGTCAGCTTTAATGTCTTTCATCAGTTGATTGTTGGCTTGATCAAACAAAGTTACATTTTCTACAGTCAAAGGGGTGATAACTGGTTCTTGAACTTTTGAACTGTTATTATTTTCAATGTCACTTTCCCTCTCTTCTCTCACTTCTGCTTCATCTCTTCGTTTGTCATAAAAGCTACCATCTAGATTAGCAGTTCCTCCTTGGTGTAGTTTCATGTGTTGTTCAAAAGTGTTCCGGCGATGGAATGTTTTGTTACAGGGCTCACATTTCATGCGATTTTCTTGACAGCTCGTTTTCAGGTGTCGAAGCAAGCTGCAACTCTGTGTAAACCTGTGCTGACAGATGTGACACTCGTACAAGTGTGTCTCTACAGTGTTGTGAATAACCATGTGAGATTTCAGCAACATGACATTAGGAAATACTTCTTTGCAAACTCGACATGAAGTTTGGTACACGCGAGTTTTCCTGGACTTCTTTCCACCAACAGGAGTGCCATCACTTGACAACACGTCACTTTCGCTACAACCTGATTCAGTTCTTGGCTTACGTTTCACAGCCTGTTTTGCTTTTTGTATCAAGTCAAGTCTGTCCTTGGTGATTTTCAAATCTGTGATGCTATCATAACTCTCATCCATTGCAGACACGTCTGTGATTAACGGTGGACTCAAATTGCAAGAGTTTGCCTGTGATGTGTTAGGGATATTTGCTGGTGAAAGCACAGGGGGTAGCCATTGTTCCTCTGGTTTAATTTTAACAGTCAAATCAAGAGCATTGAACTTGACACCGCTGGCAAAAGGAGTAGCACTATCTGATGATTTTAAAGTTTGTTTGCGTAATTGTTCATCGCGTAGCATAGAGTAAGTGTCCTTCATTTTCAACTGAAAGTGTAGGTCCTCTTCAAGTTGCTTCGGATCAGGTGGGGAAGGTTTCATATGAGCTGATTTATGTCGCATTAGACTGCTGCGGTGGATGAATGACTTTTTACACACCTCACAAATGTATGGACGTGGAAGTTTATGAGTAGCAATGTGTTTATCAAGTGTTATTTGCCTGAAGAATGATTTCCCACACAGATCACAGAGGAAGCAACTGTCTTTATGTATCAAGGCATGGTAGCGTAACTTTTGTTTAGTAGTATATGTATTATCACAAGCATGACACATGTACCTTTTCACTGCGTCTTCACCAACTACAACTCTAATAGGTGGCTCATCTTCTATCTTATCATCAAGTTTTTCAAGCTCAATTTCAGTCAAGCTTTGTGATTTTTCTATGTGAGGTTTAGATTTCTCTACTGTGCTATCCTTCTTTGTGTCACAAAATGATTTCACTCTAGCTTCTTTCTTTGCTGCAGTTTTGTTATTTGATGGTTTTCCAGAGACAAAGTCTCTGAAAGCTTTTCTATACAATTTTCTTTCGATCAGTTTTTCACTATGAACTCTCATGTGTGAATTTAAACTTTTCTGAAATTTGAACACTTTATTGCAAATTTCGCATGCAACATTGATTTTATTCAAGAAACCTAATGCTTTCATTTGATTTGCCTTAGCTTTCTTCAAAGATTGCAACATTGGATTTCTCTTGTGAACAGCCATGTGCAAAAGCAAATAATGGTTGGAATGGAATGTTCTTGAACAAATTTCACATTTAACTTTTCTTCCTTTCTTTTTTCCTTTCCTATTTCGCATATTTAAATCAGGCATAGTTCTCATTTCATTAACTTGTTCATACATCTTTTCAAAGATATTGTCTTGGCTGCTTCTCCTTGATATGGAAGCAGTTTCGGATATCTCTACAGTAACGTGTTCTAGTTCCGGCATATCAATATTGTCCATTTCATATTTTGGCAATTGTATATCATTTAGCACTATTTTAACATCTTGGTCTAATTTATTCACCAGAGGTGTATCCCCAGTGATCTCTTCTGAGATTGTCTCTTTTCTTTCCTCTGTTACAATATCAAAATTTTTATTTTCTTCCTTAACATCCACACCCCCTCTAACAGCTGTAATCTCAAAAGCTAGAGTTTCGTCAAATTCATCACAAGTCTCAGTTTTAATAGCTGTGTCCTTCTCTTTATCTTTATCAGCAACAATAGCGAGTTCAGTTTCACAACTTTCTAGTTGGTCTTTAGTAGGAAAATCTTTCTCTTCCTTAACATCAGTGCCCATGTTATCGTTAACTTGATCTGTATCTGCCTTTATAGCAGTGCCAATGTCTTGAACTGCATCACTCTTTTCAGGAAGGTCTTCCTCGTCATCATCAATTAAATCGGGCCAAGGTTCACCGATATCATTATCATCTACAATTTCCTGTTTTATTTTCTTTCCTACCACTTTCAGTTCACCAGTGTGAACATCAAGCTCAACTTCATCATCAGAACAATAAGCTGGAAAAGGATTACCTTTTTTCTCAACTGGTTCAGCTTTACCTTCAGTATCTATGACAGTTTCTTTACCATCAACAGTTGTATCAATTTCTTTTTTAATGGTTATTTCTTCTTGCAATGGTAATTTATTGGTTTTATCAGCGAATGATTTCATAGGTTTAACCACATTTTCTTGTTTCTTTTCATTCGTTAACTTTTTACGCTGGAGTTTCTTTGCTGCTTTTTCAGACTCGATTTCTGCAACTGCTTCACTGAGAATCTTCTGAACAATTCCATTGGGATCTTTGTCTGTGTCTGTTAATAAATCAATTTGGGGTGTGGACATTTTTGATACAGGAATCTCACTTGTTAACCGCTCTTTAACTTTCGAATCTGAGCTTGCATTTTCACCGTCAGATAAAATCACAAGTTCGTCACTATTTCTCATAGCCAATGGTGGAACATTTTTGTAGGTCAATGGCTGCGGTCCTGGGTTAATCAATTTCTGTTCCTGTAGCTGTTTTAGTTGTTCAATAGATATTTCACTAACTGGACCAGTTTCTCGTGTATGCTTCCTCAAATGCTTGTGTAGCAGAAAAATTGCCATAAAAGTCTTGTTACACGCTCGACACTCAAACGGTTTTTCACCGGTATGTTTTCTTTGATGCACCACAAGGTGATGCCGATGTAGAAACCTTCGGCCGCAAACTTGGCAACCATATTGTCTCTCTTCAACAGTTTTATGTACAGTCATATGAAGCTTCATTGCTGCTTTGGTTTTAAAAGTCTTTATACACTGAGTGCAGGCAAATCCGTTTAGTATTTCTGGATGGACGACATTCTGTTGTCCAATCATGTGAACTGGATAATTATCTGAATTCTGAAGCATATATCTCTCTTGAAAATGCTCCTTTCCTTTGATAAAATCAGTAGCACCTTTCATCCCTTTTTCTAAGCCCATACTCCCAGCATTAGCCTGCCTCTTAAATGCATTGCTGTAATTTGATTGGCTCACAGCGTAACCTTGGTTACTAGTGCTGGAAATAGATTGGTTAGCGTCAGTTACGCTGACAGTTGTGTCGCTAACGCTCTGACTTTTGGTGTTCACAGGTGGATTGTGAGGTTGCGGTGTGGTGATCGCAATAGGCTTGTGACCGCCATGTATCACTGTGCCGCTACTTGTAGCCATATGGGGCAGGCTGAATCCATGGGGTAAGGAAGGGATGCCGACAAATGGCTTGATCCCTCGGCTGATATCCCCCAAGGGAAGACCTGAAAAAGAAAGTTTTATGTATCATATTGACGATTTTGTTTCAATATATATACGTTTTATAAATGCAATATATCAATTTGACATGTATGCGTTTATTTTGTTTATTTTGTTAAGAAATGTTTGTTATACATGTATGCATGCTTGTATCTTTCCTCAATTTTTACTTTATTTGAGCCTATGACCTTCTGCTTGATATATATTTTGTTCTGTTTAAAGTTATCATATAAATACCAATCTTTTGCCTTCAGTGATCCGTCACAAGTCAAGGGCAAAACCATGTAAGTAATATCTTATCATAATGAAACAGCTCGTATCAGTATAGCTAACATTTAACAATCTCTTCGTTTGCTAGTCGAAATCATGCATGTCACAAAAATACATGTAACATGAATAATATCAAACACTTATGAAGTGACTCAAAGCGAATTTAAGAATTAATTTTGCGGATGATTTAACAGTTGAATTTCATACTACAGTAGATAGTAAATTTGTTTATTTACATTTCTGTCTCGGGAGTGTTAGCGTTTATATGCGGTTGATATCATCGCTTTAATAGCTAATGCAGTATTAACTTGAGTGTCATCAGATTATTTCTGAAACAGCTGTTATGACCATGGGCAGTGAACAAGTCAACAGGTTTAATTGAATTTGTATTACTCAAATTTTCACGGGAGCGTGATAATTAAGTGATACATACCGGTGAACAATGGTTGACCATTTCGATCAAGTAAGCCCGCGTTAGGTTGGCTGGAATTAAGCGCAGCTTGTAACAAGCTATACGGTTGGCTAGCCGGCGACCTCGATGGGGTGGATGCTGGCGAAGGTTGTAACGAGCGTCCTGATTGGTGCGCAGGTTGTATAAGTTGTTTTGGGTGGCTTGCCGGGGGACTGGGCTTACTAAGATCCAATGCCTCCTCCTGTACAATACAAAAACAATATACAAAGTTTGAATAAGTCAACGCGAGTACCCTGTATAATTGTCATTGACAAATATCATATTATAACTTCGAAAGTTTTAGTAGTTAAAATGGCCAACATTACAGTACAGCACAGCGACGGCGTCGTTGACAATTCTGTTGTTAAAAATCCAGTCCTTTAACGAACAGATAGTTCTAAATATGGCGGATTGGTGACCAACTATACAATGTCATTTTAGGTACACTTGCGTTTCAAAACTTGTTTCTTTTCTTCAAAACGTTAGTGTTAATTAAAACTTTGCGAGAAGTCGAACTGGTGGGCGAGAACACGTACCGTTAAACCACTACCGTGCCTGTCACATTTGCGTTTCCAAAATGCATATATTCTACGAACCTGATTCCGCCCATAACCGCTTAAGTCTAGGGCAGACTCTTGGTCACCACCCCACATCCGGTTCGTCTCCACGGCAACGCCATTCCTTTCCAGACGTCCTGAGAGGTCCAGAACGTCATGGCGCGGAACTTCCGGTGTCCGTAGCCGTTGCGCCTGGATTCCTGCGTCCGAGGGTTGACTAGCAAATTGTGACGCGTTGTATTGTAGGTACTTCTTCATAGTACGAGGGTTGATCAAAATTTACTGCTTAAGTGACCATTGATCTGAAAATATACCAAAAGAGAATGATTATTTCCAAAGCGAACAGACCATAACCTTGCGTGTATAGCTTGTTTCCGCCAATTTTAAGTAAAACTATGTACACTAGATCAGGTTCCGCGTCAATTGCTTACACTGTACTTGAATGGATTTAAATATTGTCAAACGCGCTAACGTTCCATTGTGCCATGCCGCCTCTTAATCTGAAATAGTAAACTAAATGTTTACACCGACTCAGACCACGTCTAATATGAAACGGAACTATAAATGACCGCACGACAATCCTGAAAGGTTGTAAAATCCTGGCCAAACCTTACACTCTTGTAGGCGGGAAGATACGCGGGATATATTTTGAATATCTGCGATACGAGGAAAGGAAATGGTCACGTATACTCGAGATACCGAAAGGAAGTGCATGTCCTATCAACAGGTGAGAGCAGAAACAGATTGGGGTCAGATGCGCGAAACAGGACTTTGGTAATTCCCGTACTGTTCCGTACATCTTTGTGTACACGTAGATTACGCTAATAATCGGTACATTGTATCTCGGATCAGTAGCAATATGTAGACAGTTTGAAGTGCTTCCTTGTGAATACAATGCAATTGTTTTCATTATTTCAATAAGTTGATAAGATGAAACATAAGAGTCTATATCAAAGTAAACTGCTCAAGCTAAATGTAGTACACTGAGTACGCGCTCCACCACAATACGTGGTTTATATTACTGAGTACGGAGATAAACTGGAGTGTTCTTGGAAGCGCAATAACTCATTAAATGAAGCGCTTTTGTTTCCGTGTTTGGAAGTCTAGGTTTTATATAAGAATGTACTTAACTTGTTATACGTATACTTCTACTTGTATAAATAGAGCAGTAGCATGCTTACCATACAAATCAAGAGGTCAAAAGACTTCAAGACAAAACAAAATACAATACCATTACAATGCGATAAAACGAAAAATTGGAAAACATTTAATTGAAATGCCATTGGCCTTTGTTGTTTCATACAAAATCAGGGACAGCCCATCTCTCTGAATCGATTCCTGATCATGCATTAAGTCTTGAACAGATCAGTACCATCCACATGCCCATGCAAGCGTCTGCAGACACTGTCTAGACGAGCAGCACGTGCACGATCAAACAGACTATACACTCCTCCCCGCTTTTTTAGGAAAAATCAATGTCGTTAAATAAACGCTCACAATCATTGGAGAGAGCTGAATCTATACACAAGTCTGATGTAGACGCTGGCACCAGGGCTGATGTAGACGCTGGCACCAGGGTTCAGCCTTCACTGTGGTAGCCGTCTGTTAGATAAGTACCATCAATTATTAAAGGGGAGCTAGAAAATAGCTATTCTATGGGCTAAGCGTGACTCAACCGCTCGAACACTGTGCAGACGGAAACTTTATATAGTCAGAGGTCTAATTCAATACTTAAGGCAACCGGAGAGTATGGGACTATCGATCTTAAAGCATGCTACCGGTTCGCTTGAGGCTTGAGGATTTGTGCGTAAATAACATACCTGAATACATTTTTAAACCGCGTGGATATCGGCGGCCTGCCTATTCAAATATCTTACAACAGGATATTCATTGAACGTTTTGTGATACGAGAACAGAGTAAACAAGGTTGACTTGAAATGAATTATCGTCTTAAATTTCAGATCTTAGATATTTTTCATTTAACCGGAGCAATGTAGATTTTTTACTGTGAGTTACGGTCGGTTGTTAGGACAGGTGAATATTTTAAAGTTTAAGATTGCAATAAAACGTTAAAAACTAGAAATCGGAAAAAAGTTTAAAGTGGTTTGTTCTTAAATTATGTAACCAGGGAAATTAATGGTTATTACTGTACTCACAAATTACAAATTGCAATAACGCAGACAGCTAGGTACAATCCATGCGTCCTTCAAGATACACATATACATATATTTCATTTTATAACATCACTCATTGTCCGTGAACTACTACAATCATATTCGCAAATGTCATACGCAGACTGATAAGCCCTTTAGGCGGTAAATACTGTCCTGTGCACACTGGTACCATAGATGGTGGGGTCAATACCAGATATGTAGAAGGTTGGGGTACTGTACTACATTAACCTAACGAAATAGTCTTTAAACTGCAGTGTTCATGCATTCATGTCTTCGACGTACCGTATACATCTATATACATGAGCATCAAACCATGACCACAGTGTCTTACATTTCAAGAGTACATGTCTTTTATGACCACAGTGTCTTACATTTCAAGAGTACATGTCTTTTATGACCACAGTGTCTTACATTTCAAGAGTACATGTCTTTTATGACCACAGTGTCTTACATTTCAAGAGTACATGTCTTTTATGACCACAGTGTCTTACATTTCAAGAGTACATGTCTGTTATGACCACAGTGTCTTACATTTCATGAGCACATGTCTGTTATGACCACAGTGTCTTACATTTCAAGAGCACATGTCTGTTATGACCACAGTGTCTTATATTTCAAGAGCACATGTCTGTTATGACCACAGTGTCTTATATTTCAAGAGCACATGTCTGTTATGACCACAGTGTCTTATATTTCAAGAGCACATGTCTGTTTTGACCACAGTGTCTTACATTTCAAGAGCACATGTCTGTTTTGACCACAGTGTCTTACATTTCAAGAGCACATGTCTGTTATGACCACAGTGTCTTACATTTCAAGAGCACATGTCTGTTTTGACCACAGTGTCTTACATTTCAAGACGCACATGAGTATAATGGCCGCATCCTATTTTAAAAAGCAGATCATTTTCCTCTCATTTATTGTACAAAGTGTTTGCAATATTGTTAACATGATCGATTACATTCGTATAATAAACCCATGAATGTATAATACTTTGCAACTAATACGTCTTCATATTACAATTGATCTAGAACATGTAACATGCCTTTGTTTTCCATCATTATACAATCATAGTAGGTGTTGCATAACGCCGAAAACTTATAAATATTATAAATAAAATATAAATACTGCACAAACCTGGGCACAAACGTGAACAAAAAAATCCTTTGAAAATATATTATTCAGAATTTCTAATATAATTCCGCTAACAGTTGCTCACACTTTTAACTAAATAAGATAAAAACTATCACAAATCAAAATCTGTTTTCCATTTATCAATGCGGGGCACAATGCGGGTCACGCTACTGAATTCAATTTCACAAAATATTTGCTCTTCAAAGGTAAAGTTCAAACTAAATACCCCAAACTTCCTAATGTACGTTCACAATCCAAAAATAATAGTATAAATGGTTAAACTCTATACCCTCTATACCACTGTATACACCGCTTAGATTTATAAATATTTTTAACCTTAACAATCGATCCATACACTCGCTATATATACAGAATGAATACATACATGCAGACATATGGGGAGTATTTGTATTACAGTTTATCATTCCTACTAGACTTGATACTTGAGTTATCAGCGCTAGAGCAAGTCCAATAAAAGCTGTGACTAACATGTTTTTACGCTATATTTTAAAAGGTGGGACTACCTGATCGATATTGTTCATACTTTCGCGTTTCGACCATTGTACATGTATTGATCTGATATCCAGAGACCAAGGAATATGAATCTGTGATCTTTCATAGTCTCCTAATGATTTTCCATAAAACCTGTGCACAATAATGGGAAACTAACGATTTTCAATAAAAGGCGGGATATCTCTTTCCTGCTGCGAATATTTATTCCACACCTGACTCAGTAATCGTATTATTGACTCATTTATCGACCCATGTAACATGCCACTAGCTCTTCAATTTGTCACACCATAATTCCAAGAGCAATATCGCATGGTACATCAATAGTACGTCCAGGACCATACCCCCGGGACGTATCGCAAGACTGAGGTAACTCCTTCTATTCGTATATGAAGTAACATCTATTTAGCGTTAAGCCCTCGACATATACATGACGAATTATACATGACGTGTTTCAACTGTATTCGCTGATTGTAATATTTATATTTAGATAAGGCTTTGTACCGCGGATTAGGAAAATCTATAATTCAAAAAGCCCGGATCAAACATACTATCTGATAATACAGTTCTTCGTTTCTGTAGAGTACACATTTATTGTAACAAATTCTGCAAGTCCCAGCAATGTCAGTAGTAAATTACTTTGCAAATGAATTATTATCTATATAAAGGAGAAAAGAGGGCCGTCTTATATAACTTAGTTTCTCTTTGAACGGGTTAGGAACTTGTCATCGTCAAATGCAAACGTATACCAGTACAGGTGTGATGTAAAACCGGTTTTCAGTTAAGTAATGACTTAGTATCTTTGTACATATATATATAGTACGCATAAACGAGGGTAGCCTAAACCCAAGGCTCTCATGGACAGTGTTTGCACATAACATGCACACGACTATAAGTAGTGTTCAAATTGAGACGTTTGTCAACTGATCAATCATGGGGGTTGTCTAAAAATAGCAATTACAAAGTCCTCCTGACTGTTATTAACAAAATTGATTCATCGACTCATTGCAGACTCCACGTAATGACTCACGCTAAAATACTCAGACATTCCATTTATCCAATAACTCTCCGACATGCAGCGAATATATTCCACGGCACGCGTTCATAAATCTGGCTCAATACAGGGAAACGCTTTTTTTCTCTTCCGGCGTTTTCACGGAAGCCTTTGTCTAGAGCGCCTGGAATTCCACCAGAAGCACTACACGGAGATATGTACATGCAGTAGCTTGTCTCTGCTGCTTGTATATTTAGAACGATACAATAACGTGAGCAGTTACAAAAAAATACCATACATTCTCATTGCTACCAATTTGATGTGGCATTAGCCTTGCTTTCTAGAAAGTAAAGAACACGCGCTCATAATCCAAGCATGTAGATTAGATAATACGTTGATATTTTTCTGAGAAAAGCCCCCTAGAACATTGCTGGTGCGTGATCTATCGGATTCGAATCAAGGCAGTGTAATATAGCGTGCATAATCTCTAGTAACAGATGCGTAAAAGCTTATAACAATATTATTTCAATAAATGGATACGAAAAACACAATAATATATTTACTATGATTGTGTTTGAAAATAATTTGTGTTTGAGACGGCTGTATTAGTACACGTGCCAAGTACGTTGGCAGTAAGTTAGGGCGTTTTCATGGGAAAATGGTCGAGGACACGTGCTTGTATTATATTAATATGTATGTATGGAGACAATCGTTGTATATGTATTTAAGGTCGACCAGTGAGTATATATACTCGGTTATTAATATGAGCAGTTGTTATATCAAACAATACGAACAGCATAGGTAAATGATATGTATAGATATCTATCAGACAACTAACTATAGGCTAGCGTGTGAGACCTTGAGCTCTAAATCAATATACAGAAGGTTACATGCTTATTGATCTCCAGTTTTGTGACTTGATAAAATACGCCATTATGTCCACAAGTGTTTAGCCTATTCACGCATCGCCTCCATGCTTTGTGTTGTTAGTTGATATCAGAGTAGCGTCCTGTTCAAATATATGACAGAGATTGTGAATTTGTGACCGAATATTTAATTGTTCTCATGGTTCTAAAATTCCAATTTATCTTCATAAATTCACAATGAGCTGGAAAGCGGAACGTGAACCATAAGCCACTCTAAACACGAGATGTCAAGGCATGTTTATGTATGCTTGAAAGATCGTAGTCAGTATTAAATATATTAATTTGGCTCCGGGCCAAGTATATTTATCTATGTTAAGTGTACATACATAGCTAGTTTGCTTGTTTTCCGCTCCCTAAGTATTTCAGTATGTTTGACAATTTACAGTGTATGAATGTTAATTCTGGCCTTAATTGTCAGTGTATCCGGACCTTAAACATTTGCAGTAAGGACAATTGTATTTACAATTTGAAACTTAACTGCAAAAGAAACCTTTTTCAATTCATATATCTTAAATCATTGTAATTTCAATTGATCGATTGTCATTTGATTTAATAGAATTAAAACATATGAGAGAGACGCGTCCTCACACAAGTATCTGAAGTGTTCATGCTAATTAAACATGGCACATGGCCAGATGCTGCATTATTTACACTGCGTGTCCTAAACTCATAAAATGACACCCAATTTTAAGCACTTTTTAAAAGACTTTTTGAAAAAATATATGCGCAAATACAATCGCTAAAAGATAAAACATCAATTAACTGTATATGATAGTTTTAAATTACAAAAGAAAACGTGAACTCCCAATAGCATGTTTAACAAAGAAAAGCCAGACATGAAACATACCAATAGCGCGCAAAGATCCAGTTTTTAACACAGGCTGGTATTGAAATCCTTTTTCAAGTAGCTGAGCTCATGTCACAAACAAATATCACAAAATCTTTGAAATATGAACAAAATTACAATGAAAATCACTTATCGCTTACAAAAAGCTCCAATATTTAATCTTACTAACACAAACGCGCAGTTTAAAAGCTCACTCCTTCCGAAATATTGTAGTATTGGACGACTGAATAAATATCTAGGTCAAATGCTTTATCTTGCTATACGAATACATGAAATACAGCGCGTGATCTAAAAATAGAACGCATACATAATAAAGCGCTTACCTGTGCTGCATTGTTTAACACAGAAATTGCCAACTTTTTCACAATATAGCCTGTAAATAACAAACTGTCAACTCTTGCTTTCAATGCAATCTTTAATATCCGAAATCAGTTCATGTTAAAAAGTCGATAAACACAGCAAAAACTATTGGAATTCGCGAAGATTTAGCCAAAGCTATTTTCACTGGTAAAACTCGTTCGATCTGTGTATTGTGTGCGCGATATGAGGGTCGATCAAAAAGTAATACCTATTCAGGGCAATGACGTCACTCGTCAGACAGCATGTTGAAAACGAAAGTAGATTAATCGTTGTCATAGATCATCCAGAATAATATGTAATTAGTATATTAAAGAAACATTAACTAACAATAACTTTTATACATCATGGCTTTATGATAATAATGATAATGATAATAACAATACTAATACTAAAAATAATAATAATAATAATAATAATAATAATAATAATAATAATAATAATAATAATAATAATTATTATTATTATTATTATTATTAATATTATTATTATTATTATTATTATTAATTAATAATAATAATAATAACATTAATGATGATGGTAATAAAAAAAAATATATTAACAATAATAATAATAATAAGAAGAAGAAGAAGAATAAAATTAATAGTCATAATTATCAAAAAAAAATAAAAATAACAGATAATAATAATAATAATAGAAAACATTAATAACGAAAATCCACATCGTCATCAATGCATCATTATCTTCAGCACCATCGTCATCATTTGAATGAAGCTTAACCACCACCAATACTAGTATCATCATTGTCGTTGTTGTATTCTTAGGTTTGTAAACTTAAATATTACTCATTTATATATGTTTGCATGCGCATTGTCACCATATATAGTCATTCCTGTCATCACTGTCATTATTGTCACCACTGTCACTATTTTCCTGACTTTCACTGTAATCATTGTCAATGTTGTAATCACTGTCACTACTGTAACCATAGTCATCATTGTCACTATTGTCACAACTGTCACCATAGTCATATTGTTACAACTGTCACTGTTGTCATCGCTGTCACCGATGTCACCATAGTCATATTGTTACCACTGTCACTGTTGTCATCGCTGTCACCAATGTCACCATAGTCATATTGATACCACTGTCACTGTTGTCATCGCTGTCACCAATGTAACCTAAGTCATCAATGTCTAAACTGTCACCATTGTCATCATTGTTTTCATTGTCACTTCGACATCATTGTCACCATTATCGTCATTGTCATCACTATCATCATTGTCAATGCTGTCATCACTGTCACTACTATAACCATAGACTAGTTATCATTGTCACCTTTGTCACCGTTGCCATCACTGTCACTATTATCATAATTGCCACTATTGCCATCACTGTCATCATAGTCATTTTTGTCACCAATGTCTCCATTGTCACCATTGTCATCATTCTTATCAATGTTATCATTTTCATCATTGTAAGAAACGTCATCACTGTCAACACTGTCATCAGTGTCATCATTGTCGCCATTTGCATTACTATCACCATTGCCATCAGTGTCACCATTGCCATCAGGGTCATTATTGTCGCCACTGTCATCATTGTCAACATTGTCAACACTGTCACCATTTATATCACTGTTGTAACGGTTGTTGTCAGTGGCTAAAACCGCAGAAAAAATAATGGGTTTTTTTTTTGGCACAGTTCCGGCATAAATCTATGGACTTCGATTGCCGCAAGCAATATTCAAGTGTATGTACGTGAATATAAAATTTGATTCGATTATATTGATGAGATTCATGAATGAATGCTAATTGACTGCCAACAAAAAAAGAAAACAAACACAAGGAAATATTTTGTTATGCATATGTTGAATGGTCACTTTGGTCCAAGCAAGACACTCGAAGGAACACCCACGAAGCTAGCAATACAGCTGCTCAAATAAAAAAGAAACATATAAAGACTAGGCAAGACAGAAAAATGTCATTTTTGCGTCAATACCCAAAACCCTTTCATATTTGCAGGACTGGAACTGATCCAAGACCCAAAACCTTCCTGCCATTTCACGCCAAACGTAGAATTAATTTGGCATGGTCATATTCATGATGCAGAATACCACGAATACGTTTTATATAAATATATATACGATGCCATAATTAACAAGTCACGATATTGAACTAGGACTCTCAGAAGAGCAATTCAAAACATTCGTATATCATATTTATAAAGAGAACGCACGATTTTTAAAGATTCATGCATATGTTGTCACGTAGTATGTGCCCGCGATAAGCTACTGTTCACCAATAGTTTGAAATTTGTGCCAATGAGAACGACAATATACATAAAAGTTGCAAAATATCAAAAGTTATGTTGCTAGAAAATTGGTTGTGTACTGTCATTTTTTTGCCCGGGGGGTCACATGCATATATGGGGACTTTTGACAGGTTGAACCCCGATTGTCGGGATTTTGACATACCCGGAAACACCACCATGTACCCTGAATTTAGAATGATTTTATCTCCGGGAATGTATCACCTAAGTGGAGCATCCGCGCCGACCATAGCAATTGGAACAGACTACCCTACATCAGTGGTCCGTTAAGACGCACCTTTAATTATCTTAGATCTGTTTAAACGTTACACATGGAAATACATCGATTTTCTCAACATCGTGTTCATTTTCGATGATTGCTAAAGTTCAATTCACACACATATATGCAGCAAAAACGCCCAAGGCTGGCACTTTATGTCTGAACGATAAATCCTTGAGGTGTGTCCAACCCCTTCCCGGTTCAGGCAGGTGTGTCCATCCCCTTCCCGGTTCAATCCCCTTCCCGGTTGGGGCAGGTGTGTCAATCCCCTTCCCGGTTGGGGCAGGTGTGTCCATCCCCTTCCCGGTTGGGACAGGTGTGTCCATCCCCTTCCCGGTTGGTGCAGGTGGGTCAATCCCCTTCCCGGTTGGGGCAGGTGTGTCCATTCCCTTCCCGGTTGTGGCAGATGTGTCCAACCCCCTCCCGGATGGGGTAGGTGTGTCCATCCCCTTCCCGGTCGGGGCACGTGTGTTCATCCCCTTCCCGGTTGGGGCAGGTGTGTCCATCCCCTTCCCAGTTGCGGCAGGTGTGTCCATCCCCTTCCCGGTTGGGGCAGGTGTGTCCATCCCCTTCCCGGTTGGGGCAGGTGTGTCCATCCCCTTCCCAGTGTGTCCATACCCTTTCCGGTTGAAGCAGATGTGTCCATCCCATTCCCGGTTGGGGCAGGTGTGTCAATAGTCTACCCGGTTGGGGCAGGTGTGTCCATCTCCTTCCCGGTTGAAGCAGGTGTGTCCATCCCCTATCCGGTTGGGACAGGTGTGTCCAACCCCTTTCCGGTTTGGGACAGGTGTGTCCATCTCCTTCCAGGTTGGGACAGGTGTATCCATCCCCTTCCAGGTTGGGACAGGTGTATCCATCCCCTTCCAGGTTGGGACAGGTGTGTCCATCCCCTTCCAGGTTGGGACAGGTGTATCCATCCCCTTCCAGGTTGAGACAGGTGTATCCATCCCCTTCCAGGTTGGGACAGGTGTGTCCATCTCCTTCCAGGTTGGGACAGGTGTGTCCATCTCCTTCCAGGTTGGGACAGGTGTATCCATCCCCTTCCGGGTTGGGATAACAATTTTATTTTATTTTTTCAGTACAGGCTTGCTATGACCATGCTTGTTTTGTATAACTGCGGCGTTTACTGAAATGTGACTCGTTCTAAACTATCGTTGCACACAGCTATACCGGGATCTGAGGCCAATGAGGTCATCGTGACATTGAGAATACGAGATGCTTGTAAATTAGTTTGAACGATTGGTTTGATCATTATAATCAATAATATGTATATCCTTTCTTTAAGTAGCATACACTTATATATTGTTGGTATAAGTAGCAAATTGTTCAGCCTGTACTATTTATAGTATGCATTGTATTACTGTAATGCACTTATATAATATGTCAAATGACTGAAAAGCGGGATAAAATAATATATATTAAAAATTCAATTGATCTTTTAAAAAGCAAAATCAAGTTAACATTCCAAAACCTGACAAATAAAGCTCTTAGTATCGTATATCAACTGAGAAATATTTATTGAAAAAAGTGATCGGTCGAGTCTTTGTTGAAATGCACATGTGAGATTATGCATATCTGCAATCGAATAATCTACATGTAATTCATAACTATAGTGCACATTCTTTTGTTATGGGGAGCATTTAGTATTCAACTGTGTTAGTAAGATAACGTCCACTGAAACATTGGCGTATCTATAGGTCAGCGTATGTGTTAGATGCTTGCTAATGTAGTAAGTAGGAGATCTTATTTTCGCTACATATTCAGGTCAGTTTAAATTGTCACGCTTAAATTTAGAGAATTGACAAAATTTATAAACACTGTTCTTATCTAAAATACTGGTTTAAGAAAAAAATTAAACGGTGACTCATTCTAAATTATCTTTGCAGACTGAATTGTTCGTCAATGTTATCTCAACATGATGGTTTTGTTCTAGAAATCAACTATTTATCGTCAGTTTTATCTATAATAACTACTTAACACACATTTGCAGATACACAGCACAAAATGGAAGGCTTTTTTGCACCATTTGTCGCCGCAGAATTTATCTTTATATCGACCACAGGCGCTGGCCTAATTGTCTATAGCTTCTTGAAGACGTTTCCTGATGGCTCATTCCGGACGTTTCTGCAGGATTTTGTCAAAACTACAGTCCTATGTGCGCATCCATTTGGACACGCAATTATGTGGAAGTTTTATGGGGGAACAGGCTTTTTACTCGGTATGATACCACTAATGGTTTTATATAGCCGTCTTTTCACCGAAGGGGACGACAACCCTGTCGTAGTCTGGATCAAATATTTTAAACGAGTTATTCCTCTTTGGTTGTGCTTGCTAAAAACCGTCGTTCAACTCTTTGCCGGTTTGGCCGCGTACCGTTTCGGTATGTTTTTATACAGAACGGAATTACACGACCATTTCTCAACGAAAATCACAGAAAATGCGGCTGGCCGCTGCACCTCCACTCTGAATGTTCCTATTGTACAAGGATTTCTGATCGAAATGGCGGGAACTGCATTTGTCACGTGGTTTGCGGCACAGAGTCTGACTGGAAACAAGGCGGTTGACGGAGCTATCAAAGTGGCCAATACAGGCATCGTGGTCGTGGCAGGTACAAAGTAACTTACATTTAATGCATGCAAAGGGAAACTTAAAAACACACGTAACACTTGAAAATCCGTCTCAGAAATCGTATATCTTCATCATGACATTTAATGGCGTAACTTTATAGCTAAGGGTTAAGTTCATGTCATATAGTTATACAAAGTATTTCTTTCGACTCAAGGTTGATATTATTTCGACCTATACATGTCTTATAAGCTTATCGATACTACAGTGTATTGTTAGGTTTCATTTGCAATTAATGGACTCTCAGGATTTAAATGCAGCAGCTAAAAGCATTGAATGTGTAACCCCTATATACCAGAGTTACGTGATGGTTACTGCATTCCCTAGCCGAATTATTAAATTATAAACGAGCGTGAAGCGCGCGTTATGTATAGTTTCATTCACGCTTAAAGAAATTGTAGAAACTGTTTTGTACTATATTGTCAAGTTAACCGTGCGATAAGCAGCATGCGTGTAAGTGAAGAGCATTGTAATTTATCCGAATACTCATTATTGCACAGTACTATTGGTTACCGTTCTGATAATTGACGTGCTGATATGCGAGTTAATAAATGAACGATAACGAAAAACACACTCTCCAATAATTTACCATTTAACTTTATTGTTTGATATCAAATTGCCTAAATTCCCCGTAAGTTTTTTTCTTTTATTATAGGATTTTATTCCACCGGATCGTTCCTTCACCCCCCAAAAGCTTCAGGGATAACATTCGGCTGCGGGAACACACCTTCTACATACCATGTGGTCGTTTATTGGCTAGGTCCACTTGTTGGGGCGTGGCTTAGTAGTCAATTACAAAATAGATTCAAGCTGGAGCGAATTTCGGACAGTAGTAAAAAAGGAACAAAAGCTGAATAATAAAAATTATTTCATTTTAATAAATAAGTTCATGAACGTGAAATGCAAACATATTAATTACAAGTTAATTCAACGGAATACTATATAACATGTAGCATTAATTGAAATTGTAATCTAGTCGTAGACCATGATAAAGAATAAATAAAAGGTAATACAAATGTAATTGTACAAATATTTTATCACAAACGAAATAATTATATCATTACAATTTCATTACAAAGAAACACAACGGCATGTACCACAACATGCGAACATGTGAGACAAACATAGATTAAATCACATTTGATACAATGTCTACAACAAGAGAACAACCGTCGACAGAATTGCACACATAATAGCACTACACGACGGAACGATCGACTGACTTCCGCCTGTTGGATTTGTCTGCGCGTGCGCTGAGTGAACGTCCTTGACCTGGGCTTGACCTAGAATGTTTTCTTTTCGAATCGGCAGTAAGATCTCTTTTGCCTCCGCGAACACCTCATTTTCCCACAGCTTTTCCCAAATTTCATCACCAATTTGGCTTCCCGTTGCACGCACATCTTTTATGTTGATGATCATTTTAGATTTAAAGGTGAACACAGATGGTCCTACCTTGGCTGTGATCATGGCGTCAAAGTACGACGTGGTTTTTCGGAGACGATTCTTGGAGTTGTATTCCACCTGTAAACATAATTATGTGTCAATAACAACTTGATAAAGGGCGTAACAGGGTTTTCGTTTATATCAAATGTGGGAAATGCTGCTCACCAAATTCCCCTGATCAAATATACGTCACAATATAGCCAAAATGGACATGCAATGAGTAAACGTTCTTAAAGATCCTCTTTCTCTGGGAATAAACCGCCTTTTAACGCGTTTGGAAAACAAAACACGCTCATATTCCGTGTAATAAACGTTACATAAGCTGAGTTTTACGTAAACACCCGACATAATCTGAACAATAATAATTAAACCAGAAGTGACGTACCTTGAACACGAGTTTCTCCTTTGCCACATATTCATTATACGCTTTTAGGTAGTTGGCGACGGACTCGTCTATTCTTTTAATTTCATCACGTGCTCGCTCCACTCCTTCGCCACAGACTGAGATAAATGGTCAACACTCGTATTATTTTTGTTCTGTTTCAAATTGTCCATTTAATATGAATGCATTTTTTAAAAGCTTTATAGAGAACTTCGTGGTCGGATATTGTTGCGCACAGTTGTGTATAGTTGTGTACAGTTGTGTACAGTTGTGTACAGTTGTGTACAGTTGTGTATAGTTGTGTATAGTTGTGTATAGTTGTGTACAGTTGTGTATAGTTGTGTACAGTTGTGTACAGTTGTGTACAGTTGTGTATAGTTGTGTATAGTTGTGTATAGTTGTGTATAGTTGTGTATAGTTGTGTATAGTTGTGTATAGTTGTGTACAGTTGTGTATAGTTGTGTACAGTTGTGTACAGTTGTGTACAGTTGTGTACAGTTGTGTATAGTTGTGTATAGTTGTGTACAGTTGTGTATAGTTGTGTACAGTTGTGTACAGTTGTGTACAGTTGTGTACAGTTGTGTACAGTTGTGTACAGTTGTGTATAGTTGTGTATAGTTGTGTATAGTTGTGTACAGTTGTGTATAGTTGTGTATAGTTGTGTACAGTTGTGTATAGTTGTGTATAGTTGTGTATAGTTGTGTATAGTTGTGTATAGGCAACTGAATATGTGTACGCGCCGTAATGCAAGTAACAAGAAAGGTTATGCTATATTTGAGACATATTATTGCCTAACATTATTCATAATATTAATAATAATACCAATACGGTACACAACACTTCAAAACGGGGAACCAGAATGACAATGTTAACACAAAATTTAGATTAAAAATACCTAATTAAGGACAATTTACCTTCAAACCGTAGTCGTTTCTCCAGTGTGCAGTTGTGGCATTCTGGTTCAAATTTACGACAGTATTTGTCCGGGTTATCTTCAAGACGCTTGCAATCTGGATCATCGTGACGCTTTCGTCTGCCACCAACAGATACTTGACCTTGCATCTGACCTTGACGTTGATCGATTGCCTGCGGTTGGAAATTTTGCTGAGGATTTAGAGGAACGATGTTTGACATATCAGGCTGCATGTTTCCAGCAGCCATACCGGGCTGAGCATTTTGACCTTGAAAGACTGCCGATTGACCTTGAAATTGAGGCTGAATTTGACCTTGAAGTGCAACCATTTGAACCTGACTGTCTGGTCCTTGGCCAAAAGGCTGAGCTGGAATACCCTGCATCCTCTGCTGTTGTTGAAAACCTTGTTGGCCTTGCTGTTTAGAATAAGGGAACATGCTATTATTATTGTAATAACTTGTGTATTCCTTTCGTCCTTAAACGTATTGATACAGTCATTGAATACACATGCATGAATAAAAGCAACGCCGGTAGAAAACAACCATACGTAATTATACCAGCGTTTCTTCGTTTTTCTCGATTGGCAAAGGGGCATAATCAGAATATTATGGTATCAAGATGTATCGGCCTTACTTAAAATGCGTTCAGCAATTGCTAAATGTACGTGTGACAATAATACTTGCGTTACGCCGAATACGGCGGCACCGCCACTGAAGCCGACGATACAAACACATGACAGTACCTTATCTTATTTTTTCATAGAGCAGACGAGCTGAAGTGGGGTACGCAAAATAATAAAAAAATATACCTGAGGAATCTGATTCTGCAGCATCTGATTCTGGAGCATATGTTGTTGTTGCTGCTGCTGCATTTGTTGCTGCATAAGTTGCTGGCGTAGCTGTTGCTCCTTCATTCTCGCCTGTTGCAGTTGTTGCATGGCCGCTTGGTTGCCCATCATCTGGGAGCCGCCTGGATGCTGGAGAGCCATGTTAGGACCACCGGGGGCCGTCTGCAATTGGATGATAGCGAAAACGATAGTGACATATTGATACTACGGAAGACAATTCATCATAAGTTTAGTTCACTAGCTTCCTTGTAATCCTGTCACAGCTGCATGGATGCTGCATCGCAATTACCGGAAGGAGATGCATGAATTACCCTTTTGTTATAACGGGAAACATTATATATAATGGATGATTTAAAAACGATCAAGTTAGTATGAATTTATAAGATTTAGGACTGATGACAACCTGTCATAACCCACACAAAACATTGGCCTATACGGTTGGTCGACATTTACATGTACGAGTATATATACTTTAATTAACAAAGCCCTGTTTTTGTGAACCCGTACCTGCATGAAGTTGGGGGACTGTTGGAACTGGTTCAACTGGGGCTGGCCCATCATGTTGCCGTTCTGGACCGGCGTTTCAGGGGAATCTGCAGTGTAAACGTGGTTTAATATAGATCAGATCGATGTTGCGCGGAAGCCGGTCTATCATTATGTCCCCACGAGACACCGTTGTTAACGCCATCTATCAATTTTATAATGCTCTGGAAGTTTCATAGATGCACTTATGATGTGCAGTATTTCAAACAAGATGTTGGAGAACTGTTTTAGCTGCACTTCTTTTCTTTAAATATATGAGCACATCGTAAAATAGTTCTCCTTTAAGATTAACAACGATATTGTTAATTAGGTTGTTAACTTTCATCGTTGTTATCATAGTTTTGAACACTCGGGCCATTGTATTACTAAGTTGATATACCTGCTTCGACCTTTTTTACGGATCTTATTTAAAAAGGGATAGAACTATCAAAGATGATCTTGATGATCATCTGTATATGCTGAACAACGTTTCAATGTTTGTAATATCCATGTATAATGGTACATGCTATGTACATATCCATGAATTTATGCTCAAACCGTACCCATGACTTTATGCTATGTACATACCCATGACTTTATGCTAAATACGTAACCATGACTTTATGCTTTGTTCATACCCATGAATTTATGCTAAATACGTAACCATGACTTTATGCTATGTACATACCCATGACTTTATGCTATGTACGTAACCATGACTTTATGCTATGTACATACCCATGACTTTATGCTAAATACGTAACCATGACTTTATGCTTTGTTCATACCCATGACTTTATGCTAAATACGTAACCATGACTTTATGCTATGTACATACCCATGACTTTATGCTAAATACGTAACCATGACTTTATGCTATGTACATACCCATGACTTTATGCTAAATACGTAACCATGACTTTATGCTTTGTTCATACCCATGACTTTATGCTAAATACGTACCCATGACTTTATGCTATGTACGTACCCATGACTTTATGCTATGTACGTACCCATGACTTTATGCTTTGTTCATACCCATGACTTTATGCTAAATACGTAACCATGACTTTATGCTATGTACGTACCCATGACTTTATGCTTTGTTCATACCCATGACTTTATGCTAAATACGTAACCATGACTTTATGCTAAATACGTACCCATGACTTTATGCTAAATACGTAACCATGACTTTATGCTTTGTTCATACCCATGACTTTATGCTAAATACGTAACCATGACTTTATGCTATGTACATACCCATGGCTTTATGCTATGTACGTACCCATGGCATTATGCTATGTACAAACCCATGAATTTATGCTATGAACGTACCCATAGCGTATTGCTTAGTAAGTACCCATGATTTTATGCTAAGTACGAACCCATGAAATTATGCTATGAACGTACCCATGACCTTATGCTTAGTACGTACCCATGACTTTATGCTTTCTACGTACCCATGACGTAATGCTAAGCACGTACACAGGGCTTCATGCTATGTACGTACCAATAACGTAATGCTATCTACATGCCAATGGCTTTATGCTATGAACGTACCCATGGCGTTTTACTATGTACGTACCCATGATTTGATGCTATGCGCATACCCATGACTTTATGCGTTGTACGTACCAATGACTTTATGCTAAGTACATATCCATGCCTTAATGCTATGTCCGTATCCATGACTTTATGTAATGTACGTACCCATGACTTTATGTAATGTACGTACCCATGACTTTATGTATTGTACGTACCCATGACTTTCTGCTATGTACGTACCCATGGCTTAATGCTATGCACGTACCCATGACGTTATGCTATGTACGTACCCATGACGTTATGCTATGTACGTACCCATGACGTTATGATATGTACGTACCCATGACTTTATGCTATGAACGTACCCATAACGTTATGCTATGTACGTACCTATGACTTTATGCTATGTACGTACCCATGGCTATATGCTATGTACGTACCTTTAATTTTATGCTATGTACGTACCCATGACGTTATGCTATTTATATACATATGACTTTATGCTATGTACGGATCCATGGATTTAGGCTATGTACGTCTCCATGACTTGATGCTATGATCGTACCCATAACGTTATGCTATGTACGTAGCTATGACTTTATGATATGTACGTACCCATAGCTTTATGCTATGCACGTACCCATGACTTTATGCTAGGAACGTACCCATGACTTTATGCTATGTACGTACCCATGACTTTCTGGAAAGTGTCCATCACCCTACTGAACACGCCCGATACCTTCGACTTGAAGTCCGTCACTCTGTCTTCAACCTGAGGTATAGAGAAGAACGGTGCATTTGTCTGTAAGGAGCAGTAGGATAGTCGGGAAATGTTTGTACGGTTGTCATAGTTACTTCTAGGTAGTAAGAACAACTTCTTATAGTTTTCTAGGGTTAAGAGTAATCCGGGCTATTATAATGATTTTAGCTTAAGCTACCAGAATGAAATATTAATTTTCATGTATAATACACTGTTATTCTTATTCTAACATACTATGTACCTTTGAATGATACTAGGCCCTATTTGATGGGTATACTAATATTGATAAATAAAAACCTAGATCAAACAGCTTTATTATGAAAAACAATCACATTTTGCATTCCTCGTTACTTCGACACATTATTCCATACACAGTTGATTATCACTTAGTGGACCAGGTCGTTATTTAGTACCGGGGTTAACCGACTATGTAACCTACCCTGACAGGTCAAAAATGGACAAACCTGGACAAGGACGTCAGGCATTTTCTCCATGATGCGCGCGCCATTATGGTTGATGGACTCAAGAAAAGGGCGTGACTGCTTCAACTTCCGCCCCAACAGCTGCGCGAGATTTACTGCGCGGTCTTCATTGTCTGAAAGTGGGCAAATCATGTTGTGTAAATGGGCGTGGTTAAGCAACCATGGTCTTCTTACCTCATTCCCAAGAATTATTCAAAACTCATAAAAAAAATCAAGTTTGCTATATTGTAAACAAGACCAATTGTTCAATTAATAACGAAACGTTCGGCAGTGTCTTAAAATCTGCCGCAAAACGTACATGCATTTTTGCAATTTTTAAACCATATTCAGATATTTTACGTGGAAGAAATGGACGTTTATGTTAATATAACCTCACGCCACAATCTCTTTTGCAGCCGTGACAGAGGGGTTGCGGTACGCGACGCGTACGTGTTATAAGAGAGTGTGGTTCATGACATGATGTGTTTGCGATCACCTACAAGATGGCCGACTGGTAGTTATATTGGGTTTTTCCCTATCTTTTTGTTTGTTTTATTCGTCGTCCCCTATCTTACGTAGTTAAAACTTATAATTTTACAACGACTGTGAAACAAGTTTTGACACCATTATACTAATCACTCTCATTGGCCCAACCTTACTCAATCCATATTCAAACATTCGCGTTAATTTAAACACCAATACATTTAAAATGATCTCCCTTTGTTCGCTTTAATCTGTCGCACTATTTGACGGCAACCTTTGGCTAGAAATCATAGTGATGATTCTACATAATCGACATATGGGGGCAGGGGAGGGGAGAAAACAATTTGTAGTTACTGATATTATTTAGCTTAAACATATATACGCTCAAATGAAGAACGTTTACCTTAGTTTCATGCCAATGATAAGATATCTCTGAAACAACATACCGACAATAATGGAGCCCACTTTCTCCCCAATGTTGGGCAGCTTATGGACATTATCGGCCGCCTTCTGCACGTGCAAGCTGATGGTCCGGAGGGCCTTGTCGGTGTCTATATTGTCGTTAAGGTCTCGAAGGCTCTGTTCCACTTCTATCTGCATGATGGCCTCGCTTTCCTTACGCAGAGCTTCTGGTACTCCTGGAAATGCAACAATGAGGGTGTTTTAAATAGTGAAAATGCCTAAAACTCGGACCCAAAATTAAAAAGTATTTAAATAACACAAAATTATGCTAAATCACCAAAACAATTCAACTCATCAATAAAAACAACAAATCAAAGGTTCCGGATCTGAATATATTTTGTGTCAGCTTTAGTCAGTTGATGTATCAATACGAAAACAAAAGAAGGAGGCAAATTATGTTGATGTGGTTCATTTCTCGTTTTCAGGAAGGCTAATGTACCTGTACAATGAAAATTATTTTATGTCCTTATGTATGGTGATCCGAATGTTCCATGAGTGTGTTATGATTTGTGTTGCTTTGCCATAGTAAACTATTTTAGTTTTAGGAAACGTCAACATAAAACACTTACCCTGTAGAATATCAGTTCTAGCCCTGTTTGCAAAATTCTTCATCCCCGTCGTGACGTCCCGCGGACCCTGGGATAGAAACTGGAGGCCCTGTACAGGGGACGGGTCATGGTTTATCATCTCGGACAGAGGCGGGCCTTCAATGTGGCACTCCTGGCGTCTGAAATACAGGAATCAGTTATAATACTGAGTGTGTTTAAATAATAAACTCGATAAACGTTGTTTTGTCGTTGTTGTTGTTGTTCTGGAAAAGTTGACATACAAATAGAATGCTTGAATGTTGAACATTGGTTCCATAATTATTTATTTCTAATATTTCATTAAATCTCTACATGCAACTTGACTTTCACATTATTATTTCCATAGCGGGATTATTTAATAATAAGTACAAAAGTTTCATTATTTCCCAATAGTTCTGGCTTGATGATGATTTGTCATAATGACATCCTTTGTTAATCACTACGCCACCCACCTGTTTTGACATCGGTTCATCATACAGTCGAGACAAGTCTTTTCCAGGGCCGTTATGTTCGTGACGCACTCCTTGGCATATTCTACCAACAGAGCACGGATAATCTCGGTGCGCGCTAACTCGTTCGCAAGCAGTTCAACAACTCGTCCCTTGGCCGCTACGTTTACCACTGCAAACAAAAGGAATCACATCAAGTATGCACGACACACCCTAATACTTATTCTATTTCTCGACGATTCACCCCTTATGCCTAAGTTTATAATGAACATTTTTTACACACTCAACAAGGATGAGGTGATGTGGTTGTGTATGTGACAATTTCATGGTCTACTCTACCACTAGGGTACGAATAATCTTGTTGCGAGCTAGCTAGCATGCCTTTACAAATGTAGCTGGACAAGTCGTCCCTTGGTCACTACGTTTGCCCACTGACATATATTCCTTAAAGGAATGCGCTCATGTTTTGTAAAATGCACTCTATATTGTGACGAAATAAAGTATGGCAAATCATTCGGATTGTTAAAACTAAAATACTGACTGCTGGATCATTCGGATTGTTAAAACTAAAATACTGACTGCTGGATCATTCGGATTGTTAAAACTAAAATACTGACTGCTGGATCATTCGGATTGTTGAAACTAAAATACTGACTGCTGGATCATTCGGATTGTTAAAACTAAAATACTGACTGCTGGATCATTCGGATTGTTAAAACTAAAATACTGACTGCTGGATCCTTCAATAATGTTTATATATGCTCAAATATTGTCTTTAAAGTCCACGATTTTGAAATGCGTTAGTAACGATTTTTCAACAAATCGCTTATTAAAGGTTAAATTATTCCTCAGTGTATATAAGAGTCCTGGTTTGCGAGCTATATTTTTATTATTTATTGACAATATCGGTGTTTGCAATAACCTGGACTTTATTAAAAAGAAAACCATAAGTTAGACTGCTCTTACACAGGCCTTACCACCGAACAGTATTATTATAAAACGTTTTATGGCTTAGTTGTTTGTTCGGACAGAAAATGCCAATCAAGTTCATATAAGCTTAAATGGTCAATCATTCTTTCAAATGGCGTAAACAATTAAATATAACTCAAGTTTCAAGTTTTATTGGCAAATCGACTTCTTGCCTTTGGCCATTTACAAATGGTATAAACAGTTATGTGGCCAAGACAGCGTATATACACACAGCTTATAATAATGTAATATGATGTTTAAATATAAATAAAACACAATAATCAAGCATCGTACTATTGAATATTATACATCTGAGCAGATTATATAATAAAGTTAAATTTGCTGTAAATAAGCAATTACAAAAAAACTATGTTGGGACGACGTTGTCCGGGTGTGTTCATACACAGCAGTTTAATTTTTGACCTAATCACTTACGTATAAGGTCGTTTGGTCCCATTTCAAACATCTTGTCCTCGTCTGTTTCCGTTGCTGTATCCTGCCCACGTGACATTGCCACGTGACTGATGAATAGAACTATAAATAGCATCGCACATGACCAACATTGTGTCATCGTCAGTAAGAGTTCCTTAAATAAAAAAAGGAATATCTTTGGAATTAGCAAACTAACTTTATAGTTTCATAATTTATTTTTCATAGCTATCATCATTATTTATATGATGGTAAGTTTATTTCCTTTTCCTTTTCGATATTTGATATAGAATCTATTTTCAATTATTAGTTGTCAATACATTTGTTCAATGGTATCTTTCCGCTGTTGCTGTTGTTGCTGTTAGTGGTACTGTTTTTTTCTTTACTGTGTTTCATTTATTGATGTTATTTTGACAACTTTTAGTTTAGAACACGTTTACACGGCTGACTTTATTTTGATGCGTATATTTTGCCCAAAGGGAAGGAAGACCAACTGGTCTGTCGTTGTACTGCGCAAAACATTTGAATTTATATTTATACTGTGACATAACTAGGCTTAGGGATGATGATGATGATGATGATGATGATGATGATGATGATGATGATGATGATGATGATGATGATGATGATGATGATGATGGTGGTGGTGGTGGTGGTGGTGGTGGTGGTGGTGGTGGTGGTGACGATGATGATGATGATGATGATAATGGTGTTCAAAAACGGACGTGTCCCTCTTTGTCACGGAAACATTGATGTGTTGATTTGTTAAGTAAGCGGGTGAACATTTTATTTCTAAACATGCATCTTTTTCCGCTAGTTAAAATAACAGATCCAAACCAAATACAGTGTCAGTGTTGTATGTAATTCCATTCATATGGAAGACAAATTTACTCTACTCCGTCCTTATTTAAACGAAATAAGAAAGAAAAAAAAACATGAATAATTTAAAATTTGTTAGACTATCATTATAACACATTTCATAAATAGTTCGAGCCAAGCATTAAATGAAACGCAGTTATTCCAATTTGAATGGTCTAGAATATTTCGTTGAATACTGATAAAATATTTAATAAATGTTTCATAACAGTATTTTTATGAACTAATTTATCTCAGTATATGATCAATTTGACTTCGACAAAAGTAAAATCTTACCTTGTAAATGAAAATGTCAAAATCACCACTTTATTCCACTTCAAAACGTCCAAAACATATGAGTACAAGTATGTATTAATTATATGATTATTAGTATTGCCAATAAATTAAAATAATAAATATTAAATAATACTATCCACCCAAACACACTGTCAATGTCTAACTTATTCAATAATAATTTTATTTTTGTTGATCGTTTGTCATTAGTCATTGATTGAATTTTACGTATAACGGAAAATTAAACGTCAACGTTTTACCTTAGGCGACGGAAAATTGTTTAATTTCAACGAATCATTTTTGAATACACATTTCGAGTCATTAAATTTAAGTGATATCTGACAAATTGTCATTTTATTATTGTGACGTTTTATTTCTTTTAAGGTTTCAGATATTTTTATCCTCGATCATGGGCCATGTTACATTTATGTCGTTACGCATATTACGTATTAACAACATTTGTAATAAAAGGGGCATAGCAAAGAATGTTCATTATTTGAGAGAAACCCAAATTATAATTATTAAGTGTATGCGCGTTCCAATCAAATAACTGACTAAGACTGAATGACTGACTCACAGACTGAATAAATGACTAATTGCATGGATAAAATAAAGCGAACTAGTTATACTATGTATTCGAAACTTCAAAATTCCTCTACGTTATAATCAAACAACCCCTTTTTACTTAACAACGCTTTCATATCAATATGTATAAATAATCTTACATTATAAAGTCAATCAATCAATCAAATCAATCAAAATCTTTATTTCCTCCTAAAAGGAGATATGCATACATATGTACAAATATATATATATATATCTAATTTTAAAAAACAAAACAAAAACACAACGTATTATTAAGAGACATTGTTTATCTTTGTTTGTTTTTTGTTGTTGTTTTTTTTAGAAGAAGAAGTTTATTTCGACTTATGCAACAAAGCATCTCGTCAAACAAATATATCCAATTAAACAAAATATTCATGCGTGTGATCATCGTTACAAGGTAGCCAATATCAATAACAATCCAAGAATAGCTCAAGAAATATTGAGAATGTTCATGTATAACAATATTGTGAATAATAATAGATATAAGAAGCTGTTTTTTCTAGTTATTTAGATACATTATGGAAATGCAGATGATTAGTGGTCACAACAGTGAATATACGGCTACGACTTAAACAATATCAATGATTAATAGGTTTCTTCTATTATTTGCCTGTACCAAAAATTTACATAAATTTACAATAGTTGTTTTGTTATTACTACTAACTAGTTGAGTAAATTTAAACATGCTGGGTTTTACATAATAATACTTTTTAATAAAAATTGAACGGAGGTCATCGGAACAATTACATCTTATAACAAAATGAAATTCATCCTCAATTTTCTGTGTATGACATAATAAACATAATCTTTCATTTCTTGGCAGTCTGTTTATCCTAATTATTTGTTTGTGCACTAAGATAAAATACTCAATCTCAGAAAGTAGGTTTAATCCTGCGAAATAGTTAATACCAAAGACACCATATTTCAATTGTTAAGAATAATAACCTGTGGTTAATTTATTGTACTGCACCACGTCACGAGTCAGCAAATAATTAAATAAAATGGTAACTTAAAACTAAACTTTTCTATAGTGTAAAAGTAAAGTAAAGTGTTTGTTTATTATAGTGTCACCCCTTTTAGTTAAAGACCAGCCCGTTGGGCTTATGAGACACCTACATTCGTGAGCATCTTTGCCCCGATTCCTATCCCAATTGCCAGGCGCCTTGCAGGAATGCAATCGGTACCCGTCGATTTAACTAGCTGCTGGCCTAGTCAGAATAAGCCCGTGTGAGACTCGAAACTTCAACCGCCCGCTCCGTAGGCGGATGCCTTAACCACTAGGCCACGGAGACGGTATGAGTGTATGAGATAGTGACACAATTGGCTCTGGCATCTTCCTGGTTATAGCCATGATTCAAATAACAGCTGGTTGGCTTTATGCTCCGTAATGCACGGTGTGTTGTTCCGTTTTGTGCTGAGTGTCCGAATGTCAGACACTGTTTCATGTCTACTCCTAGACACCTCAACTGATGGAAAGATTTTAAACTTTCTTGGTTCATTTTCCGAATCTTGTGATTAAGTTCCCAGTCGGGGTTAAAGGTCAAATACCCATTATTTGTTTCCGCTATACTAATCATCAAACAATTGGAGAATTTCAAAATATCTTGACGAAGATGTTCAACCCCTCCGGCTAACATACCGAGCACATATTCCACTCTCGTACTTTCAAGGTCAATGTCTTACAAAGGTTGAATGACAAGGCCACCGCCAAGAGTCAAAGGTTGAATGCAAAGGCCACCGCTAGGAGTCAAAGGCTAAAAGCCAAGGCCACCGCTCGAGGTCAAAGGCCAGATATATAGTTGTGCCTGTCCTTTCAAATCCTCAAACAATGAAAATATTTCCGAACAACCTTGTACACATTTTCAGCGCATTGAACCAATTCATATTTCATCCACGCGCCTTTTAGGTCAAGGACGCATTTAAACATGGTCCGATAGTCATTGAGTGTCTGACCATACTTAACCTGAAGGAATCATTACGAAGTTCAAATGGTATCGGACCCATTATCTTCAAACGTGGCTTTGGACTAAAATTCTTAGAAGATGAATTTGCGCTCTGTGCGTCGGCGCGATGAAGTAAACATGGAAAAAATCAACTATATAGTAGTTACATCATTCCTTGAGTATATATATTAGTAATATCGATTCAATTCAATTTTAGCACAGCCTTTTGTAATACTTTATAGCTGTGCTGAAATTTCAATTGCAAAATGTACGGTATCTTTAATTGTTTTTACATAACACAATGTAGCAAAGTTAAAGGCAGCGTTTATACAGCTAATATCATATTTCTTGTACTGTTACAGTACATTTGATAACATATTCAGTGCTAAAGTTAAAAGTAAATTGCAAAATAAAACAAGAAAAATGAAACACATTTGGGAAAAACTTTAAACCAAATGGAGTGCCCAGTTGTATTTTAAAAATGGAAATACTATATATATAATTATAATACTACAGTGTCGTATCTACATATAGGCCTTGCAGGCCTAGGTCTACAACTTATTCTGCAGAATGTTATTTGTTCTAGTACCAAATATATCTCAACAAAATAGTTACTTGTTGTATGGGTACAATTAGACCGATTTCGAATTGTGATACCTCAAACATTTTCGTCGCATTTGTATGTATGTATGTAAAGTCTCTTTTTTTAAAATGATCTAATGTGCCTTAAAAGGGTTTAAGCGTTCTAGGTTTGTTGCTGGTGCGAAGCAGGGCCAGTGCTGGCAAACGGTAACCAGACGCTTTACGAAAACCAATATCAAGAACTTAATTGCAGCAATAAACTCGAAGAGAATTATTCATACTGTTATATTGTAACCTGTAAATAAACTGATGACAAAACACACTTGTGGTTATTCGAAATATTGTATAAATGTGAGTTTTGTAACTGTATTAACACAAATAATAACACAGTTCTGTGCGTATGTGTGTGTGCGCGCGCGCTTGCGTGTGTGTGTGCGCGCGTCCGCTTGCTTGTGCGTATGTGTGTGTGTGTGTTCGTGCGTGCGTGTGTGCGCATGCGCGTGCGTGTGTGCGTGTGTGTGTGAGTGCGTGTGTGTGTGTGTGTGTGATATACCAGTCTGTCAATGAACGGTTCATGTTGCCCGTAATGCATAAAAGTCAGACATTTAATAAGTTTTGCATAGAAGGCCCTGTTGACACAGCTTTGGTTCACGTGTTGATTATTTTGCCGCGAGATATTGGATGACAGGTGATTTATCTTTCTTTATAATTTACTTTTTCTAAGCATTTCATAACAATATGTTTTGTTTAATACGATTGTTTTAATAATTACACTATCATTATTATTATGGCGATGGTGGTGGCGGTTGAATTAGCAGCTTCGCCCACTCCGCCCATTCTTAATCATTAAGATTTTGCCTGATGTCATCTTACTATAACACAAACACATTTCATTAAGTTTTTAACAAAAAAAAAACAAAAACAATTACAGTTAATGGTACCGTGACACGTCAACTGGCCGGATCCCAATTTCCACCGCGGACTATAACATGATGACTTATTCCATTTAAATAAAATCACGTATAATACATTTATTCGTATCTTATAATATATGTTATTTCTACTAACTTTAAGGGAACACTATATTTTACCCAATGAACACCAAAATAACATTTTCACTCGTGAAGTGTCAACTAGGTGAAGTTCTAGTGTTGGGAATCGGTTAGAAAAAAATACTATCGATAATCGGTTTATGAAACCGATCAATGATCGTTTTTAAATCGATTTAATCATTATTTAAGTATCTTTTGTCATCATATTTAAGGTAAACAGATACAGAACATACACCAGT
The DNA here is from genome assembly GCF_026914265.1 of Mya arenaria. Classification (NCBI taxonomy): domain Eukaryota; kingdom Metazoa; phylum Mollusca; class Bivalvia; order Myida; family Myidae; genus Mya; species Mya arenaria. The sequence continues at coordinate 53,942,318 of NC_069122.1, read as the reverse complement.
TTTAAGCACCAATGTTCCCTTACAACATTTTTTGTACATTCTTTTTGTATAAATTACATTATTTATTCAGAGCGCAACTATCTTTTAGTGTTTAGGCCTAAAAAAATATTTGTCCGTTTCGGGTAACCCGAACCTACCTATAAAAATGCGCCGACCCTAACTATTTTTTACCGTTTCTGATAAAAAAAAATATTCGTTAGCGAATAGAGAGTTACGAAGGGCTGATAAATGCAGATTTTAATCAGAATTATTGTTTATATGATATAAGAAAACAATCTGAACTTAAGACAGATTTTGAAAAAAAAATTCCCTACCTACCCTACCTAGAAATGTTGGGAAGGTTACCCTAAACAAACAATTTTTTTTTGGCCTTACAAGTTACTTTTACAGAACATGAGACCATAGGCTCTTATTTTTGTCTTACATTTAGAATTGTAAACATGTGTAAGATAAACACAAAGACAGATATCAATTTCATTTTAGTAATCAGTCAGTAACAAGTACAACAAACAGTTGAATATTCCATATGGTAAACAAGAATATTTTCTTTCAGAAAACTGAGAAAACTAAATTCTTACAATGTAAGAAGTAATGCACCAGTCAGTTGTAACCACGGCCCCTCCAGGTCCGGGGAATAGCGGGGACTTTGAATTTCGGTCCATCCAAGCCCGGGTAAAACCCCCGCCCTGCGGGGACAAACTGATGGCAAAATCCCCGCCAAATGCCCCCGAACCCCAGGAACCCTTAGGAAGGCACATTCCCCGCTATATTTGGCGTGAATACAAAACCACCGCATTCACCCGGCACAGCGGGGCCACATGGAAGGTAAAAACACGGCCCATTTCCCCGGCTATCCCCGGTATACCCCGTGGACCTGGGGTGGCCGTGGTTACAATTGACTGGTGCATAAACGGTAACATGTTTTAAAATCACTTAAACGACAAACATTAAAATGTTAGAATCAATCCTTTAGCAATTGAATTACAAAGACAATTTGTAATCAGGTACTGTAGTGAGCTACTGACATGAATATGACTAGATAACAACATAGTAACACCTTAACATTTCAACATCAACTAGCATTAACCAGAAAAAGAAAATAAGTCTGTAGCGGTTACGTCCCTTGTTTCTATAATCGATTACAGTATTCAAATTTCTCTATCGATTGTCGCCGACGTAGGCCTTTGCGATCAATTGTCGATTACAATCGAGCATCGGCACAACACTACGGTGTACTGTATCAGGCGATATAACGATGAAACAAACAATTGTCCTATAATATGTTTACGTTGAGTATATATGTAAAGTCTATGAAAGCTATCAGCCGACAAGCAGACAGACGAACATCGAAGGGCTTAGCTCTCCTCTTCCTCCTCCTTGTTTGCATCCGGTGACGGAGGCTCGTACACTTGTGGTGGGTATGTCGGCGGTGGCGTGGGTGGGTCCGTCACCGGAACCATGGGCGGCGGGACGTCGACGATGGGTCTGCCGATGAATCCAATACTCCTTGAGATAACAGAAGACATTGGATTACTGAGATGCTAAATAAAAAAAAAATATGTAGGTATTAATAGTGTTTCTTAGTGTGTTTTTTACGTGTAGAAGTTTTGAATATATTTATAGAGACTTTTGTTAAGCCCAAATTCCTCTCTCCTAAATAGAAAGAAGTATTATTCTGAATACATGCTAATTTTGTAATCTTACTTTGTTCGAACTGGCGGCAGGGGGTTTCGTGGAATTGGTGGGTTTACAAAACGTCTTGGTGGCGGAGGTCCGCGGATCATGGGCGACGGCGGCGGTGGATACGCGGAAAGTGGCGCGGGTTCCAGAACTGGTAGACGGCGACCGAAGTTGTCCCGGACGTCTTTCACGTCATTACGTCTGGGTGGCGGGGCGAACGGTCTGTACTTGATCGGAGCGCCCGCGGATGCTGGCGGTGCCGCGGCTTTCCACGATGGCGGCGGGCCACGGCGTGATTTTGTCCTCGTGGCTGGAGCCTGGGCGTGGCAAAGTGCCAAACAGGTAAGAGTTACCAAAAGCACCTTCATTTTTGAACTTCTTCCTGCCGAAACAAATGTTTATGTCTTATTATTATTATTATTATTATTATTATTATTTAATCACAAATTCAGATGATCTTTATTTCTTTGATCATCCGTTTTATCGAGTTTTTAAAATAGGAAAACGTAAAACCTGTATGGATCGTTCAACGATGACAATATTTTAATAACAAAATATTTTAAAGCATTTACGGACTGTAAAATTACGAACAATTAGCAAGCGCCATACCGGACATTGCCTTTATACTTAATAGATTTGTTGTTGCAACTATGCGCAAGACAATCGTTATTATCGTTCTCTCAACATCATCCGGACAGACTAATGGCCGTTGTTTATTTTATATGCAAATATAGTTTTTTTCTTTTGCCGTTAGCATTTCTTAATATGCACGACTTTATGCATGAATTAAATTTAGCATGACTCTTTTTCCATAATAAATGGCCAAGTTCACCTCTTTTTGTTTGTTATATCATTAAACGTCATGAAAATGCCCTAACTCCAAGCACGAACATTTTATAAAAAAACAAAAATAAAAAATTAACATACATGTACATGAGAATCCATTCACAATTTATTGATGAATCATATTAACTTCTATTCATATAGTGGTTAAAGCTGTGAAATGAATATATTTCGATAAAAAAAAGTGTATAAATATGTTCCGGCATACTTTTATAATTTATATAAGTCATTATATTCCATTGATTTTATCACGGGCCTATTTCAAATATGTATTGTGTTTTATATTTGTCATAAATAAACCTTTTTTCTTTCTATAAAAAATAACAAAAATATCTGCATACGATATAATTTACTCTAAACTTTTCATATATAAACAAGAACTTTTATTGTGTTCATGTTTTAATATAAAGATAACATTTACAGCCAATGGAATCGCCTTTAATACCAATGTATTAGACAATGTAAATGAAATAATTACTTAAAAAGCCTCAAAAGCAGTTACAACACTTTGGCACTGAGGCGACGAATTGTTACCCATCTTTACAGTAATTATGTGTAAGCGCTATTAAGCCAGTAATAATCTAGAAATTAATTGATGTAAAGACATTCAATAATATGAATTTTTTCAGAAAATACCTGCCAGCGTTATTTACAAATAAAAAAATGAGTCAGCTATTAAAATGTCAGTTGTCCCCTTGTTTTTGGCATAGGACTATATCATTTCATCATCCGTAAATATCTTTTACCAGGTTCAATGACATTCGTCCGAAAATGCATGTTCAGTTTTTGTCCATCTGTCTTTTCTTTATCTTTAAGAATATACGTATTTAAGAAATATTACACACCACTGAGGGTCATATGACATTATAAGGACCGACCAGTCAGCCACCGAAAGTGTATCCTTCGGGGGCTGACTGGCCGGTCTTTATAATGTCATATGGCCCGAAGTGGTGTGTAAATATTTCTAATGTTTACTTGCGACAAATTTTCGACGTTGTGAAAATAGCAAGCCGCACTTGCCAGTCGTATGACGTCACCGGTCCAAATAACATTTTTGGCGAGGTCCGGACCGGCCAAAAATATAATATGGACCGCTGACGTCATAAAACTGTGTTTTTATAAGAATACAGTGATATACGGACCGATCGAATTTATATATACAATGAAGGGACACATTTATGTAAGGTATAATATAATAAATATATAACAAAGCAATAATCCATGTGCCGCAGTCATTTTCCCGCATATGGACATATTATATACCATGCTTGTTTGCCATTATAAAGTAAATATGGCGAACCAATGGATTGTTATGGACATGCTTTTAAGTGAGTTAGTACTTGTCCTTTTATATAACAGCTTGTCGTACGAGTTATGGTCTGATATACCTGCAACTATATGGAAACGTATATAATGGTTGTTAAAGTATTTTGTTACTTTTAAAGCCTTGCCTTATTGACATCTAGTGATTTACATATTTTGCTTTTATCACTTTACATGTGTTTGCATGTAGGTATTCATATATTAAGTATGTTGTCAAATAAACATCATTCACCGTCTTTTACATGATTATTTTACACGTTCACGAAAATTATTTCTTAATGAAAATTCATTTAAAGCGTTCCAAAACATAGTTTTTGGTTGTTTTCTGTATTTTTGATTATTTGGTCAAACTCTTCATAAATACGTGTAATGGTTGAAATCATTTTAAGCCAATGGCATGACAGTAATTTTCATATAATCGACATTTAATTTATACATTGATAAACATTTGATTTGTACTACTTTCATGTTGAATTGCAAACATAGTGGTCCTTCGTATCAAACTTTATAGTTTGTTTTACTATTGTTTTTGAATAATTAGTAACACAGTCTGGTTCTTACGTATTCAACTAGATAATTTGTTCCAGAATAGAAATATATCACTACTTCAAATAAAATATCCGAAAAAGTGATCGTACGGATCCTTGATCAACGGGTCCCTGTTACCACAAAACACACGCACAACAACAACAACAACAACAACAACAACACCAGCAACAACAACACCAGCAACAAAAACAAAAACATCAACAAAAACATCAACAACGACACCGACAACAACATTTTACAAAATAACAAAACTCTTTCAAGTATTCATTTCTAGTCTGACAAGAAGCAAACAAGAAGAATACCTTACAGAAAATAAATAAGTTATAATTTGTCAATTTAACAAGTATATATCGAGCAATTACAAAACTATTTCATAATTAATAATTATTTTAGTGGATTAAACATTTATTGTTAATATATACAAAAATAATTCCAGAATAACATACCTACCACAAGAGAAGAACTATTAAATGACCGTTTGCAAAAATAGGAACAACTATCAAATACGGCAAAATACACGTTTGAATAACGTCTACGGCGGGACGTTACGCTTTTATACAGCAGTAACGTAGCTGGCCAAGCATTGACGCCTTTCAGCCAATCAAATCACATATGTATATCAGGCTGATACACTTTGAGCGCCATGTGACATGGTAAGAAAACTTATCATATATTTACTTTACATGTGTCTTTGTTAAGGACCTCCCACAGGGCAAAAGTCGTTCGGAATCCGGAACATAAAGTGTTTAAACAATCTTTTGTTTTTATTTATTTTTGTTTTGAGGTTCAATATTTAGCAAGTATAATACATATATCTGTTGCAACATGTGTATATGCTATTACGCGTTGAGAAAAATTTACAAAGAAAGATTTTATCAGATTTCTAAAAAAACAATTTGCAATTTGAATGAATATGTTTGTGTCCAAATAAATATGTACTAACCAATCATTAATGTCCTAAGTTTTTGTCGTGAATGCAGCTATTTTAAGAAAGATAGTTGCATTTTTGTAACCGGGAAATGAATTGAAGCCACTACTTGTCATTATTTTACTGAATGTACAACGAACTTACAAGACATTGTTGATTATGTAGTCTGGGTTCTTTTGACAAAAATTATAGTTTTATTGTCGCCAGGCGTATTGTCGTCATTTGAAAATGATTTTTGAGCAAAATTTGAAGAAAAAAAATTCTTTGTAAAATTTGATCAACTCCTTATTAACCAAAACATGCCACACAGGATGTATGTTTTACTCCCTAAAGGGATTGTGCCTTAAAACTAAATAAAACATCAACTTTTGAAACGTTTTAATGTGTGACACTATTGCACTATGGAAGGCCCTGAAAGAATAATTTGTTTGACAAGAACATTTTGCGACGAATGACAGATTTAAATGTCATTAAAAATATAGTCCAGGTTTCTTAGACTTTTCTTAGCTCATACGCTTCCGACTCAACACGTTCGTGTCCGAATTCTAGACACGTTGGTTATTTTAGAAGACTGCATTTTTTTCATGAATAAAAACTTGAATAGTAAACTAAGTATGTAGCCCAATTTCTTTCATAAATGCAAATAAGACACACCTTTAACAATACGGTAACTGTCTTTTGTGTAGGGTTCAATGATTGATAATGGATGTTCTTAATGCTCTAAATAGCGACCTGACCGGCAAAAACGTGATTTTTTTTCTCAAAACTGACGAGTCCAGGGCTTGACGCTTATTCTAATACTTGGTTGCCCTTCGGGCAACCACCTAGCCATTTTCACTTGCCCGAATGGATTTTTTACTTGCCCAATTTTGGGGGGCTCATTTTGTTGTTATACTTCACATCAAAACCAATTTCCAGATTCAACCTGCACATCAGGGCTTGCTGTATTTGAAATAAATCAGTTGTCATAAAATTTGTAACTAATAGCACATACATTCAACTTATTAAGGATGAAATAAAATTGAATTATAAGAACCAACAGTCAACCTCTTATTATCTTAGCCTTGTAATCTTACATTTATTTTGAAGTAAATTACAATTTATCGCAATGTAAAGTGAAATCGTAAAGTTCAAAAACCCAAGAATCCGAAAATTGGAGCAGTCCGAAAAATAGCCAAAAAGACCATTCTCGCTGTGTCTGAGTCTAGGAAAATTGTTTCCCCAAGACTCGACCCAGCGTCGTTTTCGTTTCTTTTTATAGCTGGTCTTTTTCTCGGATGACTTAGCCTTTTTTCGTTTGAAACATTAAAAAAACTTGACAGCGTCGACTGTCAAAACATCATTTGACGATTTGTGTACATTGTGAGGGCATTAACTGGAATGCTAGCTATAGGGATTTGGTGCAGCTCACGCGATTGGCCAACGGATCTAGACGGAATTACTCGAGCTCTATCGGAAAATATTCGGCAGTCTTCGCCATCGTAGTTTCGAATGAAAATGTCAGAGGAGCTCCGTTTGACCCGATTTTTCGAGTCAACAACCAATGAGTGCATTAGTTTCGGTTTGATAAATACTCTCCAAGAAGGAGATTACGGACTACTATTTTTTACCAGAAAAGTCGCCACTATGACGAGTTTTTTTTGTTACTGCCCGATCGGGCAGGTAGATTCTAAAAACCACTGCCCGCCTGCAAAAATTACTTGCCCCGGGCAATCGGGCAGTGGTTAATGTCGAGCCCTGGAGTCTGAAATATAACAGTGCATACATTCTTTAATAAAATGTCAAATTAAAATGTATGCACGCTTCATACCAAGATCCATGTATTGATAAACTATGAAATGGTGTTTGATTCAGTTATACATGAAGTATTTTGAATTAAGCTTAAGCAATCTGGTATGAGTTGCAAGATGCATTTTATGATTCATATTGGGCTTAAAAATGAAAAAGCCAAATTCACATTTTGTTATATATTTTTTAATTATATTGAACAATGCAATATGTACAACGACATAAATGGTATTATGAATTTAAATATTGGTAATAATGTATCATATTGGTGTTCATCACTTAAATGAGTGTTAATATATTGTTTAATCAGCAAACACTGGAGTATTACCGAACTGTCATGTGAGAAATCGTACGATATCTATGTATTTATGTAGTTCATATAGCTGTAGAGACCGGATGCACCGTTATTTCGGCGCATTAGCAATTTCTGCTTCTTAATGGATTGATAATATAGAGGTTCAAAAAGTGTCCCAATTTATTTCATCCTCACATAAGTTCGAAATTGAGAGAGGAAGATTCCATAATCTTATTAGAGACGAACGAACGTAAAAATACATATTGTTTCAGAATATTGTCCAATCAAAATATAAGTTTCTTCTTTGCTTTTATGCATACAGACGTTTACGTAGGAATCACTTTATAAAACAAACTGACCTAACTAAGCTAAGTTTAAAAATTTGTCAGTTTGTGAATATGTCAATGTTATTAACAATATTGCCAGTTTTTTTCCAATAATATGAAAATTCCGAGAGAAAAATCAACAACATTAGCTGCTTCGTAAGAACTGTTTATACATACAATATTTTACTAGTATCTTATATAATCTGTTAAGATATATTAGACTGAATATTACAATGCTCATCATCTAGTTTCATCTTTATTTAAACTCATTGTTATTGTGTATTACATTGCTAGTAGTGTGATCACACGTGTTTTTGTCTTTACCACATACAAATATACCATTTGTTAATGGCCAAAGGCAAGATGCCGATTTGTTAATGAAACTTGAAACTTGAACTAAAGCCTCGTTTCAAACACTCTAGATCTTAATCCACATCGTAGTATAGATTCGTTAGTTTACTTACTTATATAATTATCATTGAATATCGGTGGTAATATGTTTTATGTAAACCAGGTAACATAACAATTCAATTAACGAACAAACTAAAAAAAACGAAAATGATATATGTCATTGTTTTTGTTTACATCGGTTGTGATCGGTCAATGCTATGGTCGAACATTTGACCTTGGTCAGTAAGTTCAATCACAGTGTTTTCGTCCGTTGAATATTTATTAGTGTCTATTGTGGTCCGAAAGTGATAAAAATAAAATACAAAACATGTAGTAAATATTAAAAAAGTATAACCTATATATAAAACCAGACTGCGTTAACAATGTATGACCGTATAGGGCGGTAACGTCGTTAATACAGAGAACACCTTTCACTTGTAGTGTTACCTTGACCGTTATTTACCCGTAAGCACTCCCATATTTGTAACTATTTACTTACAACTTTTTATAAGAGTTGTGAGTCATCGAATTGTCTAAATAAACATTAAGCAGGTGAGGAAACAGGTACCTCTCAAATCAAATCAAATAACGGCGCTTCAAACGGTTACATGTAGGAGCCTTTCTTAAACTTAGAAACTTCTTAATTCAAAGAATGGCCATAAAACATTTGTTAAGCCAAGAATTGAACTTATTATACCTTAAGCGAAGCTTGGTTTCCAAGTTTGATTTTGTCACCAAACTGGACAAAAAAGGTTAATTCCGGTACCCCGGTTCCCCCCACATCATAATACCACGTGATCGCGTAGCATCGTGCCAAAAAAAGAACTGGAAAGAAATATCGTGCCAAAAAACGTGACTACGATGTGAAATGAATAATTATGCTTTATCTAAAAGAGCATAACTAACATCAAAAAGAAAACACTGGCGCTTCAAATTGTGAACAAAAAAAAACATGAATTGCAAAAGAATGCCGCTTAATGCAGTTCCGATCTGCCATAATTACAACTGCATTAAACAGTAAACAAATGGTTTTAAATTTAACAATTAATCACTTAAGAAATAGAAGAGACCTAACGTTTAAAAGCTTTTTGATATTCAAGGAATAGGGCTTAACTCCCTTGAATCTTCATTGCATGGTAACTTTCCTTCTAGTGTGATAATAAATTTTTGATGCATCTTTTTTACTATTCAAAATGGTACAATTAATTACATTTATTTTTGTAAAACAAATGGAATAATTTTTTTAATTTTTTTTTTGAAATTCGATAAGAGTGCTTTTCTGTGTCTGAGTTCAACCTCGGACTTTAGACTGTTTGTAATCAAAGTATTGAACTTTGCTTTCTTGAACATTTGAAACATAAAGCTTAAACTGAAATCGAATTATTTCCCTTGAACATTCAAAACAGTGAGCAACACATAAGATACATTTGTGTTCGCAAATAACTTTGGCTACATTGTTGTTGTTTTTTTCACTCAATGACCTTAATTTGTTGAAGGACAAGTAGCTATCCATAACTGTCAGGCTCATGGTCATGCATACATAAGACCTCATTAATTAAAATGGTACGATAATCAAAGAAAATGTTCAAAAACATTCATTTCATTTGCCCAAATAAGTGTTTTTTATGTCCATTATCGCAAAAAACAACATAAAATTGTACCTTTATTGGCTTTAGAGCCGTGTGAAAATATGATTTACATTTAAACTTTTGGCTAATGAGTATATAACTGTTCTAAATATTTTTAATAAATTCCTGTTTTTTGTTTGTTGTTTGTTTGTTTTATATTCACAAACAAGTCTGCAAAAACATCAGGGTCTAAAATCGGGTAAATACGTTGTGTTGACCCTTTATGTTTTTGTGATCCCGGAACAAAACTAATTCCGAGATCCGGATGAGAACTCTAAAACAATTATCGGGTCTTGTTGTTCGACGAAAGAGTTCAGACATATTTTACGCGAGCAACGCGAGTAGTTCAGAAACATGCAGTCACCTGGTGTCTATAATGATGTTTCCGGCATTCTAACAAGGATACATACAGCATCAGCATAAACCACTAGTATAAAACTTGTAAGTTGTCCAATTGAAAGTTCTCTTTGGGTTAGTCTGCACATTATTTGTGATTCACATTGACCAATTAATTAACATTTTGACTTTTTTTACATAACCTAAGAATTTACCAGTGTATATACAATTGGATTAAGATAAATAAAATAGCTAAATTGTGTTTATAAGTAAATTAAGTGTTAAAATGTCAACGGAAATGCTTTATTTTATGCGATAGAAAAGTATTTTGAAAATAAAATCATTTTAAGGCTTGCATTTTCAAAAGTTTGTTCCATTGAGTCCATCTCAGTTGCTGTTTGCTGTTTATCCATAGGAGTATAACCACTAAACCAAACCTTCGAAGAATGTTTTAAAGAAGACCGCCAACATAAAATATGCGAGACCGCTAAAGGCTCAAATGGCGATCATCATTAACAATCTTTTCAACATACGCAGTACGTTTAACGCAGGCTCAGGCCGTAGATTTTCTCCAAAAATCAAAATCATAGAGGCACTCGACTGAAAATGAATTACTTTTAGGGCTATTGATGCGGACTACTAAGACGTGTATGACGTATATGACGTCCATGCCTTTAAAAAGGACCAGTCTACATTTTCGTTGTGGCACAATTGCATCCCGGGAAGTCGTCCGTGACGGCGGACCAGGAGAACAGCAAATCAGGAAGATTGGCATCGTCCAACTTCAACAACCAGGGAGAGACATCCCAACACTAATCAAAATATCTATAAATTATACAGAACTACAATCACGATTCAATGCGTTAAATCGGACTAAGTAACTGCTGAAAACGCTTATCACATCATTAATTGGTGTATGAAATTTAACGCATTCATGCGTGTACATGCAAGTATGAACACTTTCGACGTCATTATGTTCATATTTTATCATATACGCTATAACTTTGCGCCACTAAGAACTTCAGTGCATATTTTCCTCAAACAGTTAAAAAATATCCCCACATAATTTTGAATAACGAAAATAGCCCTTCATAGCGAAACGTGTTTTGTGTGTATGTTTGTGTGCATGAGCGTGTGTGCGCGCGCGTGTGTGTGTGTGTAAATGTTATAAACAATCTAACATTAGATGAATGTAATTGTATACCACGGACATTGTTACTTCCCAAATTAAGTAGCTTATTTGTCAATAAAAAAGGAAACAAGTGGAGCAAAAAGGGCCCTACATTGTATATCGCTCACCTGATTAAAATGACCAACTAGTCAGTGGTTAGTAAGGATGTTGCTGCTTGCTAAGAAAGTAGGTGGTGCCGACTAATTTCGATGGTTGATAAGATAGTAAGCCCTTACAAAGGGAAATCGGTAGTATTTCTAGGGAAGTCCAGATGTTGTTTTAGGAAATATATTAGGAAGTTATTGATTGCTGTGACTGTAGGTAGTTGCTAAAGTTATCATTTGTGGCCAAATAAAGTGCTCAGGCAAACATAGGTTGCTTTGTATATAAGTACTTTTTGGGGAAGTCAATGGTTGCTTTAGAAGTCATTGGTTGCTAAGTGGGTCATTGGTTGCTAAAGAAGTAAGTGGATGCTAAGTAGGTCAGTGGATGCAAATGTGGTCATTGGTTGCTAAGTTAGTAAGCGGATAATAATGAAGCCAGTGTACACCCTAAGGAGGGAACAGCTTCGACCTTAGGAACATATTTTGGACAATCTTGGTAGAGGACCACCACACGAGAATGCATACCAAATATCAAGTATCTTGGCCTTGCTATTTCGAAGAAGACGATTATACAAGTACATGCATATTGAAAGCCTGGGATCCCTTATACGTGGCTAGCTTTTACACCTAAGACATACATCGTACACTTTAAATAAAGAAGCTACATACCAAATATCAAGGTCAGGGCCAAGCGATTTCAGAGAAGACGTTTTCCAAAGAGTTTTTCTATTAAAGTATATAGAAATACTTGGACCCCCAGGGGTCACACAATCACCTGTATCATAGGAAGTATATAGACCATTGTTGTGACGTCGAACTCACCAGTATCAGAGGTAGTATATGTACCATTGATGTGACGTCGAACTCACCAGTATCATAGGAAGTATATAGACCATTGTTGTGACCTCCCACTCACCAGTATCAGAGGTAGTATATATACCATTGCTGTGACCTCGCACTCACCAGTATCAGAGGGAGTAAATAGAGCATTGCTGTGACCACACACTCACCAGTGCCTGAGGTAGTATATATACCATTGTTGTGACCTCGCACTCACCAGTATCAGAGGTAGTATATGTACCATTGCTGTGACCTCGCACTCACCAGTATCAGAGGGAGTAAATATACCATTGCTGTGACCTCGCACTCCCCAGTATCAGAGGGAGTAAATAGAGCATTGCTGTGACCACACACTCACCAGTGCCAGAGGTAGTATATATACCATTGTTGTGACCTCACACTCACCAGTATCAGAGGTAGTATATGTACCATTGCTGTGACCTCGCACTCACCAGTATCAGAGGGAGTAAATAGAGCATTGCTGTGACCACACACTCACCAGTGCCAGAGGAAGTACATATACCATTGTTGTGACCTCACACCCACAAGTGTCAGAGGAAGTATATATACCCTTGTTGTTACCTCACACCCACCAGTATCAGAGGTAGAATATAGACCATTGCTGTGACCTCACACTCACCAGTGCCAGAGGTAGTATATATACCATTGTTGTGACCTCGCACTCACCAGTATCAGAGGTAGTATATATACCATTGGTGTGACCTCACACTCACCAGTGCCAGAGGTAGTATATATACCATTGTTGTGACCTCACACCCACCAGTAGCAGAGGTAGGATATAGACCATTGTTGTGACCTCACAATCACCAGTAACAGAGATAGTATATATACCATTGGTGTGACCTCACAATCACCAGTGCCAGAGGTAGTATATATACCATTGGTGTGACCTCACACTCACCAGTGCCAGAGATAGTATATATACCATTGGTGTGACCTCACAATCACCAGTGCCAGAGATAGTATATATACCATTGGTGTGACCTCACAATCACCAGTGCCAGAGATAGTATATATACCATTGGTGTGACCTTACACTCACCAGTGCCAGAGGTAGTATATATACCATTGTTGTGACCTCACACTCACCAGTGCCAGAGGTAGTATATATACCATTGTTGTGACCTCACACCCACCAGTAGCAGAGGTAGGATATAGACCATTGTTGTGACCTCACAATCACCAGTAACAGAGATAGTATATATACCATTGGTGTGACCTCACAATCACCAGTAACAGAGATAGTATATATACCATTGTTGTGACCTCACAATCACCAGTAACAGAGATAGTATATATACCATTGTTGTGACCTCACAATCACCAGTATCAGAGGTAGAATATACTAGTAGATCATTGCTGTGACCTCACACTCACCAGTGCCAGAGGTAGTATATAGACCATTGTTGTGACCTCACAATCACCAGTGTCAGAGGTAGTACATATACCATTGTTTTGACCTCACAATTACCTGTATCAGAGGTGGTAAATAGACCATTGATGTGATATTACCTTCACCTGTATCAGAGGTAGTAATAGACCATTGTTGTGACCTCACAATCACCAGTTCCAGAGATAGTTCATATACCATTGGTGTGACCACACAATCACCAGTATCAGAGGTATTATATTAACACTCAGCAGTGCCAGAGGTTACAACAATGGTCTATATACTACCATTGATGTGACCACACAATCACCAGTACCAAGGGTAGTACATATACCATTGGTGTGACCACATAGTCACCAGTACCAGAGGTAGTACATATACCATTTGGTGTGACCTCAAACTCAACAGTACCAGAGGTTGTACATATACCATTTGGTGTGTCCTCACAATCACCAGTAACAGATATAGAATATATACCATTGTTGTGACCTAACAATCACCAGTACCAGAGGTAGTATATAGACCATTGGTGTGACCTCACAATCACCAGTATCAGAGGTAGTATATAGACCATTGGTGTGACCTCACAATTACTAGTATCAGAGGAAGTATATAGACCATTGTTGTGACCTCACAATTACTAGTATCAGAGGAAGTAAATGTCCCATTGATGTGACATCACAATCACAAGTAGCAGAGGTAGGATATAGACCATTGGTGTGACCTCACAATCACCAGTATCAGAGGTAGTATATAGACCATTGATCTAACCTCACCATCACCAGTACCAGAGGTAGAAAATATACCATTGTTGAGACCTCACAATCACCAGTACCAGAGGTAGTATATATACCATTGGTGTAACATCACAATCACCAGTAACAGAGGTAGTATATGTACCATCGGTGTGACATCACAATCACCAGTAACAGAGGTAGTATATAGACCATTGGTGTGACCACACAATCACCAGTATCAGAGGTAGTATATGGACCATTGGTGTGACATCACAATCACTAGTACCATAGGAAGTATATAGACCATTGTTGTGACCTCACAATTACTAGTATCAGAGGAAGTAAATGTCCCATTGATGTGACATCACAATCACAAGTAGCAGAGGTAGGATATAGACCATTGGTGTGACCTCACAGTCACCAGTATCAGAGGTAGTATATAGACCATTGATCTGACCTCACCATCACCAGTACCAGAGGTAGAAAATATACCATTGTTGAGACCTCACAATCATCAGTACCAGAGGTAGTATATATACCATTGGTGTGACATCACACTCACGTAACAGAGGTAGTATATATACCATTGGTGTGACCTCACAATCACCAGTAACATAGGTAGTATATAGACCATTGGTGTGACCACACAATCACCAGTACCAGAGGTAGTATATATACCATTGTTGTGACCTCACAATCACCAGTAACAGAGGTAGTATATAGACCATTGGTGTGACATCACAATCACCAGTAACAGAGGTAGTATATAGACCATTGGTGTGACCTCACAATCACCAGTAACAGAGGTAGTATATAGACCATTGGTGTGACATCACAATCACCAGTAACAGAGGTAGTATATAGACCATTGTTGTGACCTCACAATCACCAGTAACAGAGGTAGTATATACCATTGTTGTGACATCACAATCACAAGTAGCAGAGGTAGGATATAGACCATTGTTGTGACATCACAATCACCAGTAACAGAGGTACTATATAGACCATTGTTGTGACATCACAATCACCAGTAACAGAGGTAGTATATATACCATTGTTGTGACATCACAATCACCAGTAACAGAGGTAGTATATAGACCATTGGTGTGACCACACAATCACCAGTACCAGATGTAGTGTATATACCATTGATGTGACATCACAATCACCAGTATCAGAGGTAGAATATGTAGTATATATATCATTGATGTGACATCACAATAACCAGTATCAGAGGTAGTATATAGACCATTGGTGTGACATCACAATCACCAGTAACAGAGGTAGTAAAAATACCATTGATGTGACCTCACAATTACCAGTACCAGAGGTAGTATATGTACCATTGATGTGACATCACAATCACTAGTATCAGAGGTAGAATATGTAGTATATATATCATTGATGTGACATCACAATCACCAGTATCAGAGGTAGTATATAGACCATTGGTGTGACATCACAATCACCAGAACCAGAGGTAGTACATACACCATTGATGTGACCTAAGAATCACCAGTAACAGAGGTAGTATATACAATCACCAGTAACAGAGGTAGTGTATATACCATTGTTGTGACCACACAATCACCAGTACCAGAGGTAGTATATATACCATTGATGTGACCTAAGAATCACTAGTACCAGAGGTAGTATATACAATCACCAGTAACAGAGGTAGTATATACAATCACCAGTACCAGAGGTAGTATATACACCATTGATGTGACCTAAGAATCACTAGTACCAGAGGTAGTATATACAATCACCAGTAACAGAGGTAGTATATACAATCACCAGTACCAGAGGTAGTATATATACCATTGATGTGACCTAAGAATCACTAGTACCAGAGGTAGTATATGCAATCACCAGTAACAGAGGTAGTATATACAATCACCAATACAAGAGGTAGTATATACACCATTGATGTGACCTAAGAATCACTAGTACCAGAGGTAGTATATACAATCACCAGTAACAGAGGTAGTATATACACCATTGATGTGACCTAAGAATCACCAGTACCAGAGGTAGTATATACAATCACCAGTACCAGAGGTAGTATATATACCATTGGTGTGACATCACAATCACCAGTACCAGAGGTAGTATATGTACCATCGGTGTGACATCACAATCACCAGAACCAGAGGTAGTACATACACCATTGATGTGACCTAAGAATCACTAGTACCAGAGGTAGTATATACAATCACTAGTAACAGAGGTAGTATTTATACCATTGTTGTGACCACACAATCACCAGTACCAGAGGTAGTATATATACCATTGGTGTGACATCACAATCACCAGTACCAGAGATAGTATATGTATCATCGGTGAGACATCACAATCACCAGAACCAGAGGTAGTACATACACCATTGATGTGACCTAAGAATCACTAGTACCAGAGGTAGTATATATATACAATCACTAGTAACAGAGGTAGTATTTATACCATTGTTGTGACCACACAATCACCAGTACCAGAGGTAGTATATATACCATTGGTGTGACATCACAATCACCAGTACCAGAGATAGTATATGTATCATCGGTGTGACATCACAATCACCAGAACCAGGGGTAGTACATACACCATTGATATCACCACACAATCACCAGTATCAGAAGGAGTAAACATACCATTGTTGTAACCTCACACTCATCTGTATAAGAGGTAGTATATAGACCATTGTTATGACCTCACAATCACCAGTACCAGAGATAGTAAATAGACCATTGGTGTGACCTCACAATAACCAGTACCAGAGGTAGTAAATAGACCATAGGTGTGACCTCACACTCACCGGTATCCGAGGTAGTAAATAGACCACTGTTGTGACCTCACAATAACCAGTACCAGAAGGAGTAAATAGACGCTTGTTGTGTCCTCACACTCACCGATATCAGAGGGAATAATTAGACCAATGCTGTGTCCTCACAATAACCAGTACCATAAGAAGAAACAGACCATTGTTATGACCTCACACTCACGAATATCAGAGGGAGTAAATATACCATGGTTATAACCTCACAATAACCGGTATCAGAAGTAATATATATACGCTTTGTTGTAACCTTACCGTCATAATAACTGAGAAGTCCATCGTTGTTATCTCAATATCACCTGAATCAGAGATAGTAAATAGACGATTGTTGTGACTTCAAACTCACCAATATCAGAGGTAGTACATAAACCATTGTTGTGTCATTATGCCGTCACTCGTAACAGTTACCTGTAGTCCAACTAAATGGCCGTCAGCGAGTCTTTTGACGATTTTGTTTATTATGGCAGACTCGTTACAGGGATACATAAGAAATGGTAAAATAATACTAGAATTCCGCGAGTCGGATGTGTCGCCTGACGAATTATTTACTTTTATTGAATTTGGCCAAGTAGTTTCAGAGGAGATGTTCTTTAAGCGGACAAAGACCGATCACAATAGCTCACCTTGAGCACTTCGTGCTCTGGTGAGCTAAAAAAGTGTGCAAGGTAAAGTTAAACATGAAAATTAACAAAGGGCAATAACTCTAATATGAAAGCAAGAGATACAGTGCACTGCGATCCCCTTCAATAAGATCTATCTATCTATAAAGTTTCAAGTTGATAACTCTTAAAGTTTTCGAGAAATGCCCCGGACAAAATTTAAGCTTGAAAATTAACAAAGGGCAATAACTCTAAACATATAGATGCAAGAGTTACGGTTTTTGTGCACTGCACTTTCCCTCAATCAGATATACCTACGGAATAAGTTTCAGGTTGATACCTCCTATAGTTTACGAAATATGCCACGGACAAAACCTAAGCATGAAAATTAACAAAGTATTGTGATCCCGACATAATAACTAATATCCATACGAACATACCTGATAAAGATGAGCACTAGCGTCGAATCTATGTATCGGATGATGATGGATATAAGATGATCGTCAAGAAGTAATAAGTCCGTCAGGTCTCAGTCGTGGTCAGTCAAAGTCTATCTGTTTCCTGCTAGCTGGTTCCCTACATCAGCTTCTATTAGACTGGTTATCATAAATGAATAATATGACTGGTTCCCAGATCACAACACACCTCCCCCTTCTATTTTTTAAGATGTTTCATTATCTATCTAGATATATGAAAATAGTAAATAAGCCTTATGTCAATTTGACAAAGCTAAAATATACCCAACCAATTGGGAAATTATTATTTGTGAAAACTTCCCAAATTCTCATTAAAAAGATCACTTAAAAACACCCAACCATTGGATGATACCCCATTAACTAAAATGTTTGATATTTACAAATATCTACATATATATATAAATAAATGAATGTCAACTGAGTATTACTCACTTGAAAATTACCCAGCCATTGGGTTATCACATAATATTGATTACTAATTACCATGCATAACTGCCCATACACATATTGAGCTATATGCAAATAAAATATAAAAGTTTGACCCAACCATTGGGTTATAGTACAAAGAAATTGAATGTTATTTAACGAATCTGAGTTATGGCTTATTTGTCTTCCAATCTCCTTGTCGTTTATAATTTGTATAAACGTCTGGTATTTTCCATAGTCATGCTACATATGTCTTTTACGGTCGAGTTCCGACATTTGGCTATTTCAGCAGCTACATCCCCAATGAATTTGGGATTGTTCATACTTGCAGCTTTTGACATTTTCAGATATGGAGAATCCGTTTCAATTAATAACCGATTCTGTGGTACTTTCTGCAGTGCTGCTTGCTGATAATTGTCAAAGAACCAGACCATTCCAGTAAACCCAAAATAAGTATTGGGAAATTCAGACAGCCAACTTCTCATGGTCTCAGTTGTACCAGTAAAGCAATGTAAATGAAAAGGTTGATTTCTGGCAGTGTTCCCACTAGTTTTGATGAGATTTAAACATCTTCGGTATAATTCTCCAGGTTCTTTGTCCCTTTGATCTCTTATATGTAGAATCACGGGAGTCCGGATTGAGACCAAACTTAAAACTTCTACCAACACCTTCTCTTGGTTCTCCCACTTCTCCTCTGGTTCCGTATGATCCAATCCTACTTCACCCAAAGCCACAACATTGGCAAGTTTTAATTGTTGATCTAACTTACAAAGAATTGACGGTAAACTGTCAATGGATGAAACGTTCCGTGGATGTATTCCTACCGAGGCTGAAAAACCATGCCCAAGATGTGTATAATCTCCCAAAAAGTGTTTGGGATCGCAAAAATTGGCTATTCCACCTACTACTTCCACTTCATTTCTTGGAATTGAACCCACAGACACATTTATCAAATCTTGGGTAGAGCTGAACTTGTTTAAATTTAGTTTGAACAGTGAGCGGTCTAAATGGAAATGACTATCCATGGCTTTAGGTTTGGTTGGCACTGGAATCTCTTGTTGAACAGAAAAATTGTTGTCCATGGCTTCAGAATTTGTTGGCACTGAACTGACTTGTTGAACCGGTGCCATTGAAGTGTTTATAGAAATTGGTTGTACTGTAGACGAACGAGTAGAAAGTTGGACTGCAGCGTCGTCTGTGTTTGTAGAATGCACTCTTCTTTTTCCTTCAGTTAGAGTAACTTCCAGAGTGTCTGGCATGTTTCTACGAAATTGATGCCTATCTTCAACTGACAGAGTTTGGATAAGTTCTAAAAGGATCCTCCAATGTCCAACCAGTGCCCAAGAATTAATTGGGTTAAACTGGAAATGTTTGGGACAATCCCAATTTTCAAGTTCTTTCCATAATTCCAACCACTCCTTCACTTCATCTGTAATAGGAACATTCCTGGAAATCCAAATTGTTTTTTGACAATAATGATAGAGTTTGACAATACTACGTTTGCTAACAATTTTCTCCGCGAGCCAAAACAAACGTTCAAGCCTAAAATTATGCATTTGGGAATTGTTCATGTTCTTTTGATGAAATTGTTTTGGAAGATGATGATACTCAACGTGTTGACGAAGATTTCTGAAAGCCCCACAAGACAGTGGACACGATTGGTCATTGATACGCACCTTTGACCCTTTGTTTGGAACTGAAGTATTGGGTCCTCTCTGTCTTAATGTCCTATCTCTTAGAAGTTGTGGATCTTGACTGGTTTCATCATCTGAGATTACTATTACATTTGAGTTTGAGTTTATATTGTTATTCATGTCAACCTCCATAGCTTCATCCAATATATTGGATTCTAATTTCACAGGTAGTATTGTCTCATTAATTTGACTAGACGAGATGTCAATAGAGTCTTTAATTTCAGTTTCCACCATCTCCTCTTCACCCAAAAATTGGGGTTCCAGATCCAAAATGGGAACAGATGTATTAATTTCAGTTTCCACTCTTTCGTCACCACCCAACAGATTGGGTTCCAAATCTAAACTTGATTCAGTTGTATGCATTCCACCCAGGTCTTTGGGTTCTAAATCCAAAGGTGAGTCATTTGAAATTGATTCAGTTGTATGAGTTCCACCCAAGTCTTTGGGTTCTAAATTCAATAGTGAGTCATTTGCCATATCATCTTCATCACCCAACAGATTTGGGATAACTTCATCTGGGGTAACAATAGAGTGAACACTGAAAGAGTCCACCGGTTCACTTTTAACAGTATTTCCCAAAAAGCGAATATCCCTACTAGAAAAAACGTCATTACCCGTGTCTGTTGATAAACAGGAGTTTCCCTTTTTAATAGGTTGGTTACTCTTTCCCCAAATTGATTCCAATGATTTTAAACATTCGGTCGTTAGAATATTATCTGCATAGCGTTTGGCCTCACGGATGAACTTAAAATTTCTACGACTCTGTGCAATCTGACATTGTTCTGTAACAATCCTATTGATCTTTTCTTGGTCCTTGACCAAACCTAATTGAAAGATCAATAATTTGGCAGATGGCATCTGTACTTTGCGAGAACATAAGGTTTCCATTTCCCGTACAATATCATCGGGATTAATTGGAATTATCCGTTCTGTTTCTTTCCATGACCTTTTTGGGCTCCCTTCCAAAGACTCGGAATCTGTCATCCTGTAAAGTTAAATCAAATTCCATTATCCTGAGATGCCCTTATTCTCCTTCTCGCAAGCCGTACAATCATACATACTCAAAGTCACCCACTCCTCTCCTCTATCATTCACACAGCGCTCATAAAAACATATCCTTACATTTATCACAGTGTATCCTACATTTAATCTCTGTTTGTGATGAAGTCATATAACAATTATAACGTCTTCAGGTTTTTATTTTAAATAATTCTGAACACCTAATTGCAACTCAATACACTTCGCTTTTAATCATATAGCGTTATCAATAGCGTCTGCAGCAATATAAATTCTAGTTATATAAGTTCATTTATAATAAACTTTCTGTATAATAATTTATCATGATTCTTTATATCATGCTTGGTAATCTTGAACTTATTATAAGTGCTTTCAGTGCTTTGATTTGTTTAATGTTATTCTTTACAGTTCTCCCCCTTTTTATTAATTTAGACATTTATTATGGGTGAATGTTTTGAATAAGGTGTTGCTCTAGAAGTGGTGTATCTGCTTTTATTTGTTGGACATTTAGTGTTGAGAAAACATGTACTGTTGATAGTGTTTCTCTTGAATTGGTATACTGTATGTGTTTATTTGTTGGACATTGTTATTAAAACATATACTGTTGATAAAACATTGAACTGAACTGTTGTGTTGTATTCATGAAATATCGATATTGCACTTGAGATAAAAACTACTACCAACTACTCTTTCTAGCTTTCACGCCATAAGCTTTCCTTGCAACTTTATTTTAACCCTAACCTGATGATGTTCAGGACAATCTGATTGGAAATGCCCCATTCGTGCATATTGAAAACATCGCTTACTTGCTGGAATTGAGTGTAACATCAGTACCTTTGATTTTACTCTCTCCCAGTTCCAATAATCTAGTCCAATATGTCTGGATATGTTTGAGAGTTCAAGCATCTTACTTTGGGACATTTGAGCGACCGCAGCTACGCTTTTCTCTGCTGACACCTTCTTTATGGGTTTAGACCCTCGGCACAAGCAAGTCAATTTGTCCATTACTTGTGCCACAGTAGCTGGCCTCTCTCTTATGGCACGTTCATCACATGTTTGGTCTTGGGTTATTTCCTTGTACCTAAACTGATGTGATAGTTTGTCTCCCGTGGACTTTGTGTCCAGACCATTTCTCTCCGAAAGTCGGAATTTACTTTCACCAGCTCCTAATCTACCCAATTCATCACATTGGGACCCTCTTTCCCAGATATTACCGTTTGTTATTTGGGAGTCACTCTCTACAGCCCCAGAACTACCCAAATCATTAAATTGGGACCTTCTTTCCCGGACATTGCCATTTGTTGGTCGGGAGTTACTTTCTCTATCTCCAGAACTACCTAAATTGTCAAAGTGGGGCCCTCTATCTAAATCGTCCAATCTACCCTGAGCATCACTTATACAAGTACTTTCTCCACTACCCCTTAACATACCCGAAATCGGGTTCTGAATTTTACTCTGAAGTATTTCCCCATGAACACTGCTTAAGTTATTAGGTTCATAATTCATTACCCCAATACTTTCTCCACTATCCCTTAACGTACCCGAAATCGGGTTCTGAATTTTACTTTGAGGAATTTGCTCATGTACACTGCTCAAATTATTAGGTTCATTATTCCTAACCCCATTCATGAAACCAGCATTTGGTACACATTGGTACCCTGGCTGATAACCCATGTAACCTGGGCACATGCCATTTATTCCCAGACCTTGTTGTATTTGTGGGTGCATCATGTATGAATTCATGGGATATGGATACATCCAAGGCGGCATCATAGTCGGAAATGAACCCATTGGATATGGATTGGGTGGTTGAAATGGTAGATGGAATTGGTACGCACATGTTGGTTGCATTGGTGGATACACTAGTGGTAATGTACCAACAAGAGGAACTGAATATGCCATGAGTCCCTTTATGCGTTTCCTATAGTTTAATTATTAGAACTTTGTGGCTTTGAACTTTTCTGCCTCCCTTACTTTTTCAATTGTTTCATTCATAGTTCTCTAATTTAATACAACCCTAAACATCTCCCCCTTTTCACCAATTTAAACCTTATCCTAAAACTCTTAGTTGTATTTAAACCTTTGGCTATTTTCATTTCATCTCATTACTTTCCAAATTACTTGGAAACTTTATTATAGATATGCTTGTAACGGATAGCAAACTTAAATCAAATGCTGTTTTTAAGGTGAAAATCCAATTTCTTGGAATAAATTCTTATTCCCAGAAGCAGATATAGTACCTTTATTAGTTTTTATTAATATTTTCCAAAATATTGGAAATAATTAATGATTGCACAAGTTAACACCCTTTTTATGATTTTATTTTCTCAAAGAATACAACCTAATTCAGTTTGACTACTTATATTTATCATTGTTATAAAATCACAATTTCAAAATACCTATGTGTTTCCTAAGAAATTAGGAACAATCCACTTCTTCTTGAAAATTTTTCTTTTATGGTTAAACTGTCAATTTAGTATATTCATCCATTATGACTATTACCAAATAATTGGTATAAATAACTAGCACTCTGTAAAACTCTTTCTCCCCAGCTTGCAATATTTGTCTACAGAATACATATACCAAGTTTTTGGTAATTCAATCTTTAATCTATATTTATATCACAAAATTATCAATAATTTAGAATAGCTCTTCCAAACACTTTGGAAACTTATAGATAGACAATTATTATATCCGACACTTGTTGTTGTTGTTCTAACACATTAGAATTAAGTGACAATTGTTATATATCCAATAGTTGGATTCTTTGACACAGAGTAGTACACCCTAGTTAATAGGTGACAATTACTATATCAGACACTTGTTGTCGTTGTTTTGACACAGTAGTATTTAGTGAAAATTATTATATCCAATAGTTGGATTCTTTAACATAGTAGTATTCACCGACAATTATTTCTAATTTGTCAGACATCCAATATCCAACAATTTGGATGTGATGTTTAGTTTAACTTTAACTTACTTCACCTTCAAAAGTCAGCAACTGGTGCCCTCAGGTATAGGAGAGCTGAATATTCCCCAACTTATGGCGATGAACACGCCACTTCCGGTCAATGAAACGTCACTTCCGGTTAACGTCGGAATGTAATATGCATGAAATACGCACTAATTCTACAAGACATGCATAAAAAATATGTCAGTAAACAATTTTTAGTGCAAACAAAATAGATGAAATAGAAATATTCAACGGAAAATCTCCCGGCTAATTTCAAAATTTCAAATTATGATACAAAAAGGCCAATAATTGGTCTATTTCAATTGCATGTTATACACAATTCAATGATTCAATGTAATCTCAGCATTACACTGAACAGTTATTGCAATATTACAATTGAAAATAAAACGGAAGCCTGTTCCGATAAATTTCAAAGTGAAAGTGAAAGTATCAGATTCAGAATATTAAATCCTGAAATAACGGACCAAAATATCAAAAGTTGGTCCAAATCAATTGCAATTCATAAATATAACATACATCCAATGTATTCTCAACATGTCATTGAGAAATAATTACAATATAATGATTTGAAAATCTTGAAACACAATTTTTCAAGATGGCTGCCAACCACAAAATTGAGACTTTTTGGCAACAATTTAAACGCAGGTAAAATGTACCAGTTTAAGTCGCAGCGCCATTATTGTGATCCCGACATAATAACTAATATCCATACGAACATACCTGATAAAGATGAGCACTAGCGTCGAATCTATGTATCGGATGATGATGGATATAAGATGATCGTCAAGAAGTAATAAGTCCGTCAGGTCTCAGTCGTGGTCAGTCAAAGTCTATCTGTTTCCTGCTAGCTGGTTCCCTACATCAGCTTCTATTAGACTGGTTATCATAAATGAATAATATGACTGGTTCCCAGATCACAACACACCTCCCCCTTCTATTTTTTAAGATGTTTCATTATCTATCTAGATATATGAAAATAGTAAATAAGCCTTATGTCAATTTGACAAAGCTAAAATATACCCAACCAATTGGGAAATTATTATTTGTGAAAACTTCCCAAATTCTCATTAAAAAGATCACTTAAAAACACCCAACCATTGGATGATACCCCATTAACTAAAATGTTTGATATTTACAAATATCTACATATATATATAAATAAATGAATGTCAACTGAGTATTACTCACTTGAAAATTACCCAGCCATTGGGTTATCACATAATATTGATTACTAATTACCATGCATAACTGCCCATACACATATTGAGCTATATGCAAATAAAATATAAAAGTTTGACCCAACCATTGGGTTATAGTACAAAGAAATTGAATGTTATTTAACGAATCTGAGTTATGGCTTATTTGTCTTCCAATCTCCTTGTCGTTTATAATTTGTATAAACGTCTGGTATTTTCCATAGTCATGCTACATATGTCTTTTACGGTCGAGTTCCGACATTTGGCTATTTCAGCAGCTACATCCCCAATGAATTTGGGATTGTTCATACTTGCAGCTTTTGACATTTTCAGATATGGAGAATCCGTTTCAATTAATAACCGATTCTGTGGTACTTTCTGCAGTGCTGCTTGCTGATAATTGTCAAAGAACCAGACCATTCCAGTAAACCCAAAATAAGTATTGGGAAATTCAGACAGCCAACTTCTCATGGTCTCAGTTGTACCAGTAAAGCAATGTAAATGAAAAGGTTGATTTCTGGCAGTGTTCCCACTAGTTTTGATGAGATTTAAACATCTTCGGTATAATTCTCCAGGTTCTTTGTCCCTTTGATCTCTTATATGTAGAATCACGGGAGTCCGGATTGAGACCAAACTTAAAACTTCTACCAACACCTTCTCTTGGTTCTCCCACTTCTCCTCTGGTTCCGTATGATCCAATCCTACTTCACCCAAAGCCACAACATTGGCAAGTTTTAATTGTTGATCTAACTTACAAAGAATTGACGGTAAACTGTCAATGGATGAAACGTTCCGTGGATGTATTCCTACCGAGGCTGAAAAACCATGCCCAAGATGTGTATAATCTCCCAAAAAGTGTTTGGGATCGCAAAAATTGGCTATTCCACCTACTACTTCCACTTCATTTCTTGGAATTGAACCCACAGACACATTTATCAAATCTTGGGTAGAGCTGAACTTGTTTAAATTTAGTTTGAACAGTGAGCGGTCTAAATGGAAATGACTATCCATGGCTTTAGGTTTGGTTGGCACTGGAATCTCTTGTTGAACAGAAAAATTGTTGTCCATGGCTTCAGAATTTGTTGGCACTGAACTGACTTGTTGAACCGGTGCCATTGAAGTGTTTATAGAAATTGGTTGTACTGTAGACGAACGAGTAGAAAGTTGGACTGCAGCGTCGTCTGTGTTTGTAGAATGCACTCTTCTTTTTCCTTCAGTTAGAGTAACTTCCAGAGTGTCTGGCATGTTTCTACGAAATTGATGCCTATCTTCAACTGACAGAGTTTGGATAAGTTCTAAAAGGATCCTCCAATGTCCAACCAGTGCCCAAGAATTAATTGGGTTAAACTGGAAATGTTTGGGACAATCCCAATTTTCAAGTTCTTTCCATAATTCCAACCACTCCTTCACTTCATCTGTAATAGGAACATTCCTGGAAATCCAAATTGTTTTTTGACAATAATGATAGAGTTTGACAATACTACGTTTGCTAACAATTTTCTCCGCGAGCCAAAACAAACGTTCAAGCCTAAAATTATGCATTTGGGAATTGTTCATGTTCTTTTGATGAAATTGTTTTGGAAGATGATGATACTCAACGTGTTGACGAAGATTTCTGAAAGCCCCACAAGACAGTGGACACGATTGGTCATTGATACGCACCTTTGACCCTTTGTTTGGAACTGAAGTATTGGGTCCTCTCTGTCTTAATGTCCTATCTCTTAGAAGTTGTGGATCTTGACTGGTTTCATCATCTGAGATTACTATTACATTTGAGTTTGAGTTTATATTGTTATTCATGTCAACCTCCATAGCTTCATCCAATATATTGGATTCTAATTTCACAGGTAGTATTGTCTCATTAATTTGACTAGACGAGATGTCAATAGAGTCTTTAATTTCAGTTTCCACCATCTCCTCTTCACCCAAAAATTGGGGTTCCAGATCCAAAATGGGAACAGATGTATTAATTTCAGTTTCCACTCTTTCGTCACCACCCAACAGATTGGGTTCCAAATCTAAACTTGATTCAGTTGTATGCATTCCACCCAGGTCTTTGGGTTCTAAATCCAAAGGTGAGTCATTTGAAATTGATTCAGTTGTATGAGTTCCACCCAAGTCTTTGGGTTCTAAATTCAATAGTGAGTCATTTGCCATATCATCTTCATCACCCAACAGATTTGGGATAACTTCATCTGGGGTAACAATAGAGTGAACACTGAAAGAGTCCACCGGTTCACTTTTAACAGTATTTCCCAAAAAGCGAATATCCCTACTAGAAAAAACGTCATTACCCGTGTCTGTTGATAAACAGGAGTTTCCCTTTTTAATAGGTTGGTTACTCTTTCCCCAAATTGATTCCAATGATTTTAAACATTCGGTCGTTAGAATATTATCTGCATAGCGTTTGGCCTCACGGATGAACTTAAAATTTCTACGACTCTGTGCAATCTGACATTGTTCTGTAACAATCCTATTGATCTTTTCTTGGTCCTTGACCAAACCTAATTGAAAGATCAATAATTTGGCAGATGGCATCTGTACTTTGCGAGAACATAAGGTTTCCATTTCCCGTACAATATCATCGGGATTAATTGGAATTATCCGTTCTGTTTCTTTCCATGACCTTTTTGGGCTCCCTTCCAAAGACTCGGAATCTGTCATCCTGTAAAGTTAAATCAAATTCCATTATCCTGAGATGCCCTTATTCTCCTTCTCGCAAGCCGTACAATCATACATACTCAAAGTCACCCACTCCTCTCCTCTATCATTCACACAGCGCTCATAAAAACATATCCTTACATTTATCACAGTGTATCCTACATTTAATCTCTGTTTGTGATGAAGTCATATAACAATTATAACGTCTTCAGGTTTTTATTTTAAATAATTCTGAACACCTAATTGCAACTCAATACACTTCGCTTTTAATCATATAGCGTTATCAATAGCGTCTGCAGCAATATAAATTCTAGTTATATAAGTTCATTTATAATAAACTTTCTGTATAATAATTTATCATGATTCTTTATATCATGCTTGGTAATCTTGAACTTATTATAAGTGCTTTCAGTGCTTTGATTTGTTTAATGTTATTCTTTACAGTTCTCCCCCTTTTTATTAATTTAGACATTTATTATGGGTGAATGTTTTGAATAAGGTGTTGCTCTAGAAGTGGTGTATCTGCTTTTATTTGTTGGACATTTAGTGTTGAGAAAACATGTACTGTTGATAGTGTTTCTCTTGAATTGGTATACTGTATGTGTTTATTTGTTGGACATTGTTATTAAAACATATACTGTTGATAAAACATTGAACTGAACTGTTGTGTTGTATTCATGAAATATCGATATTGCACTTGAGATAAAAACTACTACCAACTACTCTTTCTAGCTTTCACGCCATAAGCTTTCCTTGCAACTTTATTTTAACCCTAACCTGATGATGTTCAGGACAATCTGATTGGAAATGCCCCATTCGTGCATATTGAAAACATCGCTTACTTGCTGGAATTGAGTGTAACATCAGTACCTTTGATTTTACTCTCTCCCAGTTCCAACCATTGTGTGTGACCTCACAATAACCAGTACCAGAGGTAGTAAATAGACCATAGGTGTGACCTCACACTCACCGGTATCCGAGGTAGTAAATAGACCACTGTTGTGACCTCACAATAACCAGTACCAGAAGGAGTAAATAGACGCTTGTTGTGTCCTCACACTCACCGATATCAGAGGGAATAATTAGACCAATGCTGTGTCCTCACAATAACCAGTACCATAAGAAGAAACAGACCATTGTTATGACCTCACACTCACGAATATCAGAGGGAGTAAATATACCATGGTTATAACCTCACAATAACCGGTATCAGAAGTAATATATATACGCTTTGTTGTAACCTTACCGTCATAATAACTGAGAAGTCCATCGTTGTTATCTCAATATCACCTGAATCAGAGATAGTAAATAGACGATTGTTGTGACTTCAAACTCACCAATATCAGAGGTAGTACATAAACCATTGTTGTGTCATTATGCCGTCACTCGTAACAGTTACCTGTAGTCCAACTAAATGGCCGTCAGCGAGTCTTTTGACGATTTTGTTTATTATGGCAGACTCGTTACAGGGATACATAAGAAATGGTAAAATAATACTAGAATTCCGCGAGTCGGATGTGTCGCCTGACGAATTATTTACTTTTATTGAATTTGGCCAAGTAGTTTCAGAGGAGATGTTCTTTAAGCGGACAAAGACCGATCACAATAGCTCACCTTGAGCACTTCGTGCTCTGGTGAGCTAAAAAAGTGTGCAAGGTAAAGTTAAACATGAAAATTAACAAAGGGCAATAACTCTAATATGAAAGCAAGAGATACAGTGCACTGCGATCCCCTTCAATAAGATCTATCTATCTATAAAGTTTCAAGTTGATAACTCTTAAAGTTTTCGAGAAATGCCCCGGACAAAATTTAAGCTTGAAAATTAACAAAGGGCAATAACTCTAAACATATAGATGCAAGAGTTACGGTTTTTGTGCACTGCACTTTCCCTCAATCAGATATACCTACGGAATAAGTTTCAGGTTGATACCTCCTATAGTTTACGAAATATGCCACGGACAAAACCTAAGCATGAAAATTAACAAAGGGCAATTACTCTAAAAATATGGCAGCAAGAGTTACGATTCTTGTGCACTGCACTTGCCCTCAATGAAATCTATCTAGCTATGAAGTTTCAAGTTGATACCTCTTATATTCTTCAAGATATGCCCCGGACAAAACTTTAAGCATGAAAATTAACAAAGGGCAATAACTCTAAACATATAGATGCAAGAGTTACGGTTTTTGTGCACTGCACTTTCCCTCAATCAGATATACCTACGGAATAAGTTTCAGGTTGATACCTCCTATAGTTTACGAGATATGCCACGGACAAAACCTAAGCAAGAAAATTAACAAAGGTCAATAACTCTAAAAATATGGCAGCATGAGTTACGGTTCTTGTGCACTGCACTTGCCCTCAATGAGATCTATCTAGCTATGAAGTTTCAAGTTGATACCTCTTATATTCTTCAAGATATGCCCCGGACAAAACTTTAAGCATGAAAATTAACAAAGGGCAATAACTTTAAAACTAAGAAAGCAAGAGTTACTATTATTGTGCACTGCACTTGCCCTCCATGAGATCTATCTACATATGAAGTTTCAAGTTGACAACTCTTATATTCTACAAGATATGCCCCGGACAAAACTTTAAGCATGAAAAATAACAAAGGGCAATAATATGGAAGCAAGAGTAACAGGTCTTGTGCACTGCACTTGCTCTCAATTAGATCTATCTACATATGAAATTTCAAGCTGATACCACTAATAGTTTAGGAGATATACCCCGGACAAGCGAAAATGGGACGCGGACGCCGCCGACAAAAGTAACCCCTATATGTCGTCTTTTCAGGCGACACAAAAAAGTACCCCTGATCGCTCATTATTGTAGCTACATTAACCTGCAGCATACATAATAAATAGAACATTGGTTTGACCTTACAATCATGAATGTCAGAGGTGGTTATACACTGGCTATGAACCAATTGGAACACCTCGGCCATCTTGGTCATACGTGGAGTTTCGAAAGTATGCCTGTGCATCAGTAAATTAAAAGCCGTTCATAAAAATAATAAGATTGATAAATTGAAATGCTTAAACGTGTAATTTTATTTTCAAGTTCAAATCGCTGCCCAGTGAAGCGTATTATTGCATATGCCATTAAGATTCTTAAGTGTAAAATACTGAGACTTAACAGGTAAACTGATCTAATTGCAATGTTGTTAAATGTCAAAAATTCTGATATTATACCGCTCCAATTGGCTAGGACCTTCCTATCAGAATCAGCGGTAGTAAAACTATTTGTTTTAAGTGACGCTGCAAGCAATAGTAGCAGTGGTTTAAACTATGAAACATTTGCAAACAATTCACCTCAGTACTAGGCAGGCAATAGTACAGATTTAGAAGTAAATATATATACAACAGCAAAGCCCAAATAAGAACTTCAGTCTCCAACGGTATCAAACGTACAAACTTGGTCATTGGGAACCTGGTCAGTATTCAATATTGATCTTATCCTTATCCTCAGACATTCCTCACCGATTTCATTCAGTCTATTGGTCAGCTAAATATACAGGCCAATCAAAACACTGAAGTTCAATCTAAGTTGCTTATTGAATACTGCCCTAGAGTAGGTTAAACAGCAGGCCAGGTTGTTGTCTGTAGCAATACGTCTTCCGGATCTCATTTAAATATCTGTCGTTGTCTTCCATTTCCGATCAATGTGTTTTAAAATGCAGAAGCAGACGTTTTTCTTCGATTAAAAGGCGGGTCAAAAGAACTAGAGAATCCATGATAAAAGACAAAGAAAACAACACAAACAACTATAAATGTTTATTCCTGGTAGAAAATGGATCTGGCATTACAAACATACTGTGAACACTTACTATGTGATAGTAGTATAAAACTGATAGGTCAGACGATGTAATTTTTCACTTGATGTGTAAACTGTATTGTGATAACGGTTAAGCAGTAACGTATTAAAAGTAAGAAATATATCTGAGCATTGCTGGTAGTTGATATAACTGTTAGAAGCTGCCAAATGTATAACTCAATAAACAAGTTCAATTGCACAGGTTTGAAATAACAGATTGTAAATGCGGTTATTTAGGTTTTGAGAGGCATAGCAGTGAACACAGTCATATACGGTAATGTAAATTCACAAGCAGTCACAAACTTTTATGGTACTAGACATTTTCGCATTAAATACTTATCAAACAGAAATGGTAAACCATACAGACCTGACACCATTCTTGCAACTTCATTAGTAATTCAGTTATAGTGTAGGCAGGAAATTATTTAATGAAGTCTTAATAATACGCACCAAAGCCCAGCATTTCTAAAAGTTTCATGGTAAATGCAAGCCATAGAAATGTAACAAGTCCAAACTGACTCAACTGAATGCTTGTGTACCGCTTACTAGGATTCAACATTTTCTGATAAAATACAAAACTGGTGAGATTGAACCCCTGTGCATTTTCAGTTGAAAGCACAATAAACATCACAAAAAGATACAGCAAATATTTGCTGTGTTTATATTGAAATATACGTGTTTTGTTGTCTTACTTATTTCCAACTTGTGCATGAATCCTTGTAAAAATACAAAAAAACAACAATAGTTTTAAGTTCTTAAATAGGGTTCAAACCCAGTGTAACTATGAACTACAGGAAAATGCAGTATACAATGAATACAAATTGTTTGGTACAAGCCTATCCTGGTTGTTAGCAACCATCATTGTACTTAAACAACATAGAGCACAGGCATTTAATTCCATAGACAATGGAAGTTGCAATCTCTAGTCAAAATGCATACTATAGGCTTTGTACCAATATTACGAAACTACATTGTTACAGTAAGCTTATATATTATTACTCAAGAAAAACATCAACACAATTTTAAATGTAAGTTTTAAACAACTGTTAACGACCATCAATCCAAATATTAACTTTTTAAAATTTGCTGGTTATACACTATATGCTTTAGTAATAAAGAACTCTTCTGTTGTTTTGAACAGTACCAGATGTTTTAGCAACCAACACTTGTTTCATAAATCATATCATTTTTACAAAGTTTTAAGTAAAAAAAAGCCTCAAGTTGTAAGTAAAAACAAGTACACAAAGAAATTGAAAGAGGCTCAGCTTGTAGTTTACTTCATTTTCAGAATATGTGGTGGACAATTTTTTTTTTAAATGATATTTCTTTATTTCACAAAATAAAAATCAGTAAGATTTCTTTGCATTTGAGGCTTAAAATGTATCAAGTTCGCAGTTTGATATTCACGAAGTACAATAGCCAAAATTGAGACTATAGGCGAGGTTTTTTTCTTGGGCAGCAAAACCAAAGCAATGGTAATAATCCTAGTGGCATTGCTTTGGCCAAGCTGTACTTTGTCTCGCATATTCAATTTTTCACATAAGTGAACAAATTGTCTACAAGCATTTGATAACAAATGAAAAGAAGAGTTTGACAAATAGAAAGTTTTAAGGATTTAAACAATTTTGAAAAAACAACATTCAATTCAAATGCGTTTTTTTACATGACAATTGGTCATCAAACTTAAGAAGTCCTTGGTAAAACTTAAAACAAAGCTTAAGGCTTGGTTGTTTCTAAGAAGCTTCAATGTATTGAATATTTGCAAATATATTCTCATTTGTTATCAATGAATCAATATTACAGAATAAATATATTGAAATTGATGACCTTAAATGCCTTCATATGTATAGTGTAGTAGAATAACACAGATGAATGCATTCAAGTTCATTTAAGTGAAAAAACACGGAAACAGATATTAATATTGAACAGAACACTGTGCTGTGAGCATTATTTGTATACAAGCTACTTTTTAAGAACAAACATGTTTTGATTTGTTCCCAATGTTCTGTTTAATATGCAAATTTAAATTGATATTTTTTTGGTATTCACCCGTAACATTTTTACAGTCCCGTTTTCTAAACTTCTTAAAAACGGGATATCTAAAAATAGTACTGGTCAATATTTTCACAGGGCATCCAAAGATATATTGTACTTGAAAGTAATGAATAATAATTTCTGCAATCTCAATCTCCTACTCTTCTATCTTAATTCAAAGAACATAATAGAAACTTTACAATCAAATTAAACAAAACAGTCTAATGTTCAATTCACAAGTGGTTCAGAAAAAGATTTAGCCATTGGAATTACTCCACTTATACAATATATCAATGGACAAGATTTGGTTTAAAATACCGATTATGTACAGACAATATATATAAATTGAGGTGGATATTTTACCAGACAAACTTAAGATTGGATCAAGTTTGATAATCAGATTATTTTTTGTATTTATCTTAATAATGAAAACAATTTAACAACCAACTAAAAAAAAGTCCTCAAGCTGTGTTTTTTTCATCAGTGTATGAATGCATTTTATTTCAAATCTTTTTTTTTTTTTAAATAACATTTTAAGTTCAGTCAAGAAACGGATGGAAGTTGTAATATTAAACATCTGTCAGGAAAAACATTCACCAGCAGTAAGTCAAAAATGTAATATGAAAAAGTGTTACATGTACAATACATGTATCGGGTATAATATAAATAGAAACTGTTGAAAATAATAATGATGAAATATGCTTTGTTCATCTGTCGAGTTTACAAGTTGAAATCCATAGTTTTTGATGTTCAAATCAAACCTGTTATTTCACTCAAATATTTTCTTACAGGATTTGTACGATGGCGTGTAATAATAATGTTATTAATCACAAAATATATTACTTCTTAAATATTAAGTCAAACTATTACACCACAATATACATGTAGGCAAAAAAGAGAAATTTGATAAAAACAAAATAATCCAAACAATATTTAACACAAGATCCAAATTAGGATCACTCTGAAACAAGTTGGCTTCTTACCTTAATGGTTCAAGGTACAATCATGATATTGATCCATCACTAAGTGTTCAATAATATGCCAGTTTAAATCGATATATATGTAAGAGTGTAGTTAAAAGCTGTTGCAGTATTTTTACTACAAAAGAAAACCATATCCTCATATCCTAGGGGACTCATATCTTTTTCACATCTCATTATTATGTCCAAAAGAACCCCTAGAAATGAGTGGAGTTCACATGTAGATCCCAGTCAGTAGTTTCAGCTGTTTGTTATATATCATCAGAAGTGGAGTAGAATTTTGATATTAAGATACTTATTGATTCCTGGATATTTGCAGTTTTGCCAGTGGTAATGCCCGTCCTACCAGAAATGGCAAAGCACTAGTCTGTACTTTGAATACTGACATGAAAATAATATATGGCATTATTGAACAAGGGCCTAAAAACAGAACCCCTTTTCTTGTAAAATAACAATATAGTAATCAACAAGTATCAAAAATAAATTTCCTAAATAACTGGCCATAATGTAAAGTAAAACAATGACCATTAAATAATTTGTTCCTTAGCACACATGCACCAACAATCCAACTTCTCTCCCATGTAATGCTTCAAGAGAGACAATTCATAATGGAATGACAAGATTTTCTCGTTAATCGTCTCCCTTTTGTTTCTTGCCATTTTTTTTCAAAGATAAAAATCTCTCAAAACACCAGTGAAAATCTGTTGAGAACAATCATATGTAAAAAAAAACAAAGTCCTCCAATCGTTCTCAAAGAAATTCACAATTTAAAAACCTTAAATAATGCCTCATGTGCATGTGCCTACAATTCCATCAGTCTCCAAATGAATTGCAGACACTCGCCCACCCCCACCCATGACGTGAACACAGACAGTTCTAATTTCCATTCATAGGGGGTGGTCTTCTCGGCCCTGGTGGACCCCCTGGTCCTCTTGGTCCTCCTTCCATCGGAGGTCCCTGCATTGCTTGGTGTAGCAAGGCACGGATTCTGCGCTGCGCTGACTGACTAGCGTAAAAATGTCCGAGCACTGAGACGGGAACTTCCTCGTTGTCGGGGAGACCTTTGGTATCTGGGGTTTTCACTATTGCACCAGTGACTCTCTGCATTTCTTTTACCTGTAAATAGTGAGTTAATCCTTTAGTTGTTTACCTGCAGGACATTGTGTGTGTCTGCTTTTTTAATATAGATCTATGTTAAACCATTTGACATTTGTATGAAGCATTTTTTTAAACATTTTTTTTCTTTTAGCTCACACCTAAATGAAAGTCCAATGTGGAAACAAACATTGAATTTAAAGAACATGAGCTAACATAAATGTGACATAGTTGTTACTTTTGACACTTGCTTTGAGACATGCTTCCAGACAATAAAAAATTGGAAGCCAATTAAAGTAAACTTTGTTTTTAGAATACATCTAACCTACAAACTAATGCATGTGGAAACATACACTGATATTGGCTACATATTGACGCCATAGCATCAAGGGGTTGCCACAGCAACACTGTGGCCAACAGACGTAGATAAATTATTTTTGTTTTGCAGAGTTTTAACATGGTTGTATTTAGCATTAAACTAAAACCACCTTTTTTTTGATACGCAGAGTCTAGACTTTTTTCAATGATTGGAAATGTAGTTTATTTTTAGTGTACATCTAGCTACAGAACTAATGTATGTGGAAACAAACATTGATGTTGGCTTCATATTGACACCATAGCAACACCTGTTGCCATAGCAACACTGAAGCCAACCAAGATTGATACATTATTACATTCTTTAATTACCACAATTTTGTTTTGCCATGTTTTAACATTGGTATATGTAGTGTTGGACTAAGAGCATCAAATTTAAATATTAATACAGAGTCTAGACTTTATTTCAATGATTGGAAATGTAGTTTATTTTTAGTGTACATCTAGCTACAGAACTAATGTATGTGGAAACAATCAATGATGTTCGCTTCATATTGACACCATAGCAACAAGGGGTTGCCACAGCAACACTGAAGCCCACATGTACAGGTCATGTACATGACATTACCTAACCTTTGGGTACCATAGTTGTAAGGTTAAGCACAATGCTTTACTTGATTATAAAAACATTAAATTTCTAGACATTGAAAATTGTTATTCAATTAAAGTGTAGTTTATTGTTAGTGTACATCTAGCTACAGAACTAATGTATGTGGAAACAAACATTAATGTTGACTTCATTTTGACACCATAGCAACAAGGGGTTGCCATGGCAACACTGAAGCCATTAACTACCTTTTTGAGGGGCAATGTTAAAACTTGCTGTATGTATCATTGAAATAAAAGCATCGATATAAATTTTGATACAGAGTCTAGACTTTCTTTGAATGATTTGAAATGTAGTTTATTTATAGTGTACATCTAGCTACAGAACTAATGTATGTGGAAATAAACATTGATGTTGGCTTCATATTGACACCATAGTAACACTGGTTGCCACAGCAACACTGAAGCCAGCATTTATACATAAAAATAATTTCACGTAATAATTCCACATAACATTACAAAAGGTGTAACATATAGTGTACATCTAGACACATTGATACCACAGTGGCAGTGAAACAGCATAATACTGCAGCCAACATGTACACAAAACGTACAAGACTAAAAAAAAATTAAAACTGGTTTTATGTCAAAAAAATAGCTGACAAAAGCTGTACAAAGGAGACTATTGATTGGAAATGTAGTTTATTTTTAGTGTACATCTAGCTATAAAACTAATGTATGTGGAAACAAACATTAATGTTGGCTTCATATTGACACCATAGCAACACCGGTTACCACAGCAACACTGAAGCCAACTGAATTGATACATTATTCCAGTCTTTAATTACCACAATTTTGTTTTGCCACCATTTAACAATGATATTGTGTTGGATTTAAACAATCAAATTTCAATTTGATACACTGAGTCTAGACTTTTTTCAAAGATTGGAAGTGTAGTTTATTTTTAGTGTACATCTAGCTACAAAGCTAATGTATGTGGAAACAAACATTAATGTTGGCTTCATATTGACACCATAGCAACACTGGTTGCCATAGCAACACTGAAGCCATTATTAACCTTTTTAAGGGGCCAGGTTTAACATTGTTGTAACAACCCTCCCTCAAGATGTCATTTTTGTTACATTTAGCATGTGTGGGTTACTTGAATACAAACAAGAGCTGTCACAGAGACAGCGCGCTCGACTATTCCGCCGCTTTTCAGTGTAAGGATTGAAAAGTTTTGGCCAAACATGCATGGATCACTGTTAGATTAGATTTCAATGCAATTCATGATGTGCTGAGATAGTAACATAAATGTGGTTACATGGAAAATTTCAACCAGATTTTTTAAGTCTAATAATAAAGGGCAATTATTTGCAAAATACAGTTATATATCTTGGTTTTTCAATTACGTTGAGTGGTTGAATACCATTCTATAAAGTCTCAATTCAATACATCGAGTAGTTGCTTAGAATTTAACCTATGTGTGCTTACACGCAAAACCTTAACCAGAATTTCTATGTCGAATAATAAAGGGCAATGATTTGCATTAAATGAAACTAGAGTTATCTTACATGGTTAATTAAGTAGGTTGGATGACTGAGTACCATTGAATCGAGTCTCAATGCAATACATCAAGTAGTTGCTTTGATATTAAAATAATAAAACCTTAACCAGAATTTCTAAGTCGAATAATAAAGGGCAATTATTTACATTAAATGCAAAGTAGATCATCTATCTTGTTTAATTAATTAGGTTGGATGGTTGAGTACCATTGTATCAAGTCTCAATGCAATACCACAAGTAGTTGCAGAGATATTAACCTGTGTGCTTGCACGCAAAACCTTAACCAGAATTTCTAAGTCGAATGATAAAGGCCTATTATTTGAATTAAATGCAAACTAGAGTTATCTAACTTGATTAATTAATTAGGTTGGATGGTTGAGTACCAATGTATCAAGTCTCAATGCAATAACTCAAGTAGTTGCTGAGATATTAACCTATATATGTGTGCTTGCACGCAAAACCTTAACCAGAATTTCTAAGTTGAATAATAAAGGCCTATTATTTGCATTAAATGCAAAGTAGAGTTATCTAACTTGGTTAATTAAGTAGGTTGTATGGTTGACTACCATTGTATAAAGTCTCAATGCAATACCTCAACTAGTTGCTGAGATATTAACCTATGTGTGCTTGCACGCAAAACCTTAACCAGAATTTCTAAGTCGAATAATAAAGGCCTATTATTTGAATTAAATGCAAACTAGAGTTATCTAACTTGGTTAATTAAGTAGGTTGGATGGTTGAGTACCAATGTATCAAGTCTCAATGCAATAACTCAAGTAGTTGCTGAGATATTAACCTATATATGTGTGCTTGCACGCAAAACCTTAACCAGAATTTCTAAGTTGAATAATAAAGGCCTATTATTTGCATTAAATGCAAAGTAGAGTTATCTAACTTGGTTAAATAAGTAGGTTGGATGGTTGAGTACCATTGTATCAAGTCTCAATGCAATACCTCAACTAGTTGCTGAGATATTAACCTATGTGTGCTTGCACGCAAAACCTTAACCAAGGGGTGACGCTGACGCTTGGGCGAGTAGTATAGCTCTCCATATTCTTCGAATAGTCGAGCTAAAAAGGTGAAAATCCACGGACAAAGAAATAAACTGCAGTTTATTTCACCCCGTTCACAAACCCAAAACCGTGCTTTGAAATTTACAATCCTAAAATAAAGAACAACTAGAACAAGTTTTAATGCAGTCAAATGCTCTTCAAATCCATGATCTTAAAGGGGGCTTTGCTTCGTTTCTTTAGAAATATACTAAGGTAATAAAATTCACAACTTTGTCGCGATTTTCAAAATGCTGAGGGCCCATGTTGGCATCATACTGATACCATAGCAAAGGTTTGCCACAAGCAGCATTAAAGCCAAAAAAAACTTCTGGACACACATATTTAACATTTTAGTAGTTTTAAAATGGAAAGGAAAATAAAATTTCGCAAATTCAGATATCAAATTAAAGTGCGCTGCCTTTCTGATGCATGTTTTCAAAATCCACTTGGATGTTTTCTTACCCTGCTGCTTCAAGTTCATTTAGAGGTTCAAGTTCAACCATCAATGTAACATAATGATACAAGTGCAGGGCTCTCACTAGGCTGGAAATTTTGGGAGAAGTGACTTCTCCCTTCAGCCAATTTAGGGAGAAGTGGGGAGACTTCAGGGAGAAGTGATACTTTTCGTAACACCTGATACAAAAACTATGCCATACCACTCACCTAAGTTTATATTCACATTAAAATTGATTGCTATAACTATATAAAATGTTCATTACATAATGTATCATTTTTTGGCTCAGCAAAAGTGTATTCGTTAATGTCACATAGTTTATCTCAAAAAAGCATCTAAAATGAAACAAACAAAAAAAGACAGCTAAGGTTTCGAAATTATCAAAATGACCTTATAAATGAACTGTCAATATAGTAGGGGAACGAATGTTGTTTTGGTACATTCGGGATAGGCTACGAATGTCACATTCAGCTATGCTGTTATTTACTTGTCTCTTGCTAAATAATTTTAAATATACTGACATTTAAAAAAAAAAGACATTTAAATCAGTGTCCTTGATAAAAAAAATTACCAATACATAATGGGAGGTTGAAAAATTAAATCGGAAAATTGTTTTGACAAAATGGCGATCTCGCCGATTTTTTTTGACATCGTAACTGTGACAGGAGAAAATCACTGTAAGTAAACATTACATAAAGCAAAAAAAATATTTTTTTGTGTTTACAAATCAATTTTTATCATGGACATTTCACTAAAACCAATCAAATATTTGGTGATACGTCATGTTATTGATTTTCTTAGCCTACTTGCCGAGATGGCTATATGACCGTCTGCTTCAAAAGCAACAATGTTTAAATGTCTTGCATTGTTTGTTCAATACATATATATTAATTACTTTTTAACTTCATTAATGCTTGACTCGATTTTTCATAATTATGTAGCCTTTTCTATCTCTTTTTAACGAACTTATATCATTTGATCAGGGTCTTCTCAATGTACATTCTTATTGGTTAGCCTTCAATAGCTCCGCCTTCTGGCGATGTTTTGGTAATTGGATGACACGGCCCAATTATCGGATTAGGAGATTACCAATTTGTACGAATGACTTAATTATTGTGATGTTTTGACTAATGGGACATTGGCCAAATACTCGCTGATTGACAGATTTTCGGCGAAGTGAATGTCGCTTTGATGATACAAATGGGCGAAGTCTGGGAATTTTAGGCGACCACTTCGCCCAAGTCGCCCCCTCGCGAGAGCCCTGCAAGTGTATAGACTCCTTTTATTACAATCCATCCAAACACTCACATGTTGCCCTCCTTTGCCTATAATGCGGCCAACCATTTGCTTAGGCACCAAAATCTCAGCCTTAAAGTGCACATCTTCCAGTTGAACCATATTTTCTGTCTTTACTTTCTCTAGAATGTAAAACTGGGCCTGAAAATAATAATTTCTTCCATCAAAAAGACTCCAAAAACATAATGATAAAGTTAAGCATGATTTTCTCCAATCAAAATGCATTAGTTGATGTTTTTATTACCCTGCCAAGAGATCAAATATCTTAAAACATTTGTTTCTAAATATTCTCAAATATCTATAAACATGCACCTACATTTTCTTTTATAAATAAATAAGATATCTTCAGACTGGAGCAGTACATATAAAGGTAGTTCAACATTGTCTTTCAGTACGGCTACCAAGCTATCATCATGTGACATCTTTTCCCTTTTACAGCCTAAACTAGCTAGGTTTCATGCAATTAATGAGCAGGAAAAAACTAAGATCATTCCTTAAGTTGCTTGCTTGTTCAATATTGAGATGGTCAAATCAGAAGATATTTATTTTGGTTAATTTTACACTGCCTAATTTTGACAGTTTTCCCTTGCAAAAGAAAATCATTATTTTACCCCCGAAAAACGATTCGTTTTTCCCATACCAACTGAATTACTTTTTATCTAGACATAAAACTTATGAAATCCACTTCTGATTCTTTTTGAAAGTAATTCCATTCTAGACATTCAACAACAAGGCAACTAGTTTCAAGGCCAGTCCCTACCTTCCATTGAGCCTCTGGTGTGCCCGTAACAATGACTTTTCTCTCCCCCTCGCCGCGAGGTGGACCCTTCTCTTTCCTTTCAGCATCCCCTTGACCAGCATCCAGAATCTAGAAAGCAGAGCCAGTGGTTACTTCGAAGGTAGGCTTTTTTTAAACAATCACTAGTTTTTAACATTGAGCCTCATCTAATGATATAGATGCGACTCTAAAATATTGTCCAATATTTTAATTTATATGCACCTTAATTTTTTATGTTTAATAGCAGTACTCTGAACAACACCTTTGAATAGTAAATAGTATACCATCTATAATTTCACTTTATTTTTTAAATATTCAACATTAGTGGTTTGTCTTACCTTAATTCTAGCACTAGATAATCTCATGATGTTTTTAATATTTGTGCCCTTGGTTCCGATCACTGCCCCTATAGTAGACTCTGGGATGTAAATGTAGGTAATCTCAAGCTGCTGTGGTGGCTGGGGTGGGGCCGCTCCATATAACCCTGGACCGCCCTGGTACATGCCTTGACCTCCCTGAAAAGTACAAATGTACCACATATTGAGGTTTTTCATCAATTATCACCATTTAGATTTTAACCATTTTAAAACTATGAACTAGCTTAGCAAACACTCCAGTTTTTTTGGTTCCTAAATTTACACCACTGATCTGGTTACAGGGCCTTTTCAGTGTTAAGCTCTTTTATTAAAATAATGGAAGATTGACATACAATTAGAAAATTACAGTAACTGTTAACAACAGCACAAGCCATCGTTCCAGGACTTATTAAGGTCCAGATAAAATATATTACCAATTTTTGTATCTGTACCTTAGCCACCTTTTTGTTAGGATCATAAGGGTCCATCGAGTTGAACATGAATATTTATAAACTTAAAATAATTTTGAATCAACCATTATGGTGCCCTGAACAAAATTCCTCTGAACAAAATTATAGAGGTTTTGGACACTAATGACTAAAATTAGAAAAATAAAAATACTTTTTACAATTGTGAAGTAGCCAATCTGGACCCTAGTAAAGAAGGTTAAAATAAAATAGCTCTTGGTTATGATTTCATGGTTCATACAGACTTGTCATCATCAAATTCCAGGACTTTTCCAGGACTTAAAGTATTTTTTCCAGGAGTGTATACCTTGTGATGAAACATTGTTATTTTGATCCCTCGACATGTTATTTACATGCTTATCTCCCTTCACATGCGATTTCAGTGCAGCTTCTCCTATATTTGCTATGTCAAACAGTTTATCGCAAACAATACAAAGCGCTTTTGTCTTGTCGGCCTTAAATGGACGAAGCCATAGTCTATAGTTTTCATTCGCCTCCCATTCACTTCTAAACACACATTTTCCTCGCGAAGACATTTTTATCGGATTATCGGTAGTAAACAACCGGAAACATGCTATTCTGCGCGCGGCACTATAAAGGCAGTGTTAAAAAACGGGTTTAAGACTGGGAAATCACGGCGCTTTTTACGGCGTCTCTCTTGAATCTTATATTAAATAAGAGTTATGGCTTCTTCTCTTACTAGTGTCAGTAAAACAAGGTTAGGAGCACAGAACATCAGTTAATTATGAAATATTATGAAACCATCATGCCACAGGTAACAATGCTCGTCTTCTCTGAAAAGAAAATAGTGTATGCCCCATTTTTCAACCATACCTAAATAACAAACTGAGCCATTTTTTTTCAAACCAGGAAATGGAAAACCATACAAACGTATTTTTTTCATCAGAGAATTAAATAATCAGCAAAAAACAGAGCTATAAGACATCATTATGGCTTTGTTTTACTTTTAATGAGAAAGATAATACAGCATCATTAAGCTATAAACAAGTCAGGCAGGCTATATATACCAGTACAAGTCATAATTCCTGGTAAGGATATGTTTTTTCTTGACATTTTATAACAATGTCTTCAAACTGGAGCAGTACATAATTATAGGTTTATCTGCATGCTCTTAAAGTACAGATACCATGATGATATTAGGTGATTTGAGATCATGCCTTCAACATG
This sequence comes from Mya arenaria, assembly GCF_026914265.1. Classification (NCBI taxonomy): domain Eukaryota; kingdom Metazoa; phylum Mollusca; class Bivalvia; order Myida; family Myidae; genus Mya; species Mya arenaria. The sequence continues at coordinate 53,898,089 of NC_069122.1, read as the reverse complement.
AAATTGTCGGATTCTAATTTTTCTTGGAATTTCTACAATATTAATCCTTGTATTATACCCAGAAATAGATTATGTGATTCATATCAACTTAAAGCAATAAAGCTGTTATTTCAGTTAATAAGTTCAAATTTGACATACTTGAACCTTTTTAGCAAAATTAAATTCAACATTTTTCTTGTTCATTTAAAAGGCCGTAAACTTAATCCCCGGTGGCCCCTACTCACCACAGGATAGGGAGCCCCTGGCCCTTGATAGGGACCACCTCCACCACGACCTCCCTGGTAGAAGTTGGGACCCATTGGGCCTGCTGGGCCCATACCTCCTCCATATGGTCCAAGGTTCTGAAAACAAAATTGATACATTCGTTAGGCAGTGGCTTTGGGGCTAGGAAAAAAGAAGAACATTTACAGCAAAGCCATGATATGCAGTCATCAAAATTAGAATCCCTTACCAGTCATCGAAATTAAGACTTTTGGATGAACAAGCCCGAATTCTTGTACTATTGCATGGAATCATATTTTTGAACTGTGCAAAATATATTTTAGCAAGCCACGAAAACAATTTTACCAGAGCACTGTTAGCAAGCGTGTTTATTTCAACCACAGCATGCTTACCCGTAGTTATATAAACTCAGCATAGAGAAAATCAGACTGGGGTGGTACATATACGAGGGATTATCGTCATTTTTACTCAGTACAACCTGTATCATCATGTTTCCAAAGATTTTCTGTGTGCCTTAAAACTTAAACTGATATGTTAAAAGGTTGAAGATTGGCGGAATGCATAAGGTTGCCCATGAGAAATCAGACTGGGGTGGTACATATAAAAGAGTTATCTTCATATTTCACTCTGTATAACCGGTGTCATCATGTTTCAGAATATTTTTCGTATGTCTCAGGCTATGTTGAAAATTGTAGAAATATCTTGAAAAAGTTCTTCCACAATTTGCAATTGTAAACCGTAAAATTATAAAAAATAAAATAATACTTTTTCTATATAATCAAGCAATCATTGTTTGTGCCAATGCACTCTTTGTGTTTGTTTATATTTTTATGTCTATTTTCCCGTGTTTTGAATTATTGAGCTTGAAGAGTTTAAACATTTTTTTTTCAAACTTGAAAAGGCCCGAATGGGCTAGTGGAATCAAATCTGAATTTTGTACACTGGATTGTCAAACTTATCACTTGTCATTTTGATCCAAGATTACACATGAGTTCCAGGCTTGCCTCATGTGACACAGGAAATGTTCACAAGGACCATTATTCCAAAATGCCAAATTTTGCTAATTGAAGGGCCATAATTCTCACCAAACTATGTGCAGCTGCAAACAAAATGCCAGGCACAACTTATTCACCCCAACTACATAACCACATGGTTTCATAACTCAGGTCATATAGCCAACTTTTGGTAATTCAAGGGCCAAAATTTCACTTTAATACGTGCATTTGCCAACAAAACAATCATAAAATAATTCGTCATAACTATTCCATTATTCCTTTTCCCTAAATAAAAATATTCACAACTTGAATTCGCACATCAGACTGGAGCAGTACATATATAGGTAGTTCAACACTGTCTTTCAGTACGGCTACCAAGATGTCATCATGTGCATTCCTTTTTAATCAGTATAACCTTGTACGTAAATGAACAATAATTGCCAACTGGCAATAAATAATCATTGTTAAACTTTCTTATACCATCAAATATGTATAAAAATATTACTAAATTTTAATTCATAAACATCCAATAAATCTGTGTGCGTCAGAAATGACAATCGTCACTGATTTCAGAGACTCTAGTCCAAAATGTCAATTTCATCATGAACACATGGAACATATACAACACTACAGCATCTTCCCATCAGCAGATTATGGGCTTAGATGTAGGTTGGAAAACACATGTCTTTGAAAAATCCAGCCTTCTGTTATCATGTTTCCTGGTCAATATTCATCAGTTGTTGAAATTAGCAGAAGCCTGAAAGCCATGCACTGGTAAAAAAATTTCCTGGCCTGCTCGAAATCTGGATTCTATTGAGCAGGGTATGTTGAAAAACTTATGCCCTGCACTACTAGTTTACACAATAGGCTTGTTCTTCACCAAGTCTCACTTTGTTGGTCGAGTGTCAAACAGAATTGGTAAGATGAGAAATCAGACTGGGGTGGTACATATAGGAGAGTTATCTTCATTATTCACTCCGTATGACCGGTGTCATCATGTTTCAAACAAGTCGTTCATGCTTCTCCCGTTAAGTGTATGCTTAAAATAAATTTTATATTAAAATGTAGAAATCTTCTTCAAATCTTCAACCATTGTTAAGTAATTATCAGACCATTTCTCAAAACAATAAAAAAAATTGTTTTCATTGACTAAGAACAATCACTAGAAATTAAATTCTCTCATCAGACTGGAGCAGTACATATATAGGTAGTTCAACACTGTCTTTCAGTATGGCTACCATGCTGTCATCATGTGCTTCATTTGTTATCAGTATAAAATTGTATGTAAATTAACAATGACTAGCAATAAATAATCAATGTTTTACATTCTTATACCATCAAATATTTTTTTATTTTATAAATTATAATTCAAATAAATCTGTGTGCATCAGAAATGACAATCGTCACAGATTTCAGAGACTCTAGTCCAAAATGTCAATTTCATCATGAACACACTGAACAAATACAACACTACAGCAACTTCCATCAGCAGATTATGGGCTTAGATGTAGGTTTAAAAACACAAGTCTTTGTAAAATCCAGCCTTCTGTTCCCATGTATCCTGGTTGATGTCCATTTGTGGTCAAAATTAGCAGAAGCCTGAAAGCCATGCACTGGTAAACCAATTTCAAGGCCTGCTCAAAATCGGGATTTTATTAGTCAGTGCTTGTTGAAAAACTTACGCCCTGCACTAGTTTCCACATTTTGGCTGGTTAATCCCAACTTCTCATTTGTTGATTGAGTGTCCAATGGAATTGGTTAGATGAGAAATCAGACTGGGGTGGTACATATAGGAGAGTTATCTTTTTTATTCACTCTGTATGAGTGGTGTCATCATGTTTCAAACAAGTAGTTTATGCTTCTCCCGTTAATAGGGTATGCTTTTATATTTTTTTATCAAAATGTAGAAATCTTCTTTAAATCTTCAACCCTTGTTAAGTAATTCTCAGAAAAACAATAAAATTGTTTCTTTTTTTTTCAATAAAAATATTCACTACTTAAATTCTTACATCAGACTGGAGCAGTACATTTATAGGTAGTTCAACACTGTCTTTCGGTACAGCTACCATGCTGTCATCATGACTGTGCATTCATTTCTTATCAGTATAAACGTTCTACAAAGTAATAATAATTGGCAATTGGCGATAAATAATCAATGTTTCACTAATTAATACCAAACCATTTTTTTTAAATTTATGTTCATAAACATTCAATAAATCTGTGTGCTTCAGAAATGACAATCGTCACAGATTTCAGAGACTCTAGTCCAAAATGTCAATTTCATCATGAACACACCAAACAAATACAACACTACAGCATCTTCCCATCAGCAGATTATGGGCTTAGATGTAGGTTTAAAAACACAATTCTTTGTAAAATCCAGCCTTCTGTTCCCATGTATCCCGGTTGATGTCCATTTGTGGTCAAAATAAGCAGAAGCCTGAAAGCCATGCACTGGTAAACTAATTTCAAGGCCTGCTCAAAATCGGGATTTTATTAGTCTTTTTGAAAAACTTGTGCCCTGCGCTAGTTTTCACATTTTGACTTGTTTATCCGAACATCTCATTTGTTGATCAAGAGTGTCAAATAGAATTGGTAAGATGAGAAATCAGACTGGGGTGTTACATATAGGAAGTTATCTTCATTATTCACTCTGTATGACCGGTGTATTCATGTTTCAAACAAGTCTTTCAATCTTCTCCTGTTTATAGTATATGCTTTTATATTTTATATCAAAATGTAGAAATCTTCTTCAAATCTTCAACCCTTGTCAAGTAATTCTCAGAAAAACAATAAAATTGTTTTTTAATAAAAATGTTCTCTACTTAAATTTTTACATCAGACTGGAGCAGTACATTTATAGGTAGTTCAACACTGTCTTTCAGTACGGCTACCAAACTGTCATCATGTGCATTCATTTCTTATCAGTATAAACGTTGCACACAAGAAACAATAATTGGCAATTGTTGATAAATGATCAATGTTTCATTTATTAATACCAAACATTTTTTTTTAAATTTAAGTTCATAAACATCCAATAAATCTGTGTGCGTCAGAAATGACAATCGTCACAGATTTCAGAGACTCTAGTCCAAAATGTCAATTTCATCATGAACACATGGAACATATACAACACTACAGCATCTTCCCATCAGCAGATTAAGGGCTTAGATGTAGGTTGGAAAACACAAGTCTTTGTAAAATCCAGCCTTCTGTTATCATGTTTCCTGGTCAATATTCATCAGTTGTTGAAATCACAGGCATCTGAATCATTGTTTGTCACTAAAATATTGTTTAAAACCATTTTGGGTACATACAATGAGATAAACAACACATCTGAAGATATTTAGTGTCTTTGATATACAAAAAAGAAACAAGGTATGTAACTCAAACTTACCCGATTTCACGGTAGAGTCCAGTTTTATGTAAATTTCTCAACCAACATATACACAATCCATTTTTAAATAAGTGACATGGAAAGAAGAGTCAATTACCTTTAAAATGGTGTGCGATATGTTGGTATAACTATATTGTCTTTAGACAAACAAGCATAATTCAATGTCAAATTCTCACGTTTTTCTTTAGTCGGAAAGAGTACAGCAAATTAAAATCTTCAATTTTCCCCGTGTAAACAGTTCTGAACACAGACCTATTAAAGTTATTTTATGCTTCAGTGTACAGATAAATTAATTCCATTCCTTTATATCACAATAAGACTAACACCACAGTTTAAGAAAGAACCGTATCAGTCTTCAAATTAAATCCACTTTAAAATTTTGTTTGAGGCGGACATTTTCCTGATAGCGCTCAGATGTTTCTGATCAACCTCCAAAGAAGAGTATTTGACCCATCCAAGCTTGTGTGGCTCACATTCAAGCCGGTACAAAGATGTTAAATGTACATGTCAATGACATCATCTGGGCGCTTGTCGGTAAAATAGCCGGGTGCCTACGAAATTAAAAAAGGATTTAGTTTAAAGACTGATACAGTTGTTTCTAACATTGTGATGTTTGTCTTTTCGTGATATAATGGAATGGAATTAATTTATCTGTACACTGAAGCATAAAATAACTTTAATAGGTCTGTGTTCAGTACTGTTTACACGGGGAAAATTGAAGATTTTAATTTGCTGTACTCTTTCCGACTAAAGAAAAACATGAGAATTTGACATTGAATTATGCTTGTTTGTCTAAAGACAATATAGTTATATCAACATATCGCACACCATTTTAAAGGTAATTGACTCTTCTTTCCATGTCACTTATTTAAAAATGGATTGTGTATATGTTGGTTGAGAAATTTACATAAAACTGGACTCTACCGTGAAATCGGGTAAGTTTGAGTTACATACCTTGTTTCTTTTTTGTATATCAAAGACACTAAATATCTTCAGATGTGTTGTTTATCTCATTGTATGTACCCAAAATGGTTTTAAACAATATTTTAGTGACAAACAATGATTCAGATGCCTGTGGTTGAAATTAGCAGAAGCCTGAAAGCCATGCACTGGTAAACTTACTTCCAGGCCTGCTTAAACTCTTGATTTTGTTGGTCAGTGCTTGTTGAAAAACTTGTGCCCTGCACTAGTTTCCACATTTTGGCTGGTTTATCACAACTTCTCATTTGTTGATTGAGAGTGTCAAATGGAATTGGTTAGATGAGAAATCAGGCTGGGGTGGTACATTTAGGAGAGTAATCTTCATTATTCACTCAGTATGACCGGTGTCATCATGTTTCAAACAAGTCATTCATGCTTCTCCCGTTAATAGTGTATGCTTTTATATTTTATATCAAAATGTAAAAATCTATTTCAAATCTTCAACCCTTGTTTTAAGTAATTATCAGAAAAACAATAAAATTGTTTCTTTTCCTCCTAATAAAATATTCACTACTTGAATTCACACATCAGACTGGAGCAGTACATTTATAGGTAGTTCAACACTGTCTTTCAGTACAGCTACCAAGATGTCATCATGACTGTGCATTCATTTATTAATCATTATGTACTTGTATGCAAATTAACAATAATTGCCACTGGCAATAAATAATCAATGTTATACTTTCCAATACCATCAATGGCCAAACATTTTTTTTAAATGAATTTTAGTTCAACAATGTTCAATAAATCTGAATGCCTCAGAAATGACAATCTTCACAGATTTCAGAGACTCTAGTCCAAAATGTCAATTTCATCATGAACACGAAACACATGCCACAACAACAACTTCATATGGGTTAAGATGAAGTAAAAAAAGACTCGTCTTTCCTAAATCCAGCCTTCTTTTCTTATGTTTCTAGGTATCCATGTCTCTCCGGGCAAGGTGTACGCTGACAAGATATTTTGTATTAAAATCCAGAAATCTTCTTGAAATCATCAATTTTGTAAATAAATTATAAGATAAATTCTCAAACTGTTCAATTATTTAATAACCTTAAAAGAATGAAAATATTCCTTAAATTCTTACATCAGACTGGAGCAGTACATATATAGGTAGTTCAACACTGTCTTTCAGTACGGCTACCAAACTGTCATCATGTGTATTCATTTCGTATCAGTATTAACTTAAAAAAATTACTTAAATAATCAATGTTCATCTTTCAAAAACCACCAAACATATTTTTTTCTTTGAATTTCAGTTCAACAAAGTTCAATAAATCTGTGTACCCATGAAATGACCATCACCACAGATTCATAGACTCAATTCCAAAATGTCAAGTTTATCATACACGCAAAGCAAATGAAACATTACAGCAACTACTCAAGAATTGGCCAACTCAACAAGGGAAAGATTTTGTTAAATTGCCTTTTGTTCGGTTTCTGGAATAGTATTTCAGTGGTCGGAATAAGCACAAGACAGCAAGCCCTGCACTGCTAAAATCATTTCCGGCCTTCCTCAAAATCTCAATTTTATTGATCCCAGGATTGTGCTCTGCACTAGTCTTCGCATTAGGTCTTGTTCATTCAAAATCTCATTTTGTTAGTCAGGAGTGTAAAATAGAATTGGTAAGAGGAGAAATCAGACTGGGGTGGTACATATAGGAGAGTTATCTTCATTATTCACTCTGTATGACCGGTGTCATCATGTTTCGATTAAATTTTTCATAATTCTCCAGGTAAGGTGTATTCATTACAAGATTGTTTTGTATTTAATCACAAAATCTAAGAATCTTTTTGAAATAATCAACCTTTATACAAATAACTATCATACTAATTCTCAAGTACTAAAAATATTTAATAAAGCTTAATTTCTCACATCAGACTGGAGCAGTACATATATAGGTAGTTCAACACTGCATTTCAGTACGGCTACCATGCTGTCATCATGTGCTTCATTTGTAATCAATATAAACTTGTACGCAAACCCACAATAATTGCCAACTGGCAATAAATAATCAGTGTTTTCCAATACCATCTTACAATTATTTTTTTAATGAATTTTAGTTCCCCACTGTTCAATAAATCTGCATGCCTCAGAAATGACAATCGTCACAGATTTCAGAGACTCTAGTCCAAAATGTCAAATTCATCATATACGCAAATCAAATCAAACCTTACTCAAACTACCATCAACAGATTATGAGCCAAGACGTTCATGGGAAAAGTTTATTAAATCAAGCCCTTTGTTTCATATCCTGAAAGAGTCCATCAGTAGTTGAAACAAGCACAAGCCAGCAAGCCCTGCACTGCTTAAACTATTTCCAGACTTGCTCAAAAGTTTTATTGTTCTGGGGTTTGTTGAAAAATTTGTCTCCTGCTTTAGTCTTGGCATTAGGTCTTGTTCATTCAAGTCTCATTTTGTCCAATGTGAGTGACAAATAGAATTTGTTAGATGAGAAATCAGACTGGGGTGGTACATATAGGAGAGTTATCTTCATTGTTCACTCTGTATGACCGGTGTCATCATGTTTCGATTAAATTTTTCTTAATTCTTCGGGTGAGGTGTATGCTACAAGAGTGTGCCTATATTTAATATCAAAATCTTAGAATCTTCAACCTCTTAAGTAATTAATTATCAGATCAATTCTCAAATCAAATTTATTTCTATTCCTTGACTAAAAATATTAACTCGAGTTAAATTCACACGTCAGACTGGAGCAGTACATATATAGGTAGTTCAACACTGTCTTTCAGTACGGCTACCAAGATGTCATCATTTGCATTAATTTCTAATCATTTCAAACTTTTACACGAATAAACAATAAATGCAAAGTGGCAAAAACTAATCAATGTGTATCTTTCCAACAACATAAAACATAGAAACTCTTAATGAGTCTAATTGAACACAATTCAATTCATCTATGTGCTTCAGAAATGACAATCGTCACAGATTTCAGAGACTCTAGTCCAAAATGTCAATTTCATCATGAACACAAAACAAATCGAACATTTCATCAACCACCATAAGCAGATTATGGGCTTAGAAGTACATCAGAAAAGACAAGTGTTTGTTTTTTTTCCCTGTCTTGTTTTCATGCTTACTGATAGATGTCATTCAGTGGTAGAAATTAGCACAAGCCTGCAAGCCATGCACTGGTAAAATGATTTCTGGGAAAACTCAAATTCTATTTTTATTGTCTTAGTATGCTGAACATGTTCCAACAATATTTGAAAGATTTGGTCTTGTTAATTCAAGCCTAATTTTGATGACTGCAATAATCAAATTGAAGTCACTAGTCTCATCAAATCAGTGTGTCCCATTTTTTCCAAGACCATTTATATTGTCTGAAAACAGCCTTACCTGGAAATTTTGTTGGTCTAGCTCAGCACATTTCCTCATCTTTTCAAAGACAAGCTCCAGGCCATTCCTGCAGCTATCTAGTGGCCCAGTGATTGTTACCACACGGTCAGCATAGAAAGCCGCATCATTAGCACTATCATGGAAGAAAGGAAAACATTTGTTTGAAACAGCAAGCATGCATAACTGTTTTTGACGTTTGAGCCTAATTCTTGATGAGAAATGCAAGTTGACACACAGTGGTGGGATGAAAATTAATTTATTTGTTCTGATGTAACATCATTTGGATTAAGTCTACGTGTTTCATAATAAAATTTTAAATAATCAATTCTAATAAATAACATGCTTAGAAACAGAATTAAAATGTTTTAGGGTAGATTAGTGTTTGAAATAGGAACTGTAAGATCTGCACTTGCAAATGCTATCAGGCTTGCTCAAATTCTGATTGTATATTGCAGCCCTGGCTTGTATAGGGTTTGGGTATGTTTATCCAAAAGTCGAATTTGGATGACTGCAAGAATGCAATATTCACTTTGCATACACAAAAAATATTTCTTTTTCACTCAAGGTATACCATTGTCGGTGCTTACTTGGTAAAATGTATTGCTATCTTACAATGAAACAATTCTCCTCTATATCATTACCTCACAATAGATATAAGCACCAGTTTCACAGAAAGTTGCATACCTTGAGACAACAATGTGTGTTCCTGACTCCTCCATGAATGCCTTTATGATGGTTCCTCCCTTGCCAATGATTCTTCCACACAGGTTGTTGGGACATAGAACCTTCACTGGATGGTCCCTGAGAACAAATGATTCATTACGATGGCTGAACTGAAAACAGGAATCTAATCTTATATCAGGCAGGCCTTTCTCTTGGCATTTTGGGATCAGTATTAGCACCTATATTTGGTGAAATATATCACCAAAACGCATTAAGAATACAAGTTACAGGAGTAACTTGTCAAAATCTGCGAGATTTTAACTTTGCCTTGATGAATGTTGCAGAATATCAGACCCAGCCCATCAGGTCACTTGCTCAGTGTTTTATTTTAAAACCTTGCTCCAACCCTAGTGATCAAATGACATTTGCATGTATGTAAACATACTGATACTATTTTGAGATATAATTCAATACAGCACATTTGCATACCTGTCATTTCCAAGTTGGTCCTGAGGTCCTTTCCTACAAGTAACAAATATAGATGCTATTAATGAGTACAATATAGTCAATAGTCTGATACAGACTTTATTCTCCCCTCCACAAGGTCTGTTAGTGATACATGGACTCATGGGTACAAAGGCAGAATGCCAATATAGAACAAAAACAATAACAACGCAGTGTTTATGCCAACACTTGTCTGTTTTTCAGTCAAACAACCGGCCGAACATTACAATTATTCAAGTTAGAGTTAACGATATTCAGATGTGCGAGAATGGTCTCCGAAAATATGCCTTAAATATGCTGAACGGTTCTGAACGGTTAAGCTAATTTTCAATGCATTATCTTGAGTAATAACAAAATATTTTGCACTATGACAATAACCAAGGTTATCACAATTTGCAGGCATATTTCATTTCTACTTACCAAAGTGACTTAGTTTTTAAAAGATTTAGACTCTAGTATTTGTTCCTACAAACAACTAAAAGGCCAGTGTCCACATACATCAGACTGGAGCAGTACATATATAGGTAGTTCAACACTGTCTTTCAGTACGGCTACCATGCTGTCATCATGTGCATTCTTATATACAGGTGTATTGTGATAAGATTTTTATTCATCTTCTCCATTTCTGAACCTGCCCAAGAGTTTTGAAATCTATTACATTTCAGTAAGTATTCATGTACAATTGACTTGTAGGTTAATGGACCAAGTCCAAAATAAGACTTGCTGTTATCTCTTGGAATTTCTAAATATGCCGCAGCTCGCCACTGCAATCCTTCTGTTCGCTTGTCCTTACCCCTTGATAATAGAGGAAGCCTCCGACTGTACTATCTTCATGATCTCCACACAGGCAGCTGCACAGCTCTCTGGGCTACCCTTGATTGTGATCACCTGCGAGACAAAAAGCAGGGTGTGACACGAACAGGGTCTGGGACAGTCAAGAGACTCCTATATTTTGGTCTGAGAGGCCTTTTTACCAATTATGGGGAAGACACCCTAGCGTTGAAAAGCAAGTGTTGAAAAAGTCACAGGTACAGCAGGATGGAATCTTTGGTCAAAGGTATTGATTATAGATGTAACAGTATGTAACTTGACTTACTGTTTCTGGTGTCATAGACATCTCCGCCCTGTGGACATCCACTCTGGAAACAAATAAGCAAAATAGTCATTCAATGAATGTAATCTTAAGTCTTCTTTGTGTTGGTAATTCCATCAGTGTTTTATTTGTTGCCAAATATTCTTCAATAACTATAGCCAAGATAATTAACTCTTTTACTAAAACACTGCACAATTTCTTTAAACAAGGGAGCAGTTTAAATATCATTACTCTGAAAAATAGCTTTGAGAATTGTACGAGACTCACCTAGCCCTGGTCTGTGATGTGATGTTTTGTATGGTCTGACCTGAACGGCCGATGATAGCACCAACAAACTCGCTTCCCACCAGAATCCTGAAAGAAATTTAACACGATTGAACACCAATTTTTCAGGAGGGACACCTGAACTTTGAAGTCCGGTATTCTGTCCGGACACTTAAATTTTGACTGATAAAAGCTAAATATTAATAAATAAATAGCGTTTCATTTATTTATTACCTAAATTTGGGTCCCCTAAATTTCTTAAAAGTGCATGTAAAAATGATATTATTTATACGTCGAACACACTAAAGCGAAAGTATGGCTGACTTTTTGACTATAGTTACGTCATGAATCTATAAATAAACAGGTCATTTCACAGTGCGCATGCGGGTTAACGCTTCTGTTTTGTTGTTTACATAATCAACAAGGTCAGAGGTGACAGACTTTTATTATCGGTTTAATAATTATGTTGAATTATTTTGTTTATGTGTCAGAACCACCCCAAAAAGAAGCCAACACTACTGACTTTGATGCCTTAATGATGCGACCTTTGAGTTGTTACAGTAATATTTACGGCACAAATACCGGAATCCTACTATTCAAAATTCTTTGTTGTAAATATGCTTTGATCAAAACAATATAGAAATAAAATTCCCAACTTTAGTTTTATAAAATGCAATCAATGCATAAACATTTTTGGTCATCTGCTCTTACAGTATGCACTACATCTGTTGGGCACGCTGATTGATTGATTGATCAGCAGCTCTAGTAAATATAAACTTTTCACAAGCCAGATGTAATATTCCTACTGATTCTCAACAAAAAGCACTGACATATGACAAGACCCTGAACCATGGCGTATTCTATGCGTATTTTCCGAAAATCTAAAAATAGTAACAACATCAAGTTTTTGTTCACATTGTATCCATCTTTGTTTTTGACTGAAAACAAAAGAGACTTAGACATTCTACCGCTTTTGAACCCAATCTACTGACTTGGAGACCCAAATCTTCCTCTCTGCCATTGCCAGAGGTTCATATGTCTGACATTGTGCTACTAACTTGTCATTACATGCTGTTGAAAACATGTATAATATGGTGTTTACTTGAATTACAAACTGAAAAGTAAAAGGCACTGTATTTGCATGTTAAATTCAATATTAAAACAGGTTAAGAAATGAAAAAAATGTAAAAAATGGAAGGGACTCCTAATTTCAAGAAGGGACACCTGATTTCAAATGTTGGTGTCCCTTCGGGATCCCTTGGAAAAATGGTTAGTGTCGACCCCTGAACACGAGATCTTTTATTAATTACATTTCCATAAAGAAATTATACTTATTTTGCAGTTGAAAAGTCTTAATATTGAAAACAAACAAGTCCTAAGATTGTTTGCCAAATTCACAATATGCAAGTTCTTGAAAGCTGATATTGTGTCATATATTCACTCTAACCACTCTGTCCCTTTTCTGCAGCACCCTGTACCTTGCTCTAACCCTTAATGTACGAGTACACTTTTCTCAGAGGCATCTAGCAGTCACATCATCATATGCCTTCATTTTAAACAGAAGGTCTGAAATGTTGGCAGCAAAACCATTGCACTTTTATGTGCACTACAAAATGTTTAAAACAATATTCTCATCACTCATTACATGTAACAAGATCTGTCACAGAAATGAGACAAATGCCTATGACTCAGACATATAGTCCAGGCCTCGACCTCAAAGGTAGCATGAAAGTATCAGGTTTCAAAGGGTCTACTTAATTCTTCAAGGCGACTAGTCAACCGGATCATTTTTTTAAAAGCATGTTTAATAAAAAAAATACATATTTTTTTACTCATAGAAGTAAAGCTTGTTTTTAACCCCAACTGTATTGGTACAAAACACCACGCGGTGGTTGCTTCCCTTGCTTAAAGTTGCCAAGTAAAGTTACTGCAGCTGCCTTAGTTTGTTCACAGTACGGTACAGGTTCTAATCTCAGGATAGATGCTAGCAACAGTAAAGCTTCCTGACCAATTTGTTGACATTCACCACTGTCACCTCTATCACCACCTTTTATGTTATGAAAATTTATAACTCTTGATACGTCATTTTACAATCAAATAATTCAGAAAGCATTTCATCACTGCAGAGCTTGCAGGCTTCCTTTTATTTTGACGGACAGACGATCCAATTACTATATGCCATCCTTCTGATGCAAAAAAAATTCATTCACACCTTATTGAAATTAAGGATGATCAACCAAAATTGTTACAATATTGCTTGGTATCAGATTTTTAAGTAAAGGCAGCTATATAAAATCCAGAATTTGACCAAGCACAAAAAGCATTTAATCACTGCACTACTTGCAGACTTCTGCTAACTTTGACCAATGTACCTGAGAGGGAGTTCCTGCATGCCTCCCCTGTCCTGCATACCCCTGGGACCCCCACCACCCATCTGCTGTCTGTCGTCCCGTCTCATCATCTGATTTTCGCCCATTTGAGCAGAGCGGGGACGACGCAGTGTCTTGTTGCTGGCAAAGTCAACCTAGAATTGGTGTAACAGGGATTTCAGTTAAGACTTAACAATAAGAATTTTATGTTTAACCCTTTCAATTTTCATGGTTCACGCTTAGTTCAATATATCACACGAGCAATGAATATTATATAGCCTACAAAAGCTATTAAACGTTATTGAACTACAAGGAGTACTGACATCAAAGGTAATACCTTAATTGAAGATCCCTGGAAGTCTATGCCATTCAAACTTTGAACAGCTCTGAAAAGGAAAAACAAGTCAGATAAAAAATGCTTGGTTGCAATTGGCAAATATTGCACAACAGAATAAAGAAATAATCTGTTGGATTTAAGTTGTTTTTATTTAAAACCTCTAAGAATCCCCTTTGATTTCCCTGCACAGCAAGGGTTATTCAGAGCATCCTCTGGTAACTATCTTTTTTATAATCATTGTTCAACAAGTCTGACTATATCACAATTTAAGAATCACTTTATTCTGAGATGAATTCAAAGGGCCCTCCATTTGTCCCATTCACAAAATGGTAAGCATAAAACCTACGTCAACAACAAATATCAATGCTATTATTAAGTTTAAAGAAATAAAAAGGAATCTTTTGACAGTGATTTTTTGAAAACTATGACTCGAACTATATAGACAACCTGTATTGTGTTTGCATATTGAATTGGAAAGAAACTTACGATTGAGCAGAATCAGGATTTTCAAACGTCACATAAACTAACCCCTCCGCACCTACTGAAAAGTTTAAGAATGTATTCAGATCAGATAAACTTCTTCACCCATTTATGGTCACTGGCCATGTTTAAGTGCATGTGTTTACATTTATCAGGACAGTTACATGTATGACTTACATCAGATAGACATACACTATGGCAAAACTGCCTACATAATGTTCCTTTAAAAGTATGCCTTTTCAAAATATCAATGTTAAATAATATATAACAAGTCGACATTTTCACACCATAATCAATAACACCAAAGACGAGAAAATGAACATTGATTAGCTTATAATGTGTCAGATAAATCAAAATTATATAGTTCTAGTTTTTAATGAACAAGCCCAAAAACCTAACCAAGCCGCCCTGCTATATAACATCCAGAATTTGAGCTATCCAGAATAGCATTTGCCAAGGGCTTACATTAATTTCCAGCACTGTTGCAGTGGGGAATGCAAGCCTGTATGCTTTGCCATTAAAATTCAAACATTTAACTTGCTTATTTTGTATGTCAATACTTTTGTACAAGTGCAGTCAGGTAGTGCACCTACCATGTTCACATTTCTGCACCAACCCATAGTTACGAACAAGTTCCTGAATCTCTTCAACACCAATGTGGCCGGGGAAGTTACGTATCTGGATCTTGTTAGATCGCCTGAAAGGGAACCAGTTTGCCAGTTTACCAGAAAGTGATAATGACTTTGAATTTATTTGCACATAAGAACGGAAATTTAAAACTGGTCTAAATGAGCTAGCAACTGGTCAAGTTGTAAAGTGCTTCAATATTAATTTATCCAAAGTGCTTCAATATTAATTTATCCAGAGTCACAAGGAATTGCCCTTGGAATTTGAAATTTGTATCAAGCTCCATTTTGCTACACTGGTTAGAAACAACCACTTTTGTCTAAATAATTATATCGCGCTTAATTATGGGCTTGTGCTTATTCTTATCCCTCAAGATAATTCTGAGCCCAAAATCTGCCGTTTGAGGCTGATGTTTGGCAGACCTTTACAATGATCCATTCACACACTTCTACAATAACAGTTAAAAATTTGATTATTCACGAATGTTTAACAACAGTATGACACTAACAACAAGGTGATGCAGGCAGGTAGAATTATCATGTGTCAAAGGTGATTGTTTTTGAAAAAAAACAAAACCTACTGGTTCAAAAAATCCCTGTTGCCTCTTTCCCGCAAAGCACTGCGAGGGCCTCCCAAATTATCTAGTGATTGCAATTAGCACAAGGCTGCATAATTTTGAGATCATTTAACAGTCCATCAATTAAGTTGGACTATAAGTGGGCACAGGGATGACATGTATCAGTTTTATACCTCCTCCTCCCGACTGATGGTTCCACTTGCATGCTGTCTGACAATTCACACTGGTGACCTGAAGAAGTTCAGATTAATATCTACTGAACAAGTAAATAAGAACTGTTGGCACAAGACAATAGTTGCAGAGTTTAGTTTGACGAAACACTTCATTAAACAAAAGTCTAGAGGCCACAAACGGTAGGCCACAATTTCTTCACTTCCAATGCAAGTCATCAAATTTAGACTTTTGGATGAACAAGCCCGAATCCTTATACTAGTGCAAGCCATAGCAAATGTTTCAACAAGCCCCGCTGCATAAAATCAGTAATTTGAGCAAACCTGGAAAGTATTTTACCAGTGCAAAGCTTACGGCTTGTGCTAATTTCCATCACTGAAAATTAGGCCGAATTTCACATTTCTTTTTTTCCACTGAAGTAGAAGCATAATGCACAAATAGGAAATTATATTTTACTTTATTTTCAAATAAATTGCAAATTGTTAAATTCTGGATTTCATATATAGCAGGGCTCTTAAAAAAATAAAATATCCTCTCTCACTTCCACTTAATGCTTCTTTTGTTTACTACATGTATGCATATTCTCATGTTCCATTTCTGTTTACTTTTTGTGTGTGCATCCCGGCAATAATCGGAAGTCAGATAGTGTCTGGTTTTCAGAATGAGGGATGATTTCTTGTCCTAAAAAATACTGTAAAAATTCAAGCTTGTTCATCAAAAGTCTTGATTAAAATGACTGAATTTTCAATTTTCTCCCTGATGTTTCAGTTTAATTTGAATTCTCAAGTGGTTTTTACATTTATAATAACAAATATTTTTTAAGGTACCTACAATAATTAGCGATCAGGGATACTTTTTAATTATTTTGATATTTCTTATGTATACATGTCTCGAGTCTGCCATAGTAAAAAAAACGTCAAAAAATTTGTTGACAGCCATTAAGGTCACGGACCTATAAACCATGGATTGGCAACTCTGTGTTAATGCGATTAGCTCAAGCTCACGCGTGCAGCGCGATTTCATTCTGAGATCTTACCGTGTGGTCGTTTTCGAGACGTCCGACATCGGCCTAAAATATACACATGTAGGAAAACTTTAACTAAAACTAAATATAAATTTAATCAGAAACATACTAGGTCCTGATTAATACTTCGATAATTAGAGAAAATGCAATAACCACAAACTACAAACATATTACTGCGATATGTTGATCGGTGTAAAAATAATTATTAGCAGAGCTGGCGGATATAACCGAAGATCGCCGTTAATCACCGATCGGAGATACGGCGGAATTTTCCGATATTTGCCGAGCGCGCGCTAAGGATTGTGGGTAAATTATTATTTCTTATAGTTTCACCGATATTGGGCAGTTGCCAATCCATGGTTTATAGGTCCGTGTTTAGGTGGACTAATATTTAAGGTAACTTTTTATTGATGTTATGACCTAAAGGCCTTAAAACAAAGCCGGTCTTCTTCAAAGTAATAAAACAAGGCCTTAATGCCAAAACTACAATAAAGAGTCCACTAAAAGATTTATCTGAGGAATAGTTATTATGATCTATTGACCAAAGTTCCAACATTTTAAACTAGTGTCTTTTACCAGTGTTCTGTTTTTTCTGTTTACTTTCCATTCAGGTGCATAGAAGCCACACCTGTTTCAGTAATATGACATATACACAGTGAACTTTGTCGATTACTGTTCTTGTAAGGCAAGTCGAGGTATGGATTATCACCTTGTCCCAGTAATAAACCATGTTGAGTTCTCTCGGCTTTTGATTTTTGACTTGATCAATTTGCAGTCGAGATCGACAATTGATGATTGACTTAACATGAGTAACGACCTCAATAATGACTAAACGCCAGGAAAATGAATTACTTCAATGTATATTCGATTGTTGCATCGTACAACAAGAATTTTTAAATTATGCACCAAAAGACGGAACACGTGAGGGCAACGTGGATCCGCCATCTTGGATTTATTAGCCGGCGATTCGAAACAGAAAAATGATATTTGCAAATGCAATTCACGAAAATGCATGAAATACACATTACCAAAAGTTGCTACAGATTTTAGATTACCGCTTAATCTGTCTATCCCTCGATCAACGTTTGTCTGGTCCGGACAATCCACGAAGGCGTAGCTTCTCTTGACAAGAATGCTCTCGACCTCAATACCGTGTTGAACGAAAAGACTGCGCAACGTCTCTTCGGAACTATTTGGGTGTAAATTACCGACATAAAGTCGGTAAAGGTGTTTTGACTCTGAAATGCCAGAAAATAAGGTGCTACTAGCTTCAATTTTCATGTTATACCGCAATTTGTCTTGAAATTAAAGCAACATCGCCGAAGAACTATATTTTGTGTCTGCTTGGCGCGTGCGGAGTACTTTGGATGGTCTCATTATTTGCAGGCGGGTTCACTTGGATAAAGTAAACGTCACACGTTGATTTCATTTTGATTTTTGATTTAGATCAAATTATTGTTATTTTCAATATTAGTTTTATGAATTTGTTGCAGGCACAAGGCCAATATATATGTGAACTTTGTATGGCGTTTAATTTCTCAATATATAGTACACCCTTTACTTGTAAAAGGACTTGCTTTTAGGTCAGATAGCAAGAACAGTGTGCAGGCTACAAACAACTAAATCTTTCACCATATATGGGAGAAAGCTTCACTTGTGTACTAAACACAAGTTATAAGAAAAAAATACGTTTCTCCTGAAAAATAAATTATTGAACATAAGCACTGCGTATTTTGATAAAATGACATGTCCGGTGTACGTGGATAAATAATGCGATGACAATTTAAACAATAAAAAGTATATCTTATTTATCCAGCATGCTCAGCCTGTTTTTGAAAACGGCCTATAAATATGGAAGGTAGCCAATGGTCTGAGGTGGTTTTAGCCATGCTTTGTCTCATAGTCATGTGTTAATTAAAAGAAATAAGGCATGTAATATTAAGAAACCTCTTCCGAATTGGTGTTATTTGTTCTGTACCATCTGGTTCGTAAGTGGCGTGGTTGTTTTGCTTGACATGTTTGGTAGAGCGACGTTGGACTGCTTCTAGCTCTGTACGTGATGTTTGTCCCTGCTAGCTTTGTGATGTTTGTCCCAGACAGGATTCGCATATTCCACATTGGGCCTTTCCTAACAATTAATGGTCTGGTAGCACCGGGCCTTAACGGACCGGCTGCATATGCAGGGCCCGTTGATCAGGTTCCTGCGCAGAAAGGCCAGACAGTTGTTAATTTCTCAGTTGTCGCAGAGACCTTCACATCTGAATTCCATAATATGCCATATACATGTAAGATGTCTGATGTTTTGTTTCCTTTGATCATGACCTGTTTGCACATGTTGGATAAGAAACTATAGATCTACTTTAGAAGATTGCACCGGATACCTTAATTCTCTTGCTTACTGACAAGTCGGCTGTGGGGACCTTATCTCGATTGACTTGCTGAAGTCAAGTAGCACGGCATCCGGCCATATCTGACCCTACCCCTCCTTCATCCAGGCTACACACTAAATATTGTAGCGTGAAAATCAACTCGCTGTGGACCTCCACTCCAGCTGCCTGTCGCTGTGGATCCCTAACTTCTCCAAGTTTGCCATGATCTGCCTGTGGAAAAACAGGCATTCCTGCCCAAATACGTGAACGACGAAGTAGCGTTAGATGGCGGGAGCGCTGTGGTCACCAATTTTAAATATTTGTGTCACGTTTGTATGTCTCCAGTCTGTATAGGTACTTCACCCGGATTGAGGGAGGCATGGAAGATGGCGGTGGAGTCTCACCTGTATAGCCGTTCAAGTAACAAGTGGCGATAGTGTCGGAATCCATTGCATTGTGTAGGTCAAGACCCATGCCAAAAATACCAGCCAATTTTTCCACTTTTCATTTCTACACGAGAGTCAATTTCAGCTACACATTAACCCCTATTTGACCGAAAATCTGACCATGTGTTTAATCATGTTATCATATCTAGGGAGTTGCTGTAGTTCGGGTCAAGATTTGAAAGAATGTATTTAATTTTGCCCAGAAAGACGTGAAGAAGTATCAAGTGTTAGACATAATTACTGAGTACTTAATTTAGTAAAACTTATTATTTACTTAAACAAAAATATGTTGTTTTAATGAGTAACATTATTTTTTTAGACATATGACAGATGTTAATGAAAATGGTATGCTTAACCAACCATTTCATTTGGAATGAAAATGTAACCTATATTACATTATATATGAATCTGGCCGTCTCATAGGTCGAATTATATTTAAGGGTATGTTTTACTAAGCGTATGGATATTGATATTTGAACACACACTCTAATTATTCATTTTTAAAGCTTTGTTTTCACTGTAAAAAATATTGAGTTCGTAAGTATACGTATACACCATGGAAAATGGAAAATACAAACGAAACTTGAAAAAATACATCACATTGGCGAAACTGAATCTCCGAATGTTAAATTTACTTCAATTTTGTTCATCATCATGAACACATTCTGAGGCGTTTAAAATGTATTCGTATAACTGATTGCGATTTGTTTTTGCAATGTTTCAATCTAGAAAATGGCTTAGTTTTGTGTTCATCTGACATTGTCTTCAACCGTGACCGGTGAAAGAACATATTTTGACCCACATAAAGTCACGACAATGGTCGCTGTCCTTGAGTGACTCATTTTCTGAAAAATATTGACACCCCCCCCCCCCCACCCCAAATAATACTATAATACACCCCACTACTGCTTCTGCTATTGCCACTGTCAACACCACCGCCACCACCACCACCACAACCACCACCACCGATGATGATGATGATGATGATGATGATGATGATGATACCCCTAAAACTACTGCCGCTCCTGCTGAATTCTTGTTGCTGTTGTTGCCACTTCTACAACAACAGCTACTACTATTCCTTCTACTAACTATCATATAACTACTACTGATGCTGCTAATCTCGCGTTAATCAACTATATGTTGCGGTGAATGAAGGAACTAAGCTTTTTTTTGTATCAATGCGAAAACCCTTCATTTATCTATTTATAATGAGCGCAAAGTACAATGAACCCTTAAAGGGACTGTACTCCAGATTCGCACCAAAAAAAGTTTTTTCTGTAACGAATCTCAGGACAATTATCTAATGGAATGTGTTACGCTTTGATATCATAATTGTAAAAAAGTACCTAAATGTAAAAAAAAACGTGTCGGAGACCGGGTTCGAACCCATGTTGCCAAAATTGCAGTCCAGTGTCGTATCCACTGAGCTACGACGGCTTACTCTATTAACTACATAATTAAGCTATACACGTACCTAGGTAATATCACGTGATAACACCGACTAGCCAATCACGCATAAGGAATGAATTCTACCTGGTAGACATACCCAGTAATCCTTTTAATGGAAAAATACGAAATAACTGCTAAACTTAAATAAATTGTAAACTATGTGGTACTTCAGTTAGTAAGTTTCAATGCATTGTACACATCGATGCCATGTTCATGTCAGTTTTCGACAATTTTCTTTTTCCCGCTATTTTATCATACGGAGTACAGCCCCTTTAAGCAGATTTTCGACATCCACAGATAAACGACTCCCCAGTATCATTTTATTAAATATGCATGAGTCATAACATTTTGAGCCGGTAGTCGATAGGTTTGACTGGGGTTCGTGATTCTATTTGGGTCAAAATACATCCTCACGCCGGCCAAATCCTAATAGCCTCTTATATAACAATACCGTAATCAAGTTGTTAAGTTAAACGACTTGATTACGGTATTGTTCTATAAGAGGCTATTAGGATTTGGCCGGCATGAGGAAAATATTAAGCTGTTGGAGAACTAAGAAATATAGTAAGTACATTTGTACTTGATGTTTTTAATCTTTAAACATAATTCAAGAGTGTGGTTTAGAAAGTTTCATATTGTTATCAAGGAGATTGTTCACAAACAATATCAAAGATGTAATGCTTAGCTTAGTAAATTATAATTATACTTTTTATAGTTAAGAAAATCATGTCAATACTTAGTAATAAACTATTGTTGAAGTTTTTGTTTTATTTTTGACAAGTGTCGTAATAAACAAAATGAGATGAAGCGTTAAACCTAAGTAACATGCACTATAGAAAGATTTTTCCGAAAAATGACCAAAATCATTGCTCCCCTGAATTTCATGCTGGTCGTAATGGCCATTAAATGAAATGAATTTATTGTTACAGCAGATAACTGATAAAAATTACATGCACAACCAAGTCAGCCCTTTAACCCTTAGCACAAAACCACTGAATAGAACAGAATGCATATGCTGCAAAAATCCAGGTATATGCTGGCATACAAGGGTTTCCTTCTTAATCGAAAATTGGATAGAATTTCTTGGCATGCCTGAGCTACATCCGCATGAGGTCGACACCTAAAGTACTTAGTGGTGTATATCAGTTATTGGGTTCGGGCTGTGTCCTAGATAAAGTAGTTAATATTCACTTCTCTATTGTGTCTATTTTTCCCTTTACATGTGTATAGAAATTTGATTAATCAATTATGTATTCTCATAGTTGCAAAACAATAGTTTATAGCTCCTAACCTAGAAAACCTGGTTCATTTAGTTTATTAATTTCTTATAAAATTTAGTATCATAATATGAATATCTACCTCTATTCACATGTATATGTGTTGAGCGTAGATATAACTTGAACTTGTAAAGACACTGCTGAACTAGCTGTTGAGAATGAAGGCATTATGATATAGCTGCTGCCTCACTGTGAGTCAGGTACTCAGCTTTGAAGAGATAGAGGGACATTCAGCTGCTGCCACATCACTTCACTTTCACTACTGCAATGGTATGAGTTTAGCACAGCTTTGTGGTCACTTAATTATCCCCGTGAGCGTATTGCATTTTATCACAAGTGATGGGCGGTTTGTGAGAAACAAGTAAAGTGTCAATGTCACCTCTTACACACACATTATGGAACATAGTCATCGTTCTTCGCATAAAAAGCACAATTTCAATGTTATGGACAACTTTCACAATGTTTTGTAGCATGATATCCCTAGTGATCTTAAGCAACCTCGTAAAGGGCCAAGTCCCGGTGTGACTTTCACATACTATAGAACAAAGGTTTATTTTAATAAGGGGTTTTCATTCAATAAAGCATCCAAAGAACCTCGGTCAATTTTTATACCAATATGCCTATCATAAATGCGAATAAAATGATAACAATGATATGCCTTAATGGCATATATTAGACAAACTAAGTATTCTTCACGTGATTTATAGCAACTGTGCACCAGTTGATCAATTTGCAAGAAAAATAGAAAATTGTCGAAAACTGGCATAAACTTGGTGTTAATGTGTACAATGCATTGAAACTTACTAACTAAAGTACCACATAGTTAACAATTAATTTAAGTTTAGCAGTTATTTCGTATTTTTCCATTAAAAAAGATTCTATTAAATAATTGGCCTGAGATTCGTTACAGAAAAGAACTTTTTTGGGTGCCAATCTGGTGTACAGTCCCTTTAAAACTTAAAAAAACTCCAAAAAAGGAATAATTCGAAGATTTTAAATCTAAAATATTATGTGTTTCACTAAATGTTAAATCTGAGTTAGATTTATTGTTCCCTATGCTTCACTAAAAGCTTTTACACTAAAGTGTATTTAATCAAAAACACACATTTTGTGAAAATATTTTTTTTATACAAGCAGGGTGAGGAATCACGTGATCTCAACGGGGTTCTCACACCAACAAAACTGATGTAAACAAACATGTTAATTTATAAATAACTTTTTTTACAGAAAACATATGAAAATAATTCTTAGCGTATGATTAAGACTATGCTGTTTTCTAGATTTGCTTGTATTTTATGGATGCAAAAAGTTCAACTTGACGGAATTTTGTTGAACGATGTCAAGTTGAAATATTTGTTTGTTAACATTATGCGCATCATTTGAAATTAACAATATTGAAATATTTCAAGGTATCAAAAACAAAAGCAAAGAAACAAAAGTACCTTGAAAGTCTATTTGGGTAGGTGGATAGGTGACAGTAATTTCAATTATTAAAGTGTTTGCGTCATCTATTAAAACCCATTTTTTCATTTATTCTAAACTGTTGATTTTGCATGGAAAACGCGCTGTAAAATCGACCGCTTGAAAATCAAATTTCAAAAAATAATTATATATGTCTTATAGTTTCAGTAGCGCGTTTCTTAAAATCCGATTTCCTCCAAATGCCATTGTTAAAAGATAATGGTTCTACCTTATATATGAAACACACAATACCGCATTACATATAATTAGATAGTTGCTAAATTAAACTTATTTAAGAAGTTGTATGGTAATTCATTTTACAACATTTCTACCTATTATGGGGATTGTTTCCATCAATGTAAAATTTGATACGGAGAGGAGTGGGGCTGGGGGGATTTTGTCCTACTATCTTAAGAGGACATGTGAAATATTTATATATGTATTTAATTGGAGTTCTTTGAGCTACAGATTATTAATACACATATATGAAATATTTTTACATGAAACTCATCAGTTTATTCAATTTTTCAAACCATCAAACATGAAAATAAAACATCATTAACTTATCTTCAAAGCGAGTCTGGTGGCGCGACCGACCCAAACATCATTAACTTATCTTCAAAGCGAGTCTGGTGGCGCGACCGACCCAAATCTCTTAACACCCGATCATATTTTATAAATCCGAAATTTGCGCATTTTCATATATTTTGGTTTGCTATATAATACCATTTATATGAAAAGCATTTTACATAGTTAATTTGGAAAACGTAATATTTTAATACCTCATTCAGCATACAACCAAAGACACAGAGTTCTTTGTTTAAAACTTGATTTGTTTTTTATTTAAATGAACACTACCCCATAACCAACCCATTTAACGCTGTCTATTTGAAAAATTAAGAAACCTGCAGGAATGTCGGATTTTTCCTTGACGTCGTCAACATCAACACCACCAACAGCACCTTCGATGACTTCATCATCGTTCGAGCCTTCACCTGCTGAACCCTCAGAGTCTCCTTTCTGTTCACCTAGTAAATAAACAAAAATATATATCATGTATATGCGTGATGCGCTTGCGCAAATCTGATTGACTAAGAGCCAAATTCTCGAAACTATGACGCTTACGATGTAACAGAATCAAGCTAAGCACCCTTTTTATTTTGGCATTATTTGTGTCATATGCTCATTTTAATTAAAGAGTTTTGAGACTATAAAGGGAAATACATTTAAAAATAATCATGATTTTTGTTTTGTTAAATCAAGTTGTACTTATATATAAACCTGTTAAATTTAAGAATGTTTTATAAATTGGGTCCTGATTTACAAAGAGCGTGTATACTTTATGTGTAGATGTGTGAGTATTTTCTCATAATATAAATGCTTAAAGGGCAATTTTTTATTTCATTTTTCGTTGTGAATAGTATACTATAACATATTTATAGACTGGTCTCAGTATTCAGTTAAACTTACTATGCACATCCACACCTGACAGTAATGTACACTGTGGTTATTATGTTCATGTATTTTCAGTTGCAAGCGATACACATTCTCATTTATCGGAGGTTTGATAATGATAAATTATTAATGGTTTACGAGAATGGCGATACTATTCACAATATTAACGAAAATTAAAACAAAACTCATTTGACACCGCTCGACCTAAACCTTATTTTAATGTATCAGTAGTGCGAAAATCATTTTTTTAAGACTGCATGATGATATTCTTAAATGGAACTCTCTCGTCAGTTAAGAGTCATATGTGGAAGTATCGGGCGGTGTAGACAAAACACTTTATTTTGAATATAATTGCATACATGTAATTATCACGTATGGATTTAAATCTAAATCTTTTTTTTTCATAATACCTGTTCAAAGTAACTTATTCTGTCAAAAACCGTCTGACGTACTAGTACTGTTTCTATTGACTAAAGGACTTGATTTGCACAGCGGTACATTAATAATAATAATAATAATAATAATAATAATAATAATAATAATAATAATAAATAATAATAATAATAATAATAATAATAATAATAATTATCATCATCATCATAATTATAGTAATGATAATCCTGTTTTTGATACAGAGGTGGGAAATTTCCGATCGGGAATGGGATTTCCTTGTCAATGTATTGCCCGAAGGGGAATGGGATTTCTTTGTCAGTGTATGATACAATCATTCTTCATATACTGTGGTAGAATTGTCCTGTACATAGGGATATTAAAGTTGCACTCTCACAGATAACCCATTTTTATAACTTTTTTTTTGTCTTGGAAGGAGCAAATTTTTTCGAAAATATTTGCAAACCAATCATAAAAAAAATGCGTAAACATCAATGTTTGAAATTAATATAAAAATCTGCGATCTACAGTCTTATATAACTGGTTTCCATGGATTTTCGCAAAAATTGGCTTGTTCCAAGGCAAATAAATAAAAAGTTATCTGTGAGAGTGCAGCTTTAAGTATAAGGACAATCTGAAACCATGGCCGTGCACTAGAAAGAGAGATCTGATATAATACCGATCAGAATTTTTATCAACCCATTCTTGACAAAACTGAGGGTCAAACACACGCTATTTGTGTGACATTTCAGATGTTTAACTGTTTCCTGATTTGGAAGCACTATTTTCAAGCACCACATAGGCTGCTGAGTGACATCAGCTACTCAGCGATCAGGAATATAACATAATTATCCTGATAATGAAACTTTAGCACTTTTGTAATAATTGTACTATTTATAAGACCACTGCCTATTACATTACAAAGTCTTCTGCGGTTCTATTGGTTTATTTTTATAGCGATATATTTTTATATAGAACTATTTAATGATGCTTTTTTTTACAAAATTCACGATGCCATGACAAAATATATTTAATTTTAATGCCCTCACGCAATTCAGGTTGTTGTAGAATCTAAATTCACCTTCACATATTACGAAGAAAATATTGTGAGCAAGAGACAAAACAATTACAGTTTCCGCAGTCATATAATGAAGGTAGTACATAATTAAGCAAAAGCATTTTTTAACATTTTCGGAAATACAATAATACAAATTATGATACAAACTGAAAATGTATACCAAAAGAGCTGTTTATTTACTCATGAAAACATTGGTCATGCTGGATTTTTTTTTTCTCCCACCTCAGACAAGTAGATCCAAACATTTAACCATGCTAGAAATTCTTATCTTGACCACGGGCACTCGTATGGAACTCCTGTTTTTAATGTCATCACACAATTACGTCCATTGTGAAGACGGTCGTCTGAAGCATCATGGAACTTTGTCTTGTGGCAATATTTAGAATGCTAATTAGTTATTTCTCGCTTCAAATGGTATCATAAAAAAGTTTTCACGCACTATTCAGGAAATAATGCTGCACTCGCCTCAGAACTATTTCAAGAACGATTTGACTATTAACATAATCTGAATCACTGCGTGCATACCCATGACAACCACGATTTATCACAAAGCCATACGCATTTCTTTTAACTATGCACAATAGAGTTCCAGCAAAAAATACATTTTTACTTCATTTTGTTTTACTGAGGTTGGAGTAAGAGCCGCTCGTGTTAGATAGGTTTATCACAACACTCGCGCAGTGTGTTTTGCGGAAGCTCATTAAACCTCGTTTCTGCAAAACACCATACGCTCAGGTCAGGATGAACCTATCTTACACTCTCGGCCATGGAAGATACTTATAATCTTGCTCACGAGCAAAAATAAATAAGTATCCATAAGTAAAAAAATATATACAGTTTTACTATATTTTGTTTAGAGGTGGGAAAAAATATTTACCATGGCTGCTCGTGTAAGATAGCTTCATCCCAAAACATTTTTATTTTCAAACAATAACTACATGTTACCATAAAGGGACTAGACACCAGATGATATAATTGCAAGAAAAAAAGAAGAAAATTGTCAAATACTTACATAAAATTGGTATCGTTATGTACAACGCATTGAATCTTACTAACTGATGTAACAAATCGCTTACGCCACATGTATCTTTCGCAGTTTTTGCGTATTTTTTCAATTCGATTCGGTTGCCTACCACGTAAATTCCCAATTAATTTAATAATAGCGTATGTATATTAATCTGTACACATCACGTGACGTTTGCATGCTAAATATACACACTTCATGGCTTCCTGGAAGAACGGACATTGCAAGAAAGTGGAATACTGCTGCGAAACAACGTAGACACAGAGCCCGACAGATCAAGATCGGTGATGAAATTAATCGATTTAAATGTTTGAACGAGCTCAACTCTGCTTAAAAAATGACAGCGAGGTGCTAAAACGCTTATTCACTGTTAAGTTTGCGAAACGATCACATGACTTGCAAGGATTTCGGAAAAAATAACATTCCGCGCTTTTTAAATTGTTTTTATACGGGGACACTCAGCTGAGACAGCGACAAGATTGTTGCGTTTATTCTTTTAATCGTGTAAAGTCATGTATTATCGGCCTTATACTAGCGCTCATTGAGAATGCTAGGCTTGTTTTGAGGAAATACTGTATTTGCCGATTTTTGTACAATGTCATGTCTAGCCCCTTTACAAACATCAATTAATGAGATAAGTTAGAGGTACACACATGGCGAGTTATTAGTTTTATTCGTGCATTATGTCAATAACAGTACATTTTACATCAATATAAGATATATCACATATTGTATTTGCATGATATCTAGAGTCCTAATAAGTTATATCACAAGAAGTTTAACATGAAATACATAATACTAGATCTACTAAAACAAGTATTACTTCTGGTGTTAATGATAAACAAGGGCAGTAATGTCAGGTGCGTCCATGCTTCCCGGTTCATTGTTTTGAGTGGAAAACGTCCTCGACTCGGTGAGTATTACCACTGTTTTCTATATGTTTCAACGATAATTTTTAGAAACGACCTTGTGCACCGAATGAAGAGCAATTGCTCGTTTACGAAAACGCTTGTTTTAGATCAAAATAATGTCTGTATTAAAATATCCCGTGAAAACAATACATATTCTTACTAGGCTTACCGACTCACTCAATACATATTTTAGCAGGAATCTAGCAGGAATATCATCAAGCCCAGTGCTTTTTGAACAATTTAGTTTGGATAATTCATTCATTGCTCTGAAACAGTATGTAGTTTAAAGGATATTGACTCAGGTTATGGTGATGCCATGCCGTTCCAATATAATTGGCACTCTTGTCTCATGACGACCCAGGGCGTACTCAATCATCAGCTCTAAATACGCTTTAATAATACTTACTCATATATATATATGAAGGTGAAGGTTACTCATGTACATGATTTAATCAAGGCAGTATCGTCTTCCATTTATATGATGCTCATTTCCTTAATAAGCAGTCTGGTTTAGAAGTACAGCAGTAACTAGAGCAATTAAAAAGGCTTGGGGAAAACTTAGCTAATTAGATGTCAATTTACAAGAATTTTGTTCCTGGACGCGTTTTTGTCTACCTAATTTACTTTTCAAACATATCTTTGCGCTGACCGATTTACTCTACAAAGATATCGTTGACCTGAACAACTTACTCTCTAACATAATTTTTGGACTGACCGAACTTCTATCGAACGGTATCTTTGGCCTCACCGACTTACTCTCCAAAGTTATATTGGGTCTGAACGACTTACTTTCCAAAGTTATATTGGGTCTGAACGACTTACTTTCCAAAGTTATATTGGGTCTGAACGACTTACTTTCCAAAGTTATATTGGGTCTGAACGACTTACTCTCCAGAGTTATATTGGGTCTGAACGACTTACTCTCCAAAGTTATATTGGGTCTGAACGACTTACTCTCCAGAGTTATATTGGGTCTGAACGACTTACTCTCCAAAGTTATATTGGGTCTGAACGACTTACTCTCCAAAGTTATATTGGGTCTGAACGACTTACTCTCCAGAGTTATATTGGGTCTGAACGACTTACTCTCCACGTGTATAGTGGGCATGACCGACTTACCCACCAGAGTTATATTGGACCTGACCGACTTACTCTCCAGAGTTATATTGGACCTGACCGACTTACCCACCAAAGTTATATTGGACCTGACCGACTTACTCTCCAGAGTTATATTCGGCCTGACCGACATACTCTCTGCAACTTTTTCTGCAGCCATTTGCTTCGACATCGCCATATTTAAAAAATGACGGAAATGACGTTACAACGTCATCTAGACGTCAACTGCATCCTTTACGCCTGAATATATTGAACATTTATTTTTAGCATGTAGGTTACTCTTTTTCGCTATATGTAGTATCATATTAAACGGATCACCCTGTACTTTGTAACAATGCTTTTGAAGTTATAGTAAGCCAGATGCATCACAATTTGTTTTTCTGATGTAATAGCGTGTCTAGACGGTCTGGATATACTGAATGTCGGTTAAACTCTCAATTGAACGCACGACAATGAGACGAAATATGTGAGTTTATGTCCGAGAACTCAAGTATTAAACACATCGCTAGCGATATAGGAGTGGGGATGGGTGGGGTGGGGGGTCTCTAAGTGAATTTTTAATGTCAATCATGTAGAATAATTTGCAAATAAATCACAAGATTGTAAAACTTTGGCCAAAAGTTTCTTGAGAGAGGACTCATTATGAACACACGTAAGTTTCGTGTTAATATCATCAATTTTTATGACCAACATTTAAGTTTTTTATGAATGATGACCATAAATTGCTCGCACTTTTATTACATATTCACTCGAGCGGGATGAGGTACCCTTCCTCACTTGTCTGACCATTTCCGGACAAAACAGAACTGCAAGCATTCTATATAATTGACACGTTTATTTTTACTCTCGAAATAACCCTGAAATTCATCTAACCCCAAGGACAAATATCCGTTGAAACCGTACATAAACGAAAATACATGCCAAAATATATAGCAATATAATTTGTCTAAATGAGGAGTCATCCGCAAGCTAAAATCAAATTACATAATTACAAAATTGATATAAATGCAAACATCGACACAGCGGCATTTGCCTAATGTAAAATTGGAGAGAGGACATTTTTCACTTAAAAGTAGTAGAATAGGATAGACTTTAGTTCTGGCGTCCTTAACTTTAATGTAGATATTTATTGTTTTGATGTTTACTACATACACACGTCCCATTAGGTAATATATAACGTGTTCGCTGAAGTTTTTTATACTTAGGAGTATTCAACTGGTTCGATTTTAACTGAAGCAGACAGCACGCACATGGAAAAGCAGCCTTAGGGCATTGGCGGTCCCCGAAAGCCATCCCTGGTAGTATAGGTACTCTCAAATACACATGAACTGTGTATTCAATGTTGATCAGGATTAAGTTACAAATAAAAAAGAAGTTAACAACCAAGTAAAACAAAACATAAATTAAAAAGGAAAAACGTTTGTCTGCAGAATTTCATTTTATTTTACATAAAGCGTTCTAAAAATGAAGTGTGAATATATACTTACGATGCTTCATTTAGGTCACTGAAAGTCGCCAAAGGGCAACCGTACCAATGTTGTTATTACTATTATTAACATTTCAGATAATGTTTATAGCATCATAAATAATTCTCCAAGAATCGAGTTGTTTTGCCGTATAGAGTGGCTCAGACCAAAACATTCCGGTTGCATCATCGTCTCTCACTC
Organism: Mya arenaria; assembly: GCF_026914265.1. Taxonomy (NCBI): domain Eukaryota; kingdom Metazoa; phylum Mollusca; class Bivalvia; order Myida; family Myidae; genus Mya; species Mya arenaria. The sequence goes on along the minus strand of NC_069122.1, from coordinate 53,866,378 downwards.
GTATTTTGCAATTGGTTCTTCTGACGCCAGAGCAGCAATGGATGCGTTCCAAATAATTGCAAATGTGCTAAGCTATTTTTAGGGTATAGATTTTCCTTCATGCCTAATAGGCTGCGGATAAGACGTCAGCATTCCGCCTATTCAACTGTGTTGTATTCTTTCTTTGAAATAGGTTTTTATTAAATCTGTCAGAATGTATGTTAGACTTTCTCGAATGACGTCGATTGTTGGAACTACTGGCATTCATGCGGCATATTTAATTGAATAAAAGTGGTGATTAACATCACATGCACTTTCAACATTGGAATATATCTAATGAATGGGTTATGAATTAGCCTATATGTCGTATGCAAGGAACTCGCAATTTTAAAACGAACGCTACTTCGCTGTATCGGTAAATGGTTCCATAAAGCAAGAACGGAGTGATGAACAAACGAATGAAATTTAATTTGAAAGAACACCAATAAAATATATTAACAGACATATGTACTCAGACCGTCATGTTCCTGTCATAAGTCTCAACATCAACAAATGAAGAAAGTTAACATGAAATAACACAAGGGAACAACAGGTACACCCCCTGTAGCCGAACATTCAACGATCCCCCCTTCGTAAGAAAACTACAGGTACAATCTATGTAGCCGAACATTCAACGATCCCCCCTTCGTAAGAAAACTACAGGTACAATCCATGTAGCCGAACATTCAACAATCCCCCCTTCGCAAGAAAACTACAGGTACAATCCATGTAGCCGAACATTCAACAATCCCCCTTCGCAAGAAAACTACAGGTACAATCCATGTAGCCGAACATTCAACAATACCCCATTCGCAAGAAAACTACAGGTACAATCCATGTAGCCGAACATTCAACAACCCCCCTTCGTAAGAAAACTACAGGTACAATCCATGTAGCCGAACACTCAACGATCCCCCTTCGTAAGAAAACTACAGGTACAATCCATGTAGCCGAACATTAAACGATCCCCCCTTCGTAAGAAAACTACAGGTACAATTCATGTAGCCGAACATTCAACGATCCCCCCTTCGTAAGAAAACTTCAGGTACAATCCATGTAGCCGAACATTCAACAACCCCCCTTCGTAAGAAAACTTCAGGTACAATCCATGTAGCCGAACATTCAACGATGACCCATTCAGAGGCAAAAGGCCAAATTCTATGAGGCACACAGCAGCGTAACACGAACACACAAACACACATACGAGTTTAAATAATGTAATAAATTAAATAAATTATGTACTTAATGCTTTTTTAAGGTCAGCGACACAAGAGAACACCAGATGATTGCTGGTATGATCTTTAGTCCTTGCCAAAACGTCGACAACTCTTTTCAGAAATCCAAGTATGACTGTTTGAATTATAAGAATACTCAAAACAGGTTCTTATGAACATAAAGGTAAGACCATAGATCACCATAAAGAAGGCATTTTTCTTTTCCATAAACAAAATAACCAATTATTGTTTTATTTTACGCATTTTATGTCCGTGTAATAAAATGTACACCCACAAGTTTATTCCTACTGAATTATTGTTGAAATCATTAGATACATATGACGAATATGGCATCCTTTCTGGTGTTATATTGGAATGACGTCATTTCTAATCAGGAAGAAGAGAAAGGGCTTAACGCCAAAGGTCAGGCACACTCAGTTCTTCCTGCACATCGTTAATGAGTTATATTCTCCATCTGGAATTGCAAAATTAATGTTTAGCACAAAATTGTTCGTTGTCTGGTGACATATAACTGACGTAAGATAACCTTATAGCGTTCGCGTTAATTGTTTCGTGTTAACCACTTAATTTTTGGGATAATAATCTAGACATCTTGTTAATATTCACGATGCTTTTTTGGTAGGATACATATCATAAGACTAAAACCAGGCTTGAAAGTGCCCAGAACTGCCACTATTACCCTTTAAGCTATACAGCACTAACAGATTAACTAGTTCTGGTTTGCAAATTCCACTGGAGAATGGAGAAGTTGCCAGGACAGAAGTCCGATTTGCTACATGGAGTGTCCATATCAGTAACAAGTAATGCGTTAACCTTCTTATCGAGTTAGTAAACTTAAAGTCGCTAGTCAGCGGAACTTTATTTCCGGATGTTGTTGATGATTTGAAAGCATGTCACTGAAATAGTTGTAACGTTGGCGATTTAAATATTGACGTCACAAGTAACGTTGGAGATTTAAGTATTGACGTTACAACGTTATAACGTGTTAAGTGTTTCGTGCGTTAAAGAGTGTGTTCTTGTGTGTGCTATAATTTATGTAATCGCGGTTCGATTCCAGCAAAACTTGAGAATTTATATAATTAAATATGATTTCTTCGTACGCTTTTTCTTAATAAAAACAACACACGAAGGAAATACTGTTTATAAACACAGTCCGGGAACTGACCCACATACAAGTTTCAAAGAAGCTATTATATTTGTGCTTAATTGCTGGAAGGAGGAGTTACTTCTTCTGTTATCTTTACATTCATTTTTTATGTTTAATTGTAAAGAAAATTTACAATATTATAGTAGGTATACTGGAGACATGAAAATCACGGATTCTGTCAGTACCCATATAGTCCAGTGACCCTATGGCTGAAAATGCAAATAAAGGAAAAAAAAATGCACATAAACGAAAGTATGAATTTCTGGAATTTGTCTGTATCAAATTTGGATTTAGCAATTTTTTTTTTAAATAACTGTACTTAATAGATATTATACCGCACCATAACATACCTAACGTAAATGCACATAATATATTGTAGAAGTATGCATTTCTGGGATTTGCCGATATCAAAATTATATATAACAAAATAAATATTAGAAAAAACTGTATTTAAAAGATAGTATACAGCACCATAATATATCCAATATATAGACACCCAATCTGATGTGAAATAGGATTTTTTGTGTAAAATGTTGAAAACGTAAACGGAAGTATGAATTTCTGGAATTTGTCTATATAAGCAAAAATACCAGAATAACTCTGTTTAATATATGTTATACAGCACCATAACATCCCTTATGTGTAGATACATCATTTATTGTGAAATGTCATTTTTGTGGTATTTTTAAATAAACAAAAACAAATTTAAGTGCACATTTTTGGGGTTTGCCAATAACTGGACAAAAGCTGAAAAAGTACCTAATTTACTGTATTTTACATACTTATTTTAAACCGCTCCTCAACAGACCTAATGTTCAGAATGTCATACAGAGTGAAAGGTGATTTTTTGTGAAAGTGTCGTAACTATAAATGAGAGTGAAGATATTTTGAATTTGCCAAATGTCATCATTAAATTTAGCATTGAAATATCAGAATAACTAATTTCTTATATTTTATTTCTAAACGCCCTCATCAGTAGATAAATAATCAATCATAGAAAGGAATTGACGTCAACGTCATAAAATGTTTAAAAAATGACACATCGTTTAGTAGCAAAACCAAAGATGTTTATATAAACAGAAATATAATATAGGCACATACATATTGGCATTAAAGTATTATGGATCACAAGTGATACAATAGCCTATCAGGCTATGACGAAAATTGTGTAATAGAAACATAATAATAGGCAAACATGTGACAAATATGTGACTCAATTAAATACCATTAATTAATACCAGAAATTCATTATTGATACCATAAACTATAATGAACTTCTAAATGATATTTAATCATTAAGACTAAGAAATTGAGCAGATGCTAGTGTGGAGTCTGAAAGTGTTGGAGTTTTGACAAGGAGTCGGGGTATGAATGAGATTTAAAATGCCGACTGGATTCTGTCACGTCCTATATGCTTGACATAAATGAAGCTATGCAGAGTTTTAGTGGTATAATGTATTCTACAAGAGAACAGCACATGGAGACCACAACAGCAACCCAAACTCGAGAAAGAAATGCCATAGAAATTGTTACATTGTACTTGCAAGAAAGAAATCCATTCCAATGAAGCAAAATAGATTGGTGAAAATGTGGTAGCTAGAGTGGATGGCAAACCTATGAAAGAATTCCTGTTATGAAAAAAAGACGCCGTTGTACTAATGAATAACAATGCTGGGGTCAAAAGTGATAATGAAGTATTATGTGTTTCAGTTTGCGGGTATTTCTACAAATTCAGGACTGGAAAGGACATACTGTTTTGAACCCGCTAGAATGAGGTCGGGAACTAGTGAGTAACAAACTACTATATCCAGTGACAACTGAAAGAGCACCAGCTCATGCTCATATTATCAAAGTTGTACAGTGCACCTGTCAAACTGGCAGCCATACAGTATAATGCAAGAAGGTTGAATTTGATTGTGCAAGACCTGCTCCGCATGCGTTGAAAGGTTGGGCACATCTTTTGCTGCATCAAGGCACCGACATGTCTACTCTTATAAACTAAAAACAGAGTTTCATTAATGTAAAAAACAAAAACAATTGTGCACAACTTACATAAAATAAAATGTTTAAGGTACTTTTTTGAAGCTGACGAATGAACACTCTTAGAATAAAACATGAAATGAAAAAGTTACATATTTGGCTCTTGCATTTATTGTTATGTGATCGAATTCCGAAAATCAGCATTTTCGTTTATGCTTCTAGAACTTTTAACTCTTAAATCAAAAACGCATTTCTTGTTTGATGTGACAGCATAATGTTTTCAAATAGTATATTTCACGATATGCATCTCACATGTCATTTCTGTGACCATAATTGTTCAGTTTTTTTATCCAGGTATATACAATAACCAGAAATTCGAAAATATTTTCCTTCCTTTTCATTTATTTTTTGTAATATTTTACGTTACTTTCAGCCATATTATCTATTTACTTTTAGGTAAATTATTTTGCAATACAACATACATACAAAACTATTGTGAAATTTTGATATGTAAATTATACAAGATATTGACTGATTTCAAAAATTCCAATTTTTAATTGTTGTTTTTTGTTATGTTTTACCCAAAAAATCACATTGCATACACCTCGATGTTTCTTTACTTAAGTTTTACTATTATATTATAACTCAATACAGGAAATTCGGTGAATTTGTTGAAAATGTTTACAAAGTAATTGGCAAATTCCAGAAATTCCCTTTTTATCTCAATTCTCTTTCATTTTCCCCGCAAAAACACCTTTCACACAAAACAATGTTTCTATAATTGAGGTATGTTAAAATGTAATGTGATATATATTAGATATCGTAATTGTATCGTATTGAAAATATTATTGCAAAAATTCTCATTTTTATTGAATTTTCTAACATTTTCCCAAAAAAAAACATTTTTCATTTTACAATGATTCTTAATTTTTGATACGCTATACTGTACTATTAAATACAGTAATTCTGGTAATTGTATTGTAATAATTGACAGAGTTCTTGGTAAATTCCAGAAATTCTCATTTTCATCAAATTGTTCAAACATTTTAACACAAAAATCATATTTCACAAAATACTGTGTTTTTATGCTTTCGGTATATTAAACTTTATTAAAATATCTATTACATACAGTAGTTCTGGTTATTTTTTGTAAAATTAGAGACAGTTATAGGCAAATTCCTGAAATTCTCAAGTGTATTTTTCCACCATTTTACCCCCCAAATCACATTTTGCACCATGTAATTGGTGTATACCTTTTGTATGTTAAATGTGATGCCTGAAATGGCACAAAGCCACCAAAATAATTTTTATGCATTTTTTCCCCATTTTTTTTTTATTCTCCCTGGACTAATAGACTGATTTCATTAGGAAGTCTTCTCAGCTGAGCATTCACCTTTGATCAAAAACAACTTATTTTTCTATGGTCATAGACTTACATTATAAGGTAGAAAGGCCTGGCTATACGCCAGGCAACATAATTAAACGCTAGCCATATATATGATAAAAGATTAACAGTTTGCCGTTACTTGGTTTATTTTTGCAGTTGGTCTCAATGTACAAGGCCGTCAGATTTAATCACGTTCTTGACATTTTCACCTTAATATTATGTCAGTAACATCTCATAATCTCTCAGTATATTCTCAGTATATTCATCAATCAGAACCAAACCAATGTTAATTTATAGATATCACATTTATATTTAAATTTAAAGCTACAAAAGAAATAAATACATTTAACCCCATGTGCAGAATTCCATAGACAACACCAGCGCCTGGACCCAATCATCTATTTGTTGTTTTAGACCTATGTATAAAACAATTGAGATGTGACTAGGCTTGTACATGTAATGCGAAAGAGCAATTAAGATAGAACATGTTCAAGCCGGTAAATGTACCCAACGTTATGAAAGACAAATGATCTTAAGGGTACACTTGTGTATTGACAAGTAAGAAAATGTGAGATTTCTACTAGAGATGCACATCTTACATGCTTTTGTTTAAAACGTTACAAGAGCAACTTTAGAGGGATTCGTTCAATTAAATAACAATATGTTTTCTTAATTGCAAGCTAATTGCAACCACAATATCATGTTTAGCCATATTAGATGAGTGTATAGCTTTTTCACAAACGGAAAGCGAAATTTCGGAGAAGCGAAAGTAAGAAGTCGATGAAGCAAAGACGTTAAAGTACAAAGGCAAAGCTTCGCTCTTTCGCCTTCGTGTGAAAATGTGCTTTTAATAATAGTAAAACATTTGTAATTTTTAATAATGTCATACTGTTATGTGGAAAATTGAGTTGAGATTGAGATTGAGATTTGACTTAAGTATTTTCGTGATATTGGGGCCTGCAGTTCTTTCTGGTTCAACATGACGTCCTTCCAAGATTACACTAAGTAATCTCTCGGAACAAATAGGTTGACCTAGTTAGATGTTCTTACCCTATTTAACAGCAAGAGGTTATGTTTTCATAAACAGTAGCATGCAAGAGAATATCTTTTTCCTTGAATACGACAGATATAGCAGATATAATAGGCATTCTTTTGTAATATTTTAATGACGTCTTTTTAAACCAGAACTAAGAGAAAGTTCTTGTAAATAACTTCTTATTGACTGTGCTACACATTATCCGACTTATTATTAGGGTTGCTAACAAATGTAGCGTTGATCGTTAAAGTTTGCAATGCAATATCAGCTTGGTCACTTCCACGTAGTTTAACATTCGTGACACTTTTATTTTACACATACATTTACAAGGAAGAAATATTGTCATATCTTTTTTTCTTTAACAAAATGAGGAACTGACTCAAAATTAGTGAACATATAAAATAGGTATGTCAAAACAGTTTTTACAATTACTTTGGAACAGGAAATTGTATTTCAAAAGGCGTCACATTCTAGCATTTCAAAGTCAATAGTTCAAAAAACAGATTATTATAAACTAAACCAACGTAGCTGTTCTGGACACGTCTATTTTGGAAAATTAATAATAACTTTGATAAATTGGTAAATACTTTACATAAGCTATTCGAATTCGTCAATGTCGGTCGTTTGCAGAAGCTCTTAGGTCACACTCAGCTATTGTATACTGTTGCTGTTGTTGTTTTTTAAATCCACGAATATTGAACCCTCTCGAAAGTTAAATACAGGACGCACATGTAAAAAGACAGTGGGTCCTCAGAAAAAACAAACAAAGCGAAGCAAACTGAATCATGGGGGTGGGGGCATATGACTGTTGGAGAGTTTAGCGTTTATAAACATTACGACAGTTAAGACGTTCACTGTTTGGCATTATCGTCATTTACTGGTATTTCACAATACTGCTTACGCCAATAGAGCAACAGAAGACTTCCAAATGTTCCCAGCTAATGTCAAATGATGCCATCTATTTTTATACCATAGATTTTCTTTACTGTCTTAATAGACAAGATTTAGCAAAGACGTCAGCGCTTTGCCTTTTCACTACTGCTCTAATTTCCCTGGAAATATCTGTAATTTGGTAAGCCAGTATGCATCTGATAGATGTGTGTCAGACGTATTCAAATGACGTCGATTGTCCCAACGTGTGCTAATTTTAAAACCGCTTTATATGTAAATACAAATGTACTGCTAACAGTTGTAATACGATTGTTGTACGAGTAATTGTAAGAACACCAAATTATGTTATGTTATGATTCCACATCCATACAAACAAACAGTAATCTGAATACAAAAAAAAAACACTGAATGGAATAAATGTATGTGTGATCTTAATAAATGAATGAATGAATGAATGAATGAATGAATGAATGTGAATGAATGAATGAATGAATGAATGAATGAATGAATGAATGAATGAATGAATGAATGAATGAATGAATGAATGAATGAATGAATGAATGAATGAATGAATGAATGAATGAATGAATGAATGAATGAATGAATGAATGAATCAACAAACACACGAACAAATGAACAAACGGACGGAGGGACGAACAACTAAATAAATGAATAAATGTTATATTACCAATAAAAGTATTGAAAGAAACGGCCATAAGAGGAAAATAATACTTAATTTTTGTAACACACTGGTTTTCGGTAACGAATATTATAATAATGTGTTTCAAACTATTGTGTAACATTCAGTTTAGAAACAGTGAGTGGCCATTTCCCTGTTCTATTGATTTATGACTCTTCTTACTGTTTTGTATTTCATCTAGAACAGAACCATCATTTTTATCTCAAAGACGTCTGATAAGGAGTTCATTATTACAGAGGAAATAGAAAGTACAAGTCATAAACACTGGTTCAAGGAAATTTAGACAGCCATGATCGCTAGAAATAGTGCGGCCTTCACAATGGTAGAACTGGGAAGAATTATTAAAACCGTAGTCTAGTTTTCGTACAGGTATCAATGTACTAGTAATATGTATATAGCCATTGTATTGTTGAAAAGTACATATGGACTGTATCAAGGTTGTGCACGTTAACGTGACACATTTATACGCCATTTATATGAAAACATGATCCAAAGAGCAATATGTGCTTTAACACGCAAGTTACACGCGGGGGATAATTTACCATCGGGGGCAAATTTATCCAAAGCCTCGAGATGGAGTAAATTTGCCCCTATGGGTAATTCATGTCATATAAACGCATGAATTGATTTGCCCGTAGGGTTTTAAGATTTTGAAAAGGTCTTACAGTAAAACAGTGGACAAAAGAAACAAAAAAATAATAAAGGAAGATAATCGACATAAAAAAACTTTATATGTTTCATCGACCCTCTCTTTTAAATTACTCGACAGACTGGTTCTGCAAATGACTGAAATGTTTGAAATACCATTTTTAACTATTTTGTTTTCAAGTTTGGCTATTTGTTTTTTCTTTGCTTTGAAAATATATTGCTGAAATTTTAAATGCAAAGCATTTAAAGCTAGCACACTCCTATCTTAGCTAATACTTTGGAAGGTATCAATTCTAAATGTTTTCTGAAAGTATGACAATTTTGTTTTCAAGATACACAGATTACCTTATTATGTTCTCGAAATAATTGCAACATAATATCGCTAAGTGAATAAGAGAGGTATTAAATACAGATGTTTACATACGCTAGTAATAGTAGCTACATCATTATATCTAATGTACATTTCAACACAAACTATTGGAATGCATAATAAATATCCAGTTGTTGCACTTGTCATATAAACGCGTCCACAAAATACCCCAGGTATAAATATACCCAATTGGGTATAGTTGCCCCTCCCCCCACCCCAAGGGAGAACCAAAACAGTGATGGAAATATTATAAGACTAAAAATAAGTAATTGCAATTGAACTAATCTTACTTAATTTTCGTGAATATTTTAAAAGTCTCGGAAGTGATGTGTTTAATTGTACAAATGCAGAAGCTGTGATGTTTTTGTGAAAATAATGATTATCGGAAACCCAATCAATATTTTACAGGGCTTGATCAACCTCTCAATGTAAACGAAGGTATTAAGGCTGTTAAATATATTAAACAAGGAAAGGCATTATTTGTTTACTAAATTAGTATTTTATCGAAAGTGTACATAGTTTATCGACACAATCGTGTGATAAGTTAAATTTAATTTTGAACTCAGTTTTTATTCCGACAAATGAATGGAAGGTATTATAATCAAATTATATAAAACGGGTAGTGTAAACGATGTTTATAATGTTAGAAGTAAACCCCCTGTATTTAATGAACGCATTGAAACATAACATTACTTGGGATTCACTATTCCGATTCCGGAAAGGAAAGTCGACTGTTAATGCAGTGTTCATATTTTTATGTTTTAAGTGCAAAAATATTTTATTGATACCACACGATTGAATGTTATGTTTGTAGATAATATGAAATGTTTGGATTCTTTTTATAAAAGCGCATTATGACTGAATATGTTTAAGTGTGTAGTCTATGCAAACTACTTATAGTCATGATATGTATCAAATGTCGAATGCTGTGTGAAAATATGTTCTGATTATTTTTAATATTTTAACAATGCTATTGGTTAACGGCAAGGGGAAGTAATGCCACTTGTTTTGTTTTCTATCCTTGTCAAAGATCTTGAGTTACATTTACAAAATACAGTTGATTCAGGTTTATAAATAGATGATTTAGTATTCATGTTATTGTTGTTTGAAGACGATATTGTTTTTGTAAGAAAAACTCCGGGGTACAATACAATAAGATACATAGTACGATTTTTAAAACGAAAATATAGTATTTCTTAAATGTGGTGGATTATAAGCCACTAAACGCTGGAGCTAAAATGGGGATGCCACCGACAAAGTAAATGAGTTTAAATATCCGAGGAATGTATTTCAAGGGCATTTATTGGAAAAGCTCTCAAGGCAATGAATGTTTTATTATTTAAAAGTCAAGATTGTTTGATGCATTCGTTTTATTTGGGGGTTTTTAATTATGCTTGCGAAATATGTGTCGTCATTAAATAATTTATGACGTTGACGTCACTTTCTTTCTATTATTGGTCATTATCTACTGATAAAGGCGTTACTCTGAAACGTTTAGATATGAAAGTTTTATTAATGATGATGTGTTTGTCTCACTTTTGATATATTATGCAAAATATTGATAAGTTCTATTCCTAAAGAGTTGGGGAAAATACACATAGCATATCTTAAAAGTAAAACTTTTTACCTGTTTTGCCTGTATTCATCGAAATATTGTCATAGAAATGTACGAATTCTGAAATATTGATTTAAAGTACTAAATACTGATAAAATAATTCTTCACTGTGCATGAAGTATTGGCTTATTGTAATAAAGATAAACAAATTTGGTTTACAATTTGAACAAATTATAATATGATTCTCTTATATGCGACAATGTTGCCAATATATATACTAACGTCTTTTTGTATGATTTTTTTTGTAGAGTGGTAGATTTAAGCAAGATAGATTTGGTACGTTAAATAGAAGTTTTGTTTAAGTATATAGAAATAATTCAAAAAAACTAAAATATTTGGACATTTCGACGAAAAGCCTGAATTAATACTTCACTAGGATAAGATATAGCCGTAATTGACCCATGGGTGCAGCAATAATTATTTTTGAGATGTAATATTTTAGTTAATATCAAGTTCATGCATACTTTGATAAGATTAAACATTAATATTTTTCTTTATTCAGGATTGTTGGGATAAGTGTGAGGTTTGAGCAAACAAACAAGTTTAAAACCCCAGTAAATTTATTTACTGACCGTTCAAAGGCGGTACCTAACAATCCTTGGTTAACACCCCTAGTTACATATATGTGGTGTGTTGTTTGTGAAGTTTTATGTTGTTGTTCCATGGTTTTGGTTTCTGATTGTTTGTTTTTGTGTTCTATGTCTTTGGCGTTGACCCTGTGCCATTAAACGGCGTGTATGTGTAAACGTTCGACTACTGTACTTGTTTCTGGTGTTTCTGTACTGTGGATTAATTATATTTTATTTGTATATGTCCATGTCTTAAAATCTTAGATTTTGTTTTATTTAAAACATTGTTTCAACATGCATCGTACTGTGTACAATTTCTACAATTGTTGAACATAATTAAATTACAAATACAAAGTAATTAAGCCATTATTATGTTAAAGAAGGTCTCGTAGTAAGAAATATGTTATTAACGTTAATATATCCCGGAACAACCTGTTTTTGACCGCCTAAAAATCATTTACATTTCAATCATAAATAAGTGGTAATAAAAGATAAATGTTTGTGGGTACCATTTAAAGCAATCATTCATCTTTGAAAAAACAAAAAAATAAAATCTGTTTCAATCGTCTGTTGTTTACATTTTGCATCCAAAATGGCGGCTGTCACATGTTGTATTTGACCAAAACACAACCTATTTTCGACCATGACCTTTAACTATACTTCACAACAAAAGTTTGTGCACAATATTTTTTCATTATAATTTGTATAACTTGTTTTAACTTTTTAAAGTATTTTATTTAAAAAAAAAAGTAATTAAATGTTTACATATTTGCCATACAGTCATATAGTTACTTATCACCATAAGAGGGGCAAAGGAATGCATCAACCCTTCTTATGGCTTTCACATGGGTATAAACTAATAAATTCACCCATCATGAACCCTGGTACCACTGGCCCAATTCTGAATGAGCCTCATATGACCTGCCCAGGCTGCAATATGTATAATTTTATGATAACTGAGAGCCCAATTATAATACAAGATAGTTACCTTAAAAAAATTTCATTAATTTTAGAATAAGCAATATACCATATTTTGAGGCACTTTTAATGTTGTGCACTATACTTAGAAAACTATAGGGCATAGATTTTAGGCTATGGTAGCTATGTAAAATCTGGCAAACAAAAACAACACGATTTTAAAGAAGTATTTTACAAGTGAAATCATTAAAATGAAGGTTTTAATTTGGCATTAATTAAAAATGACTAATTTGTGTTGTTTCAAGTAAAACTGAAGTTTTTTTAACACTAGCATTCCCATTCTTTTTCAAATGAAGTTTTCTGACAGTTCTGCTGTTAGGCCAAATAAAAAAATTAGGTCTGTTTCAGGTTACCCGACCGACCCTATTTTTTCCCGCCGACCCTAACCTATTTTTTCCTGAAAAAAAATGTGATTTGGGTACGAAAAGCATTTGTTACGAAATGTATGTACGTAAAGTTGACGATATTAGAGTTGGATTTCTGAATGTATTTACCGTACTTCACCTTAGAGTTCGGACACCTTAAAATAATTAATTTTTCGCTCTCCGAATTCATAGAAAATAACCATTTTTACATTTTATCTACATGTATGGTAAACCTGCCTTTTTTCTTCATGTCTGCATTTTACCACTTATTAATTTATCCGTAGTTATCAATGGTTATTACGCCTATAAGTGTAACTCCTTCATCAAGTTAATTAAAATCCCATTCAACACCATTTTATACATGCATTGAAATGAATCAACACCTTTTATCGGCTTCAGATCAAACAGTCACATTGTGTGACGTAACATAACTCTCAGTTATACCCACGAGGATCTCATGGAGAGCATGGATATTGCTATGCAGGATTAATGTTTCTTAGTGGTGTTTTCGATTGTAACTTAAGTATTGCATTTCTAACTTTAATTCATCACATTAAATAGTTACCTGTAGAATTGAATGTGTTGATTTTTGGACGGGACTGCGAAGCAGTGCCGTTCATAGGTATCATGCTTCTTTTCGACAGGCATGCATCATATGGTCCCCGGCTTCATTTCTCAAACAGAAGCGTCCAGGAACCAGTTTTAAACGGAAGTGCACGGCCAAATAAAATAGACCTTTTGTCCGCTATTCATAAGTACGCGAGTCAAGTAGCGCCCAAAGGCGGCTGATTCATATTGTAACCAGTTTTAAACGGAAGTGCACGGCCAAATAAAATAGACCTTTTGTCCGCTATTCATAAGAACAAGAGTCAAGTAGCGCCCAAAGGCGGCTGATTCATATTGTAAAATATATTCTTCGACTGTAATTCCACAATATTTAACAGTGCATTGTTAAATAAAAACACAATGGTTACACATGAATTGTTGGTAGATTATACCTTTCTCTTATGACACTAGTGTTTCATGAAAAACTTATTCAGATCGGCTTCTTTCAAGAAAACATCGCCATTTTGGAAATATCTTAGCAGGTGCGCGTTGTCTTTTGCTAAAAGGCTGACCCGAGAGCTGACCATATAAATGAAGAGGGAAAACGCTGACCAGAAAAATGGAAATTGAATTATTTCTGTTGAATTAATTTTAATGGGTTATTTTGATATCCTTGTAATATTGAATGTATTATAACTGATTTATTATAAATATTTGTATAATTTATAAGAGCGTTTAGTTAAAGATAGATGACTTTTTTTATCATTTGTAGATATAGAAGTATCAATCTACATCTAGGCCACACCACGTATATTAATTAATTTCAAAACTCGGGAACCCATAAAACTTTAAAAAATATATCAAAATATTTTCATTCATTTTTTTTTTTGGTCATCCTTTTCCTCTACTGTATATCTATTGTTCAGCCCTTAGGTCAGCCTTTTAGTATATCTCCGTTCTCTTGCGAACTTAGCGCTTGGATCTGTCATTCTTGGCTAGGAAAACAACAAGTGGGATATAGACGCGGCTATCGCGTCAAGATATTTGACTTTCATACATAATTCGCAAACAAGTACGTAACTATGCGATTCAAGGAATTTGATTGATATGTTTCAAATGATGTATGAATACACATCGTTCCAAGCATCGTCCAATCATCGGCCGGCAAATTTCGGTGAGTGACTACTTGCAATAGAATTTTCGAACGAATTTAGTTTGTTCTTTATTTTGAATTTCGCTGATTTTGGTATCTTGTTCTGATATTTTGAAAATATTATGTAGAAGCACATACAGTTGAAAAATTATTTCGGTCAGTTATTAAGCTATATTAAGCTATAAATATCTTAATTTGTAGTAAATTCGAAATTTTGTTGCTGTTATTATTTTCGTTCAGTCACGAAGATTTACAGAACAAATCAAGGACTATGCAAGCGACTGACTTCAACGTCTATGTGTATAGTGAGTATTATTATTGCCATCTAAACGTGAAATTATTGTGCAACAGCTTTGTATAGCCTGTCGGTCTGTATTCAACTGCATTTAAACAAAACTGTGCAATATAGTCGGGCTGTGGTTACAAATGACTGGTGCATTACACAGCTCAGAAAACAATTTATTCATTTGTTTTGTTTATTGTCCACCAAAGGAAGCAACAACTTCAAATTATTCAGTTCTTTTCCAAGAACTCAAAAAAGCTATTAGAGGTCAAGATCGCTTTATTGGGAGATTTCAATTATGATCAAAATGAAAGGGCTTCTATTGCACACTTATTTCATACCAATTTCAATCTACGCCAGTTAATAGATTCAGTTACAACTGATTATGGCTCATATTAATACCATATATACACAAACTTGGATTCAACTTGTTTAAGATCTTACGGCACTCTAGAATCATACTACTCTGATCACATACCATTGTACCTTGTACTGAAAGTTGTCTAAATTTTAGTTAAATGCTATAATATGATTGACAGTAAGTTACCAACTATGCTTCTTTGACTGAAAAAGTGCTCACAATGGCAAAAATGCACCTGCCTGACTACTATAATAACTAGGTGTTTACACAATACCATATTAAGAAGTCTGTATGAATATTTAAGACCCCTGACATTGAAATTTCCTCCTTTAAACATGACTAATGAATAGAGTAATATTTTCTTCTTATCAAAATTGATATTGTGCAAAACAGAGTGAGATGTTTTTGTGTATCAATGACTAGGTAAAGCCCTTGGGCTGTATTTATTAAGCAACTTTGATTGAAGATTATTATAAGTGAAGCCAGTGGTCGAAAATAGCACCAGCCCACAAGCCCTGCACTGGTAAAATGACTTCCGGGCTTGCTCAAATTCTGAATTTTATATAGCACGGCTTGTTCAAAAATATGATTCCATGCAATAGTATAAGAATTCAGGCTTGTTCATCCAAAAGTCTTATTTCAATGACAAGGATAAGGCTAAGATCAATACTGAATACTGGCCCTGGTCTCAACATTTATCATTGTATACATAGCAACACTATTAATTCAACCATTACTTTATCATTTTGAATTATCATTTTGAATTATTGATTGAAGTTGTTTTAAAAAAATTCCAGCATCTGTAGCACAGTATTGACGCACTACAAATGAACCTAATTCTGCAATTTCCATATAAAAAAATCAATTGATAAAATAGACGTTGCCATTTTAAAATGAAACATATGTATTTGCAGATGAATTCCATCAATGAAGCCTTTGAAAAAAGCGGGCCATACCCCAGTCTTTGCCTGTGGGAATGTGGTGTACCACAGGAGGTCAGATGGCATTCCATGATGGAATAACATCTCTTACCAAATATTCAGCAGGTCAAAAATGCTCTTTACCATCCACAGACAGTATTTGGCAGACTAGGAACAAGAAATTCCACTTAATGTTATAGCGGTTTGGTTGTGCATGAACAGCAAATGTATCCGGTGCTGGTTTGTTAACATGCAGGGGCTGCCACTATCTTCCTTTAGGATAACAAGGATGTCAGTTTCCAGCAAAATAATCCAGGTATGGAATCTTTCATATATCAATTGATACATTTTTTCAATCCATTTTACCTTCAAAATATAAATTTAACTACTGAAAAATATCTAACTATCAACTTGCTGATATATCAGTTTCTAAGTTTGCTCAAATCTCTTTCACACTGACACAACCACCAGTTACATGTATATAAGTTAACTTTGCTTTTGGATAGTGCTAGTACATATTTTTTTGTTTCTCTGTTAATGTAAATCACTGTCACTGTCTGAGTTTATTAAGCATTTTCTTCTTGTCTTCTAATGCAGGAAGACACCCAGGTCTTACTGTTAAGGAACGCAATGAGGTTGTGACCATTAGGCTCAAAGCTGTGGAGAAAGATGTCTGGCCAGGAGACATACTGATGTTATGCTTTACTGATGTTGTTGCCAACACCTACAAATCATTCACTACAAGTACCACAATGAACGATGTACTGATAATGCAGGTGAATATAATTTTAGAATTACCATCAGATATCTAGAAAATTTCAGCTGAGTGTCATTCATTTGGTCCAAAAGCCTATGATCTTTTGTCAGATCATACTTAAAACAACAAGCATCAATGCTGTTTGAAAACTTTTTTTCATTTTTGTTTCATTCAGCTTAAGATTTGTGTTTGTCAAGATGATACATCATGACAAATGCCCATAATTAAAGAAAAAAACAACACTTGTTTCCAAATACAATACATTCTTTATTTTGTCTCTAATTTCAGCTGTATTTCTTATTTATTGATTAAAATATGTTTGTTGATTTCGTATTTTATAGTATTCAAGGTTTGAATTTATAATAAGCATATGTGAACATTTGCAGAAAATCTGAGCTACCTTTGTGAAAGAGGCCAAGAGAGGATTGGATGGTGGAGTTTCAGATGACACAATGCCGACTGTTTCCACCCAGCTGATTTTGCTTCCTACTGGCAGCAGAAGGAAGTCTTTTATTTCAAACAATTCAGTTTTAATGCCACCATTTTGTCAAGATAACATGTAACTGAACAGATTGAAATTACACCAACTTCCTTCATTAACACAAACTATCTGTGCTAACTAGCTTGAACAGTATACTACTTCAACTACCATTTCCTCATATTCAAACATTACTAGAAAGGTCTGAAAGGCAATCATGCTATCTTCAGTGATAAATGAAGAATGATAAACTCCTCTGATATAAATTCTGCTGCAACTTGAGATCACCAGTATGTACAGACATTGCCAAATTTATTGCATTTATTACTTGTGTCTTATCAGTGCTCTATGCATAGATATTGTACTTGAAGATAACTATGATTTTATTAAGAAACGATTTTTCACTCTGTATTGATGTTCACATATTTCAATTTCTGTTGCTATACCAGTGCCACTAACAGATAATCTAGATGAATTTGTTTTTATTTATTTACACCACTGTTGTCTATGATTATTTTCATATCATATAGTTAGTACACTTCATTATATACAAGGCAGTCAATGTCTTATTTCCTATAATTACTGGGAAAATAAGCCTTTTGACATTTGTGCTTTCAATTGTCTATATATTTTTCATTAACATTTCTAAGTTTGAAGTCTGATCATTGTTAAAAAACAGGCTCTACTTCATGGATGCCTAGAAATGTCTTCCAAATTGATAATTAATTAAAATAACAATAACCTAATGCCCTTATGGAAACATATTCCAAACATTTCTCAACGGCTATGAAATTATTTTTGGACAAACCTTTTTGCAGTTTACAGCCTTTAAAAAAATAAGATTTTCTCCCAACCAAATGCACTGCTTAATCTATAAATAAAGGATTTTTGACATATTGTCATCATTTTCATCATTGCATGTTTTTTCTGCTACAATGTCATCGCGTTTTTATGTGTATCATTTAGATTCATTGTTTTCACATTATTACTTCACTCATGATTCATTGCTAATCTCATTTTATGTAAATTTCTTCTTGTTCAATTGTAAATAATGACATATGCTGCTCCAAAGAGTATGATAATGGATATACTCTTCCTGCCATTCATGTTATTTGATAATTGTCAGCTGCGGCATCTTCCATGAATTGCATTACTTTCACTATCACTTGTACATTATCATTTCGCCAAAGTAGTTCATTATAGATTCATATAACACCACAGACTGGTTAATTGTTATGGTAAACTATTTTTCAATTCTTTTAAAAGAAATCCATCCTGTGATATAGCCTTCATCTTACACCATTATTTCCTAGAGCTTTACCTTGCATTTCTGTCATTCAGGCATGGTTGAAATACATTTTAAGGGACTAGACACCAGATGATACCATTGCAAGATGAAAAAAAACCCTGTCCAAAACTTTAATGGAATATATATCTTAGTGTACATTTTAATTGAGTTTTTGGACGAGTACATCCCAGTTATTTTAAAAAATAGCTTGTGTGTCTTGTAAAAATCACAGGACCCCCACATGCTATTCTTTAGTGTATACACACAGCTGAGATAGGGATAGAAATATTTATTTTTACATTTAAAAAAATGCATTTTGACCTCATACTAGCCCTAATTCATAAGTTCAGTCTTGTTTTAAAGAAAAATTGAACTTGCTGATTTTGGTACTTTTGGTTCATCCCCAATTGATCTAATAAACCCTGGTATAATATTGATAATTATGGAGAAATAAAGACATACTTTATATGTAATGTTAATTGGGCTGAATTTCAGACCTATTCAGATTATGAAATAAAATACTGCATTATAACTTTTATTAAATCATAGACCAACTATAAAAACACACAAAAGAGAATGTTCCTTTTCATATAGCTTGTTCTTATTTTTCTGAAATTGAACTGCTGGTGTTTAGGCATTGGTCTATGACGGGTGTGGTTGACTGTCGATATGTAAATTTAACCAGCTACGATAACAACATCATATGCATACACCACTGTCAGCATATTTACTGCTACAGCTAATGAAGAACCTCCAATAGCTATACTCTTATATTAGCTGCCATTAATAAATAATAATTAGATCTATTTTGTATTACATTTTTCCTTTGAGATTCATAAAAACATTTACAACCTATCAATAAAATTTATATCCGTATGTACTTCAGTGTTCATGTTTTGTGGTTTCCTTCTTACCAAAGCCAAAATAGTTGTTATCATAGCCTATTAGTTGTTACTCAATTTTTTAACATTGCCATGCTTAAGCTAGGCCTGCTTCCATTTTCCGACTCCTTGCTGCTGTATTACTATTCCCCACTGTGCCCTTTTGTTAGGCAGAGCTTCCATCAATAATTATAAATTCTATTTGATATTCAAAATCATTTTTAAATGTCGATTCAAAAAAAGTTTAAAAATAATACAGAAACATAATTGTGATACTTATTTGAGATAAAAGCAACCCTTACCATTTGTGTTGGTATTGAGGGTAGTTACAACACATGCACACTAATTTTTGAACATTGACCCTAGCAAATGCCCCATTAGCGCTCTTTCAATGCACATCAAAAGATCACAGTCTGACCTTGCACCCTGCCCTTTTTAAATCATAGCTCGGGTCCTGAATTTCCAATAAGAAACTTTCTTCTACAAAAAAATACCAGACTATGAGTGTTGTACGGTCTGATTCAATCTCCTCTTTCCACACGCTGACATTCATACAACCAGATGTAACTCTCCTGCTGCCAGCTTTAAGCAGTACCGTCCCTCAGCACTTTCAGTGCTTTGATTATTGTTCTATTGATGTTACAATGAGTATTACTGTACGATTATTGCTTCATAAAGTCTATATTAAAAGTGTGGTACAAGTTTCAAAGTTTATTGGCGGATCGTTTTACAAACATGTCATGTCTGTGATTTCTTAATCTCTTGATTGCCCTTGTTGTTTCTTTAATCCTCCATTAAATATATCATCCTTTTCAACAGGCAATAAATCGTTTAGGATGGGTAGTAACTAACTAACTTATCACAGTGATGTATACGGTTAGGTAATCTAGCCAGGCATTGTAACGATAAAGATCAATAATATTTGTCTGTGTGACTTAGTAACTGTAAAAGTTACAATCGATGTCCTTTGGGTGTCCGAAAATTAGGAACCTAAAATAAATTATTTTTGAAAATAATAATGGCTGTCCGAATTTTTAGATTGTCCGAACTCTAAGGTGAATCACGGGTAGTTTGTGCTTGTGTGGCAGGTATATTTCAATTCTTGAACTATATTTTCTTGTCAAATACAAATGTGTCAGATAGTGACTTTCGGATTGATATGTCAGATTTTAGTGTGCAATTTTGGCAATAAAACCTGCATGTTACTTGTTCTTCAAACCTGAACCCCAGGTCCTCTTGACAGCATTGAGGTTTCCTTGGCTGATGGCTTATATGGCAAATTTGCTGTCCCATTCTTCATGTAATTATGTTACAGGGAGGTTAGCATTCTACAGAGGGTGATTGAAAGCAAAAGGGTGCATAAAGAAAAGTAAAACCGTTCCTGGAAAGTCTTAAATAATAGCAGAGTGGTGTACCATAACTTAGTTGAAATCCAACCATCTTGTCAAAGTATTTAACCAGACAAATAAATAATGTTTCCTTTGAAGCATATAACACGTTTAAAAACTACTGATTAACCTGAAAATTGATGACTTTTATTTTTGTCACTTTCTGAGTCAACAGTTACTAAAATCAATATATCAAAAAAAAAAAAAAAATAATAAAAGAATAAAAAAAATATTCCGACCTACCTACCCTATTTTTTTGGCAGCGTTTCCTGAAACGCACCTATTTTTTATTTGGCCTTATAGTTAATAAATGGAGCTTATTTTAACCGGAAGTGACGCAAAATAGAAGTGTTTAACCTATTTTCAGGGTGCGATCGAAAATAGGTTGTTCCGGGACTATTATTTACGTTAAAGATAAATGGTTAGTTTCATCTTCAATTAATATAATTTCAAATTACTCATGTATGTTGTTTACTCATTATATGAACACTTTTGTATGAGATATTGTAGTTATACCATTAATAAACAAGTTGACAAAAGTTTATTAAAACATGTCAGCTGGGAGTGGTTTAGTTGGCTATGTCATGTAAGCGCCTCTTAGCTAAACTATTGATTCAACGCCACGATTGATTTCTACCCAGTGATAAAAAATGTATTCGCATTAACCTACCATAAATAATTAACTTCATACACAAGTAAAACGTGGCAAACGTAAAATACCTACCTATGGCTGAAGTCAGTATTTTTAAGACTACAATATTGTATTAATGTATCATTCCCAACTATTCAAAACTTCATTGAGATAATGTCATGTGAAAATCAAAAAAAAAACTATTTGAAAATGTTTCTATTTAATATATTCATCATGCTCTGATAACTAGACAGGAACAACTTTATAATATACTTGTTTCTTAATCTTTACCTTATATTTATAAATATATTATTTATACCCATGAACTCCTTTAAACCTTAAATTTAATTGTTTTGTAAATATTTATTATTCGGCCGGCTGTACAGTATTATATATTTTAATGGGCAATGGTATTGTTATATGCCGATTTGTCAATAAACGTTGAATAGTTTTGAGTTCCCTTAAAATACACACAGACCAGCCTGCCATAAAGCAATGGCAAGACCTTGATAACCAGAAATAGAACTGTATTGTAAAAGAATAATAGTTTTGTCATGTCTAGCATCACATTTTGAAATAGTTGTTTTCCCGACAGCAAGGACATGTAGCGGTTCGTGTGCACGTGGGGTGAAACACACACAAACAACCTGTGCTATCTTTCTTTAATGGAGACTGGCGTGTTCTACTGAATCACCTTCACAATGCCTGACGACAACAGCCATAATTTGCATTTGCAATGCTATCCCACGAAAGGCAATACTAAATGTGTCAACCTAAATACTGATATTTCTGCTGGCTCTAATAAAATGTATAAACCCTTACAAAGATCACAAATTATATGCGAAAGAAATGAACATTTTCCTAAATGACCTACATTTCCCTGCCCACTGACGCAATATTTATCCTAGAATAGAAGCAAAATACTCCGATAGCCTTGCGCAGATAAATATCAAAGAGTTCGTCTGGAACTGGGTCACGTTCTGTGACGTAAAACCAAAACTCCAATACATTGCTGTTATGAGGCGCGCCACTACTTGCTGATTTATAACAAGGCAATCTCCTTATGTATTGCCATGCAATATCCCACGGACATTCTAAAAAGTACGACGTCATTTGTAACGATTAATATGGTATTAAGAGGCAGCGGTTTTCGTCGTAGAAACCTTATGTAAACACAATTTTTATCTTACAAACGTCCGCACGGCTTGTCCTTGTTACGGGTTGGTAGTCCTATTCGGCCTGGTTCGAGTCCTGGACAAGCTATCGGACGCGGAGCAGGGCGATCTGCATCTGTATCGATCTGTTCCATTGCACTTTTATAAGCGTTAAGAAAAGAAGTAGTTTTTTTTTGCTTGCCTTCCAATGCATTAGAATAAAGCGTGAACGAAATAGAGCCGTTGTTTTATTAGATGTACAAATACGTTTTTTTATGAAATAATTACGAAACGCCATCATTGGATTTAATCTTTGTTTACAAAACCCTCACGCTACACACCGCATACTTGACATTAATGTCATAGCTTTTTATCTTATTTTAATGGTTATTCAGAAATTATCATCGCTGATTCTAGCAAAATATTTTCTGATTTAAAGTTGTTTATCTTTTCCCGTTGTCAATAGATTGTTTTCCTATAAAATAGCGAGGGCGTTAGTTGCAAATTTCTAATATTTGTAACGTATCGGAAACAAGCAGTAGAAAACCAGTCTATAAATAGAAGCAGCACATTTCTACAAATCAGCAACTCTTCCATAACCCGAAATCGCCAAAAGTAGTCTTCTGCAAGAGACAGGTGCTTGCATGAAGCTTAATTGCCTTAAAAGCTTGAGGTAATTTAGTGCTACCATGCAGTGAATGGACTCCAAGAAATGGTCATTTATATGGAGAATTGACCTATATTTCATTATTTACATTTCTAACAATAACATTCACATTTTGTTCAGCGATATCTGCATAACATAACGATGTTTAAATATACATAAACGAAAAGTTTTGATTGGTTTATATTTTAAAACCCTTAATGCTACCTACGTATTGAATATATTATATGTATAAGATTTGGTACTTAATGATAATACTGAATAGTGTTCAGTAAAGTATCGGTCGACCCGTAGCGTATCATACATCTCGCCTAAATAGAACTCGATAATTAGGTCACATAAAGCCATCCACTAACATAAATAATAACAACTTAACATTACACTGACATTAAATTGAAATTACATTGACATTGACATTTACAGTACATTATATTAAATTGCATTACATTACAATACATTGACATGACACCTACATTTACATTACATTTACTTTTAAATTAAACTTCAGTAAATTTACCTTACTTTTTCTATTGTTTAGACACAGTCATACCTAATCATTTTCAAAATATGTGTGAGCTTTGCAAAACGGTTAATCAATATTTTCATTCATCAAAGTGTGCATTCATTTAATTTCGTGTATGTAACTCAAATTTAATTCATATCGAAAATGTTCGCCTTATAACCACTGGCACTGCAATGTTCCGGACGTTAAGCTACAATACTGTTATGGCATGCACAGACTCGTATGCGAAATAACTTCAATAAAGCGATATCCATGACTATCGAACTTGATCAAGATATTATGGTCACAAACATGTGTTTAAAGTTTGGTGAGGATTGGACAAACGATTTTCAAGAATTAGATCGGAAACAATCTTCGGGACGTACGTACGTACAGACAGACAGACAGACAGACGTACGGACAAGGGCAACCCTATATGCCGCCACTTTGTGGGGGCATAAAAATATTTAATACAATGATATGCACTGTTGGTAATTCCTAATTATTAATGGGGTAATAATAACTATAGTTATATGAACACATTTTCTATTTAATATATAATAAATGTAAGGCATCAATCATTGAGCATACATGTTTTTGAAATACTCATCAACAGGTTATTTTCATAAATGTGATCTTATTTCTTACTTATTTCAAAAATATTCGGAGTTTTTGCCCAAACGTGAATGAAAGTTCGCTACAGTAGGCTTTATTTACAGGACAGAATATAGTATTTGTTTTATACTAATGCATACGCAGCTTATAGTTACATTACATATATACAAAATATAGATACACATACATGTATATTTACATTATAATCTGTTTAAAATGTTTTGAATGATTTTTTTCTGTAGTATATTTAGAAAATATACAAAGTATCGACCATGTTACCGTCATATCCAACGAATAAGGAGGTTGATACGAACAAAGAACGATTAATTTATTACTAACACAGAAAAATGCGAGAAAATGCAAAAATAAGCCATGTTGCAAAAACGAAGAAGCATAATACATGTGTTAATCTTAATCCAGATATTATACACCAACACCACTGGATAGTTTACACTTTATTCAGACTTCACAATAAGTAGTCACGCAGATATATTTCACACTGATGTTGCTTAGCAAGTCATGACGTCACAATGACGTCACCTAATGTTGTTTCTAAAGGAAGAGTTTTCTAACTTAAAACAGAGTTGTAGAACATGAAATTAACAACATGTAGAACACAGATAAATCAGTTGTAAAAAAACTATTTTAACAACATACAAAATGAATAACCCTTGTCATGTTTATGTCCAACTATTTTGTAAAATAAAACAAAATCTGATTATTTATGCTTTTGATTGGTCCATTGGATTGGCAATTAACATGCAGTAGCAAATATGTAAAAATCTTAGACGGCAAATGTTTGTATTGCTTAAAACTTAATCCGGCCTCTTCATGTGATTTGGCAATACAAGCTTCAATAATCAACCATATAATGTTGCGGTGACATGAACAGGAGTCATACCAACATAACGGTTTTATCTGAAAAACTTGGCAAAATAAGACTTTACTATCATTTATTTCAGACTGTGCGATTTAATGCTCATACCAACCACTTTTAGAAACCTTTATTAAAAGGTGCTTCGTACAAATGCAAGCTCAGTAGGAAGAGAATACCCTATGCGACATTCTGTCCGATCAAATCACTTTATAGTACACCTGATCAACATTTCAACAGTTAGCGAATATTAAATTGGGACTCAAATCAGAAATATTATGTGATTGAATTTAGATGGTTAACGCATGAATGTTTAGTTGTGCCCTATACAATAGTATACATAGATAATACTTGGTAAGTGCCGTGAATAAAGCAATGTTATCTCCATGGCAGCCGAGCCAGATAAACTTCCTCCATCCACGGCACTAATTTAGTATTCTATTTATCCTGTTACTTTGTTTATTAAAACAATATCAATTACCTTTTTTAAACAAGAGGGGACAACTGTTTTTATAGTAGGTACCAATGGTTAAATGTGCCAAAAAATAGTCAAAACTATTTAATTTTATTCGATAAGTTAGTAGTCAAAGTAATTGCATTTCAATATTTCTATTTCAATTCAAAACATGAAAGCATTTAAATGTGCATAAACGTGAAACAGTTATCGAACATTATCTAATCATGTTGCAATTTTTCCGCAAGTCGCAGACTACATAGGTAAAGATCACGAGTGTTTACAAACAATCGACACATGTTCGATGGATTTAATTCATGTTAAAGAATAAAGTGTTGGATGTTCAGAACTACACCGGCAAAGACATAATTCTTTTCTGTTGTAAGTGAGATTTTCTCCACAGAAATGTAATTAACTATCGTTAAATGCTGCACATTTGTAGTATTTGGGGGTGTGGTAAGTGTACATTTAGATTTCTGGCCGATTTTCTTTACCGGAGTCATTATCATGCAGAGTGATGGAACTTTCTGGGCGAGTTATTATTGAGGTCTGCTGTTGGCGGACTATTGGTAAGATTTAAAGCATTTTATGCCTTTCCTCTGACATTTTTTAATAGAAGTCGTTTTGGAGGTCACATATATCCAACTGACTGTAGATAAACATCACGTCGTCAACTATCCTAATAAACTTAAATTTACAAGGCACCTTGTTATTGGACCGATTAGTTTCCGAGTGACAGGATAAATATATGTATTTATTCTTTATTTAAATAAATCAGATGCAAGCATAAAGTATTTGCAACATGCCGGTTGTATATCATTTATAGGCTAGAACATCATCATACCATTCAGAAGTCGATATGCATTTCATATCGGGAAAAATCGTTGCTAATGGCTTAAATTCGTTTTGTATTGCAAAAGAAGGGCCAAATGTTGTATACAATTATAACGGTTGTTTATTGTCTTTTCAAAAATGCCTATTATGTTCCGATTGCTACCGTAATACAAAACATTGTCTAACCGGAGTTGGGGTTTGACCAAACATATAACGACAGGGAGTTTGACTAGAGTTTTGCTGTAATTGTTGTTTTGTCAATATTTGGTCCCAACTGACTTTCAAACAATGAGGTAATCGGCTCAATCTTGTTCACATTAACTTTGATTTCTTCTCTGTGATTCAACATGAATCGGATAGATATAATCACTCATCTCTGTAACTCACGTACCACACCGCTATGCATCTAAATGGCAACGGCTATCTACACTCATCTCTGTAACTCACGTACCACAGCTCTATATATGTCAGTGGCAATGGCTATCTACACTCATCTCTGTAACTCACGTACCACAGCTCTATATATGTCAGTGACAATGGCTATCTACACTCATCGCTGTAACTCACGTACCACAGTTCTATATATGTCAATGACAATGGCTATCTACACTCATCTCTGTAACTCACGTACCACAGCTCTATATATGTCAGTGGCAATGGCTATCTACACTCATCTCTGTAACTCACGTACCACAGCTCTATATATGTCAGTGACAATGGCTATCTACACTCATCGCTGTAACTCACGTACCACAGTTCTATATATGTCAGTGACAATGGCTATCTACACTCATCTCTGTAACTCACGTACCACAGCTCTATATATGTCAGTGACAATGGCTATCTACACTCATCTCTTTTTCTCACGTACCACAATGCTATATATGTCAGTGGCAATGGCTATCTACACTCATCTCTGTAACTCACGTACCACAGCTCTATATATGTCATTGGCAACGGCTATCTACACTCATCTCTGTAACTCATGTACCACAGCTCTATATATGTCAGTGACAATGGCTATCTAAACTCATCTCTGTAACTCACGTAACACAGCTCTATATATGTCAGTGACAATGGCTATCTACACTCATCTCTTTATCTCACGTACCACAATGCTATATATGTCAGTGGCAATGGCTATCTACACTCATCTCTGTAACTCACGTACCACAGCTCTATACATGTCAGTGACAATGACTATCTACACTCATCTCTTTATCTCACGTACCACAATGCTATATATGTCAGTGGCAATGGCTATCTACACTCATCTTTGTAACTCACGTACCACAGTTATATATATGTCAGTGGCAATGGCTTTCTACACTCATCGCCGTAACTCACGCACCACAGCTCTATATATGTCAGTGGCAATGCCTATCTACACTCATCTCTGTAACTCACGTACCACAGTGCTATACATGTCAGTGGCAACGGCTATCTACACTATCGCCGATACTCACGCACCAAAGCGCTATAAATGTCAGTGGCAACGGCTATCTACACTCATCTCTGTAACTCACGTACCACAGTGCTATATATGTCAGTGGCAACGGCTATCTACACTCGTCTTTGTAACTCATGCACCACAGCGCTATACATGTCAGTGGCAACGGCTATCTACACTCATCGCTGTAACTAACGCACCACAGCGCTATATATGTCAGTGGCAATGGCTATCTACACTCATCTCTGTAACTCACGTACCACAGTGCTATACATGTCAGTGGCAACGGCTATCTACACTATCGCCGTAACTCACGCACCACAGCGCTATATATGTCTGTGGCAATGGCTATCTACACTCATCTCTGTAACTCACGTACCACAGTGCTATACATGTCAGTGGCAACGGCTATCTACACTATCGCCGAAACTCACGCACCACAGCGCTATATATGTCAGTGACAATGGCTATCTACACTCATCTCTGTAACTCACGCACCACAGCGCTATATATTTCAGTGACAATGGCTGTTTACACTCATCTCTTTAACTCACGGACTTTTAGTGTGAATATCTTAACTTTGTGTTGGTTATAAGTATGGTCACCGGGGATGAGCAAAAAAGTCACGTGACCACAAATGCAAACGCGAGTAGTATTTTGGCTCGATTGATCGTCACTCAAGGTAAGTTTCTTATCGATATTTTTGTTATACGCGAGAGTTTGTTCAAATGACATAGCGCAATAAAGAATGCATTGTTTTGTCTTTCGATCGGTGTATTGGTCACCATTCATGTCTGCATAGTTTCCGAGAACACTTCGATATAAATTGTGTCCATGAATGCAAACGCACGTAGGTAGTGTTAAAATGTCACATATTTTGATAAATTGCCACATTTTATTCAAATGTTTGTTTTTCAGTTGTTCAATAATTGTTTTTAATTGTTTTATGAATACTTTGTGCGATGCAATATGTACAAAAATGCATTTTCTGAAGTATTTCAAATTTGGCAAACGTACGTAGTCGACCTAAAATGGCAAACGCACGTAGGCATCTTATAATAAGGAGCAAACGAATATTTCGTTAGCCTTTAAAAACTGAAAATGTGTTCAAGATATTGAAGATATTTATCCGCTTTATTATTAAATATCCATCATAATGAAAGTTATATAAATTTATGATACATAACAAACATTGACACGATATTATGCGGGAGTGTTGCGGGAAATATGAGTTCACGAACAAACTCTCATCCGGCTATATCGGTGGTATACAGACTTACTATATAGGTTCGTTATTTATATTAATCAATCCGATTAGCTACATCTTTCTTAGATTCAATTTAGACCAGTATTGAATACCACCAGTGAAATGTGTTTGTTATATGAAGGACCTGCAGATATAGATATAAGGGCTGTCTATCAATTTAAGATTTACGTTTCCCGACGATGCGGTTTGAACATGCATTTCCGAACGAAGTCACGAATAATAAAATCAGTATCAAATGCGTTCTTTTGAAACTAGATAGGTCTTAGAATTGTAATCCTAATTAGTTGTATAATAGTATAACTCTCACGTCAATACCTCGCCTTTCATTACCATTGGCATATGACTGCCATTTACATGTCGCAGTCTATGAAATATAGCATCTATTTTACGCTGTGTCTTGATGGTAATTATGTGTCTATGCAACGCCGTTCATCCCACTTGTTTGTGATTGGTTCTTTGTACCGCCTTCATGCACGCCTATTTATAACCGAAGGACAGTTGTAACATGATCTTATTGTAATATTTAATTTGAAAAGTGTTTCCAAATATATCTGTAATTATCAGCGAATGCCGTTTTGGTATTTGCCACTCGTGTTTTATGGCAATACTTAAAAGGCAGTAATTTTATTCCTGGATCATGGATTTGAATTTATATGGGTTAATCCTGGAATTCGAACACACGCGCCCAGTAGGCGTAAACAAATGTTTGTTTACGGTTCCGACCTTCTCTAGACTTGTTTTCGCATGTGTTATTTTTCTCCTTTTAATATGGGATTTAATTTTAAGTCTGTTTTCCTCAAATTCCAGTAGAACCCTGATCGGGTTTTAGTTTGAAACAAAAAACATTTTTGAAAAGTTCAAGCATTTAAAAACGTTCACATACAATTTTGTCGTCAAGCGAATTCATTTCACGAAATATCTCAGCATAAATTAACACAGCAGTTTGATGGTAATGAACTCCTACTTTAGGTGTCAAATGACCTGTAAAAATTAAGTGACACTTTACCTAAAATATTTCTTTATTTCTTAAGATTTATTAAAGCGGTTAATCCTGTCAACAATCTTGCATAAAAAACTATAAGATACTGCAGTTTAACACAGTCAGAAAATTTTGAAATGCCTTAAAATCTTCAAGTAAACCAACTTCAATTTGATCGAACAGTTTTGAGTACGAAAAACATACGACTACAAAAGAACCCTTCAACAAATATTGATATATGCTTATAAGATATATACTATTTTCTTTGAAGTCCACGATTTTGTATTGTGTTAGTAACGCGATTCAACTAATGCACCAGTCAATTGTAACCACAGCCCCCAGGTCCGGAGGTATACCGGGGATAGACGGGGAAATGGGCCGTGTTTTACCTTTAAGGTGGCCCCGCAGTGTCGGGTGAATGTGATGGTTTTGTCTTCGCTTTAAATATAGCGGGTAATGGGCCTTACCTAGAGTCCGTGGGTGCGGGGGCATTTGGCAGGGATTTTACCATTTTTTCTTCCCCGCAGGGCGGGGATTTTAGCCGGGGTTGGCTGGACCGAAAGTCAAAGTTCCCGCTATTCCCCGGACCTGGGGGGGGGGGGCGTGTTTACAATTGACTGGCGCATTAAGGCTTAAAAGTTAATTTAACCCTCAGTTTATGTACAAGTCATTGTGAGCGTGCGCTTTTGTTGCAAGTTGTCTTTTTTTTCTTGACTGCACCGGGGCAGTTCGCTCCCAAGTTCAACGAGGTTTTTTAATACTTTTTTGTATTTTTTCCCTGTAATTTCGGTATCAAAAAGTTAAAGTGTTTTTAGATACATCAGTGTGTGTATACCACGTGATAAATTACGTCATATATGCTACGTCGGAAGGCAACATTTTGCTTAAAATGAAGACTTAAATCAAAGATAACTTTTATTTTACTACACCATTTTAAATAAAACAAAGGGCAGTCTATGCCACTCAAAAAGCCCCGCCTTCGTTTTATAACCGAAGTTTGATAAGGTCATTAGTTTCATCAAACACTTCCACAAACCTGTTTCCAAACAAATGGCTTGACAGTGCTCCGTCAGACGGCCGTATTGTGAAAAGGTTTGTCTAAGTGTTCTTAGAAACTAAATTCTCAATCAAACTCTGGTAAAAGACCGAAGGCGGGGCTCCGTAAGAGGCGTAGACTCAGCTATGTTTCATTTAAAATGGTGAATAAATAGTGAAGTTATCTTTGTTTAAAGTCTTTATTCGAAGCAAAATTTTGCCTTCCGACGAAGCATTTATGACGCAATTTATCACGTGGTAAACACACTGTACATTACCATTAAAAGAAAATTTGGTCCTTTACGTTATAAAATGACAATGTATTTTATGAAGGCCATAAACTAAAACAATTCAAGGGAATACTAACATTTGTTTAAAAATATTTTATGAAACGCTCGACAACTCTTGTGAAACCTTTTTTTACAATATATTTTTTAAGCACGACGTCTGCACGATATTTCTCCCATTTTCACCAAAATTATCTTCCCTTTTTGGGTAAATGATATCATCTGTATGACGTCAATATGCCTTTTTCCATATCACGGACATAACCTTTCATGGCCTGCATACCTTAAACTGTCTTATAACAGGAATATAATGTTAACGGAACATTTATACAGAGCTTTTCTATCATCTTTCTGTTTCATTTTGATTTGGTCTTTGGCTTTTCAGATACTGCTTATGTCTCTCCTTAATGACGCCTACTTTGTAAACAAAACTAAACTGAAATGACAGTCGCTCCGCCCTTACAGAAAATTAATATAAATAACAGCCCAGTGATTTTCGCTATTATGGATACATTTAATCATCTTATATTGTTTCACAATTTGCCAGGCATGTTTGATTCCACTTTACAACATTTAGATAACTCGCTTTTAGCAATAATTGCACGGGTAATGCCGAATGGCAAACAGTACGTTTCTTTCCTACGAACAAGATAAATTTACGGTATTTGTAATATCAAACTCCTTGCAAACTTTTTTTTCTATTTCGAATGCCTTTAATTAGAATCTTTTCGTATGTTTTTAATTAGAATCTTGGATACCTTTACATCAACCCCCATTCAGCACGCGGGTGACTCATGCATCACGTTACAGCCTAAATATAGTTATTTATTATTCTGGTATGTTTTACTGCGATATAGTTCACACGTGCCTATTTAAGTCGTTCAACGTTCACCAACATGCCAAATGCACATGATATTATGCAAATACGACAAAGCACAATAATACAGACTTAAGCCATGATACATTGAGAAAGATTTGATGATAATAGTCAAGTACTTTAGTTCACTGTTCATGGTGAGATCTAAAGGTAGGTGGACTGTCCGTCGTCCATAGTGCGTCGGACTTTGTCTTTATCTAAAATGCTTTAAAATAAACATACTTCCTGACCTCAGGGACAATAACAATGATTCCAAGTAGGAATTTCACTGACCTGATTCTCTTTAAAAGTCCCTAATAAATTTACCATGGCAATCGACTGAAATTTAAAAATTAATAAAGTACTAAGTGACCCTGTACAAAGGTAACTCGAGCCGACTTGGTAACTTAAAACATGTCCACCAGGGGGCGTGGTTTAAATGCATTGAATTATATAGGAAATCGTCTAAAATCTTCTTGTTATTTTCGTATTTCAAAATAGGTTTCAATCCTAACATGATTCTCTACAAAGTTGCCATACAACTGAAATCCAAGTTTCCTCAGCAGCCATAAGATTTCTTTCCTTTTGTTATGAAACTACTGGTCCGATTTAAGTTGATTCTTTTAAAACATGCCCTCCAGGGAACGTGGCTTTTTATTCACTTGAACACGAGGTGGGTCAGCTATAACGTGGGGTTGACTGTAAGTGGCCTTTAACAGAAAAATCTTCAAAACTCTCTTTACCTGAACAATACAGTTGAATTATTGGTATGCAACACTCAGTTATGGGTCTCTGCTTCAATGTTAAAATCATGGCCCTGGGTAAAAACTGACCATACCTGGAGGTCTTTTATTTTACATACACCTTTACAGGAATCATCCATCAAAAATCTTCCTGCAAGAAACTACTGTGCCTTGAACTTATATATTCGGTACCATTGCCTTGTGGTCCTCTAGCGCTACCACTTTTGCCAAAAATGGCCCTGTGGCCATAAATAGTCACTTACCAAGGTCCTCCTAATACACGACGTTTAACAGAAAAACAATCGGGTACTAAACTTAAAAAACAACTACTTGGTATGAATTATTGCCTTCAGATATTTGAACAAGATTGACCAAACTACGGTTCTCGCGTTGACTTTTTTCACAGAGCAATCCAAAGCCTTCATTGGCTTTGTTTAAATCATAAAAGGAATACATTTAAAACAAGCGATATACTAGCATACATTTTAAAATGAAATAGTTTCTCTTATACTTTTCTCACAAGCACGACTACTCAGATCCTTAGTCGGTTTTATACTCTGGTCGCAAATTTCTAGGGAAGCATACATGCGGTTCGAATTTCAGTATTTTTAACTGGCGACTTTTAATGGCAGCCTTTCACGTGCCATTCACGTGCATTTCTTTTTTCAATCCAATTTCAAATGTGGTATTGTACTACTGTGGTTCAAAATTTGTTTAAATAAAAAAAAATCGCCTGGAGTGAATCTGAGAAAAAAAATGTCCCTGAAAATGTTAAAAAATAGTATATCCGATGATAACTGTGGCTATATTTGTTTTCCTGAAGAACTAAGAACAAAGATAGTTTGTTCTTGGAAAGATGATAGATGGAACTTTACAACGGTGTTGTTTTTAAGAGTTAGATACACGCTATTTCCACTTCTAACAAACGAAAGTCTTAAATTTCAGTACACTGGATCTAGCAACCTCCGCCGCGACACCAGCTTAGAGGTCACGAATATTGCTTCAAACGGACTAAAATTGAGAGCCATAAACCATTGTTTCATTTCACACGCTCAACAACAAGACTTCAATAAACACTTTTATTCATTTTTATTTATTTTGTCCTGAATTTTTTTTATACAATTTAAGTATGTTTATGATATGAAAGATTGTTTTTACATAAATGTCACATTTGCACGCGCATAATGCGCCTTATATTTGTGATTTGAGGTGAGACGGTCGACAGGAACGTGCGTTTACAATACACTGGAAACTCACATGATATCATCTATACATTTGTATATATATATATATGTTGCGAAATTAGTGACCCTGTTTATATTAATATCTCTGACGTATTGTTTATATATATATATATTACTTTTATTAATGCCATTTCATTTGAGCATATTACAATTGTATGTTACGAAATAGTTTAAACTCAATTATTTGAAGACGAAAAAATCGAAAACCCTAAAATTAAATACTCCGTTCTTGTTTTTTAATAAAACATTTTTCTCATTAGCACCACTGCAAGAACTAGTTGTGTCTCTCGCTTTAAACGTTTCAAT
This sequence comes from Mya arenaria, assembly GCF_026914265.1. Lineage (NCBI taxonomy): Eukaryota > Metazoa > Mollusca > Bivalvia > Myida > Myidae > Mya > Mya arenaria. The sequence goes on along the minus strand of NC_069122.1, from coordinate 53,831,489 downwards.
TTAGTTTAAAAAAAGGTTTAAATCACATATGGATATTTTTTTATTTTTTTAAGGCGGTCATACCAATTTATTTATCAACAATACATGCCAAAGTTTATTAAAAACAACAAAAACATAATAACTCATAATTTTGTACCAGATTTAAAACCCCATGAGTTGGTTACGTTTTTGTTATCAAATGAGTGTTATTTCTAAGATTTGAAAACATTGTATAAGTTCGACCTTCAGATATACAATAAGTTCTATATATTGACAGATAACGAAGGAATTAGAGAAAACATATATCTTTACAATATAATTTTGTCGCAGGCTTGAGTATTTTTTGGTCTTTAGCAGTAAGACCATACCAAATTGTTTCTATATTTAACGTCCGCCGACAAATAGGTTTTGGGCTTCCCGATCGAAAAAGACAACACATTTTATTTGATCCGAATATTTTTAATTTTCTTTTACTATAATTCCGATTACAGAAGAAAAGTGCACACAACATGCTTTATACTTTGTACTAGTATTTTTGGCATTTGATATATGAAAATGATGCATTCTGTGTGATTCCCACGATCAACACATTTAAATACAAGTTTTATTTGAACTCATTTTGCAGTGGAAATCTAACAATTGAGAAAAATCCCGAATTGACTAAGGAGGGTCTGGTATCTTTATTCGACATAGGGTGGCACTCATTAAGTGATATTTGTTTTTTCGGGGGCTCGTTTGTTTTTTTCAGGATAGATAGGTTTTGTATTAAGGGTTGGCGCGAAACATAAAAACAATTTGGTCTTACCTAACGTTATCGACAGCGTTAATGGGAATACAGGGATATTGTTTATTTAAAGTTTTTTTCTCAGTCTTTTATACGACATTTTTTAAAGAAATCAGTGACTTGAATAACAAAATCAGTAGCCATGGCAGGACTGAGACAGTTGCCAACAGCTGGACGATAATAAATAAGCGGTACGTGAAATAATGAATTTGGTACACATTTAATGCATATCAAAGAACATGTATGCACGGAACTTAAAACATACCTCCGAACTTCTTGAACATTTAAGAAATGAACATTATTTTTCTGCGTTTCATTGATGTATGAAGTGTCGGGAAAAAATGTAATTTGGTGTAATTTTTCCGACACTTCATACATCAATGAAACGCAGAAAAATAATGTTCAATACTTATAATTACAACTATAAAAAAATAAAAGATCACTTTTATTTTGCTATTATCCAAGAACCGCAATTCATCACTCGATAATTCCAAGTAGTTTGTAGCCTTCCCACGCGTATAAATACATCATCGTCTTGGAGACACGTGGAGCTAAATTTAGTAACAATGCAACCAGTAATGGCTGCCGACTCCTCATTTTTTCCCATTTCGAAGCGGATTAACAGCACTTTTCAGGTAAGATATTTACGTAAAGGCGACTTGTTTAAACTCTGAAATGTATCTTCCATCATTCCTTGCCTAAGACAATATTTTTACCATTAAACCTACTGCCCTGTTGTTTATATTCATGAATTGTCGGCATGTCACTACTTTCATTATTACTTTCATTAAGCTGTTGACCTGGAGCTTAACTTTTATTTTCACTTTCATCTTTATTTGTAACTTTAGGCAAATCATCAAATGAAATATTCGTCAGTTCTTCAATTTCTGGAGAAATCACAGCAGCAGCAGTTTCCTCACTCAATTCCGGCACAAACAACTCAAAACTACCAAAAACATCTTTAAACAAGTCGAAATCTGCCATGTTCCCTATGCAGACGAACTTTCAGCTTCCAGTTCTCCGCAATCAGTTTATTGTCATTTATAATAAAAAAAATAATACAAGATCAATATTGTCAAAAGGTTTATTGTTCATTGTTCCTTTATTTTAACCCCAAATATTTTTTTAAGAAAGAAATACACATGTAAACAACTTCCTACTATGACGTGACGTCATAGGTTGTAAATAGAAAGTAGCCCGGTTATGAATATTAATAAACTGATTTGCATACACGAATGCTTCATGGAGAAATGAATGAATGTCTTATCCAATAGGAAATAAGTTGCAATTATTTGCTTTAAAAAGCTTGGTGGGTAAATAATCAAAAGTTTAACAACTAAACGAAGTAGACAAACAGTTCGCTTGTCAACAAAGGATTATATGTTGGTAATAAAGGCGACACGCGCAGTAGCGATAAACCTGTTTTTTTACATGTGCAACGAATGAACGCGAGAAAAAAAGCAAAGTAGTTTCCCGGACTAGCTTGATGACTAATTGACATCATATTTAATGACTTGTTTTTTTCTTCTTTCTATTTTTTATTTTGTAAAGAGGTTTGCTTTGTGATACGAGAGTACTTATGTTTGTTCTGTTATAAAGGATGTAACATATATATCTAACTTCGCAATTTTACTCAAACTCTCTACTGAACAATAGTGGTCAAACCTGTATCTTCAAACTAAGAATTTTTCATAGATATTTATTGTTTAGGCCAAAAATAGGTTCTTTGATTCTATTAACATCTAAAAAAATTAGGGTCGGTAGGAAGGGACTTTTTTTGGAAAACCCGGATTTTGTACCAAACCTACTTATGTCAGGGTATATCGTAGAAATTTTAAAATGGTCAAATTGTAACTTGTTCACTCAAATAAATGCATATTCTTTTAGGAAATTACTAAAATAAACCCACACTACGGAAGAAAGTGTAGGGTCGGGACGAAAAAAAAGGGTCGGTTGGTTAGTGGAAACAATAAAAAAGACGCCTATTTTGCATATATATTCAGCCACATAAAGTTAATAAAAATAAACCAAAATGATAAAGTTAATGAAGTTATTATTTTATTTACGAAAGACCTTTGACTATGAAGTATGTTGTTGGTGTGAAGGACATGGTAGAGGGAGAGTGGCAATGAATGGTTTTGTATATCGCTTTTGACGGAAGGCTTTTAGAAACTAGTTATTTAAAATATATCACGCCTCCAACTTAAATGACGCAACGCCATTGATCCCGGACTGGTCACGCGGTGTCCCCATATTTTTCCATATTGGGTCACCAATTCAATTCAAACATTAATTGCATGAAGGCCTCCAGCCCATATACACATATGCATATAATCAATTATAAACAACGAGTGTGTTGACACATGAGGCAAATATGAGATGTATAAGACAAAATGACCAATTTTGCATTTAAGCATTACCATGATATACTTCAATACTTGCTAGTTGATATTGACAAAGTTTTGTCTTACTTTATCAGCATTAAACAAGTACATGCTTCGCTCTCACCCGATATGGTTTCCTTTGCCCCGTATATCCCATATCTGGTCATCTACTAACCACATAACTTATAATATTATTATATATTATAACCTTGAATTGGAACTAAGAAAGGGCATTTCCCTTTTGTATGGCAACTTTACAAGCCCATACAAATAAGGGCAGGTGTTATTTCTGGATATTTTTTAAATTGTCCTAAAACTTCAATAATTGTCACTAGAATTAGGTTGCATATACTTTTTCAATTGTTCTAGTCTCAAGAACGTGCTTTCAGTGCGGATATTACTTTACTAGAAATGACCTATAAGTATGAATATGTCAGTTCCTTAAACATATAACAAGGGCAGACTGCTAAGCAGGACACCATATATGCTTCGGTGTACAGGGGTATATTGCGGGGTCAAAGCAAAGAGATTTTGTATTGTGTATGTAGTGTGGTTTGCATGATATGTCGTGTAGTTTCCGTGTAAATCATATTCTAAACACATAATTTAAACCTTGACATGACTAAAGTGAGCGCTGTAGGATAGCTGTTTTTTAATTTTTTTTTTTCGTTTTAGGAGTAAACAAAATGTTGATCCGATTGGATTCATTCGATTGCATGTGAATATGTATATGGTCGTTGATTACTTGAAGCATTTTTATTTGTTTGATTTACTTTACACTTCATTGTCTTTAAGTCGATGCCGACTCCGATTTAAACTTCATTTTAAGCCCCCAGTGAACTCCAGTTGCACTGACCGTGCCAAGGCGGTAACCCCAGTGAACTATAGTTGCACTGACCGTTCCAAGGCGGTAACCCCAGTGAACTCCAGTTGCACTGACCGTTCCAAGGCGGTAACCCCAGTGAACTCCAGTTGCACTGACCGTTCCAAGGCGGTAACCCCAGTGAACTCCAGTTGCATTGACCGTTCCAAGGCGGTAACCCCAGTGAACTCCAGTTGCACTGACCGTTCCAAGGCGGTAACCCTAGTGAACTCCAGTTGCACTGACCGTTCCAAGGCGGTAACCCCAGTGAACTCCAGTTGCATTGACCGTTCCAAGGCGGTAACCCCAGTGAACTCCAGTTGCACTGACCGTTCCAATGCGTTAACCCCAACACTCGCTAATCATATATTACGATGCAAGTATGGTATGTCTGTGGTGTTTTTGTATGTGCTACGTCTATGTTGTTAAATCTGTGTCTCTCGTTCACCGTGTGTTGGGAATTGACCTTGTGCCTTGAACAGGGGCATCGTAAAATGTTTTGTTACTCGGTTTATTAATAAAGCTATTTTGATGCGTGCGCGGTCTGTTTATGGTGTTTTACGCGTGTATGTGGTGTTGAAACGTTGTTCTTGCATACGTGTGTTTCCGGTCATTTGGCCAGTGCTGGAAAAACCCGTCTTACATCCCCATGTAAGATGAGTGATGCGCAACAACGCGCCACTTCTTATTTCTCTACTTGTATGGTTTATGAAAAGTTTATTATGCCATTTGAATTAAGCGCAATCAAATATATAAGTATGCAAGACATTTGATTAAAATTAAAAATAGATAATCGAAACAATGCGATTTTTAGAGGAACTATTTGACGTCAATATCGATTTAAAATTACTGCGCTTTTTGACGTCAGTAAACAACGTCGCATGTTGTTTTGGTGAAATGTACAAAAGTGAGTTTTCTACGTCAATTTTTCCACAAATTGATGATTTTAGATAAGCTAGAAAAATATCAATCATATTTTTCCGGTCCGGATTGAAAAAAAACGACCCTCGGGCACGCTGCGTGGCCGGTAACTCGTCAAGCCTTGTTACCGGCTTACGCGCGTGCCCTCTGATCGCATTTTTATTCGTATGTGAGATATTTATAGTGTCTATAGTTAAGTATCGTTTGAGCCCTTTTCTTGTGCCTCTAAACCGAGTTTATATTTGAACTTTGGACTACTGGCCCCAATATCACGAAAATACTAAAGTCGAATCTCAATCTCAGTCTCAACTCATTTTCACACATTACAGTATGACATTATTAAAAATTACAAATGTTTTACTATTTTTAAAAGCACATTCTCACATGCATTATGTTGATTGACATTATTGTTCAATATTCTTAATTTTTTTTATGTCTACAGCACAAAAATTACTTGAGCAAAACTCAAAAATAATAAATTGGACTCAAGTACATTTTTTGCTCTCATTTTTTTTCTTTAAAATATTGACCATTTTTTTTAATCAACAAAATCAATGATAGAGTGCGATTTTAAAAAGGGTAAAACATTTATAATTTTGAATGATATGATGCTGTTATTTGATAAAAAGAGTTGAGACTGAGATTGAGATTTGACTTAAGTATTTTTTTTTGATATTGGGGCCTGGGCTTGTAGTTTTCATTGTAGTATTGTCACTGTAGGTTTTATTGTAGCTTTACCCCTAATTTAAACAATAGTTAGCCGTGATAATGCTTAGCAACACTCCGCTTTATGTATTTAGAAGTGTACGTCATTTCGTCCTATTTTTTTTATAACACCACTAAGTAAACAACCTCTCCGACACATTGTTTACCAACAGCACATTATCATGTATAGTAGTTAATGGACATAAGTTTTACTACGCTTTAGATTTTTAGATGAGATTTTAGTCTTTGTTCGAATACGGTCCTTGGAATTCATTCATAAGCACTCCGTTACCATTAAGGCAAGATAATTTGAACTCTTGAACTCATAAGAGCAACAGTTTTAGTAACAATTTGCAGTACCCCCGTTTTTACATGTCTTTCAATCATTCAAGCCGTATTGGAAAACTGCGACTGTCTATTTTTAGAAACGATAATATATTCTTAGAAAAAAGCCATTGATGATCGGATGTGATGTTATTTGGCAGCACTAGGTCGATACTCCGTATGAATGACGTTTGTTTCTGGAGTTTATTCTTAGGTACATAGGACCGCAAATTTAGCACAAAATATGACAAGCTTTTGAATCATTCAAGGGATGCAACCACTTCTTGCAAAGTATGCCCCTATGATCAACTGAAACTAATCCTCTCGTATTTGCTATATTTGGCGCACTGGAAGCTTAGGAAGAGTTGCTGATTTGCAGAAATCTGCTGGTTCTATTTATAGACTGATTTTCTGCCTTCAGAACTCCGATACGTAACAGATATTAGACATTTGCTACAAACATACGCCTACGCATTTTATAGGACCATAATCCATACACAGTTTTGGTAAAGGGTAGCTACAAAGAACTTGAAATGTGAGATTTTGTTTTGCTTTGAAGATGCATCTCTTTGTTTACCAAATAGTACTCATATTTATTGTTTTCAGAATAATTTGCAATCATTTCTGAACTTTTATCGTGATTTGTATTTTATCTAAACACAATTAGAAAATATTTTTGGTTTATAGATATGCATTGCAAACAAATGACAAACTTATAGTTATATTCTACAACAAGAATGTATTTCGAACAGAGTGAAACAATATATCCATAATAAAAACAATAACAACAGTGAAATAATTTACTGCAAGTACAAGTTGTTGTGAGTAGTTCATTTCTTGTTGAACAGTATAGAAAAGAGAGGTAAGTTTGAGGTGCGAAGAAATAATTGGTGATAATTTGTTGGTGAGAAAATGGCGCTGACCCTAGTTTGTCCTCCCGAAACTTCACTTTTCATCGTAGTGTTGAATTTATTTCGTACTTTCCTAAAAATGTGCATTTATCTGAGTGTTAAAATTTGATCATTTTATATATAAATTTTCTACAATAGTGATATACCCTGAAATAGGTCGGTTTGTTACAGAATCTCGGTTCTCAAAAATAAGAGAGAAGCTATGCCTACCTACCTACCCTATGTTTTGGAGATGTTAGTGGAAACATACACTTTTTTGCCTTTTGAATAAAAAATCAGAGGATATGTGAACATATCGTCATATTTATAAATTTAGTTAAATGTGAATCAAGTTCAACTCACGTTTTTACTTGCAAAATCAAATATAAAATGTCTTAACAGGCCAATAAAGTTATTTGTCTCGAAAAGATTTCTTACTTCTCAGAAATATCAATCCGAAAGTTTGATCGAACGATAGATACGTGCGTTGATGATATGGTTCAAAAGTACTTTATCAAGGCAAAGTAAGAAAGTTATCTATATGAAAAATATTCTGTGTTTGCAGGTTGATTTTTTGTAAAGTTCTTTCTTTCTTTCTTAACAATTGTATAACATTATATAAATCACGTTCCATGGCACGATGTTTCTTTGACTTCAATCAGGTTTTCTCCAGATTCTTTTTTAACTCATTTCAATGCTATGATCTACATGATGTCAACAAGTTTATTTCCTTGTAATGGACATTTTATATTGCGTGTCTGCATGCCATATATCATTTTACACCAACTATGGTAAGTTTACTAAATATGCGTTTTAACATTGAAGAGGCATGCTATTTTGTGATTGGTTCATTATACGTACAGGCCACGCCTACGTGACGCCTTTATGTTAACACAATTAAACTGAAATGACAGTAGTACCCCCTTGAATGTCTTGAATGTGAATCAAAGCTGAGTATAGATGTAATTATCGCCTAGTTTTGTTATTTTTGCTATTTACCAGACATTGGTTTCGCTATTTACAGGAATTGAAAAACATATTTTAAATGGCTAGAACCAAGAAAAACCAACGCCAATACAGCAACTCCGCATTAAAGCTGGATTGTATTTGCCGATGCATTTTTGCAAACCGAAGATTTGAACTAGTGACCTAGTCTTGTAACCAAGAAGACCCATATCAGATTTCATGAAGATCAACAGAAATTTTTCCATTTGTGTGAGGAAAAATGAACATCTTACATCAGCTTTTCCTACCAGATAAGGTCCAGAGACCAGTTTGTTACCCCTACACACAAAAGAAGCAAAATATAAAAATCTTGAAAACACAATCATTAACTGTGGTTTGTCGAGTCAATGCTGTGTGTGCAAGTATGGAAGCATGTGTGCGTGTGTGCGCGTGTGTGTATTTGTTGGTATGTTTGTAAACTAACCAAACGTCATGAAAATTGGAGATTTTTTTAATATCCTGCCGAAAACACTTATTTTTTTGCGAATCATTTATTCCACTTTAATGTGACTAAGTTATCATGCAGACAAATGTGTAAAAGTTACATGAACAAAAAATGAAATCATGACATGGGGAAAATAATTTTGTCCTAAGATTTGACCTAGTGACCTAGTTTTTGACTTATGTGACCCATATTCACAAATTTTCAATTCAACATGTAGACAAGTATTCTAACAAAGTTGCATATCAATCGGATAAAATCTATTGACCCTATGATGTGGAATAAAAATATAAACGTATAATTGTTGACGCAAGCTCGACAGAAAGCCCGCCCGCCGGTTCAACCATCCGCTTGCCCAGCCGCCCGGTTTTCGCCATAAAGAAAATCCGGTTAAAACAGATTTATTTAACATTTGTGACATTGTCAGCAAAAATAGCGAGGTATCGTGACCCATAAGCAGGCAGTCATGACTATGTTTATTTATTTTTGAAAGGGTCCTTAAATTTTAATTCATATTTTTTATAAGTTTGTATTGAAAACCTATCACTTGGTTAAACTTTTTTGTTTGTTTGTTTGTTATTGACGTGAATACGGGTAGCTCTTAATTACGGACAAGTAACCTGACGGCACAGGATATTTAAGAAAATGTCAACCACGTAGACAAAAATATTGAAAAATTCAAGCGAAGAAAATAAAATAGCATGTTCTGCATAATTACACTTCAGAATTCGATGACCCAGTTTTCGCCGTCAGTTGAGTCGTAAAAAAACTGAAGTCTTTGGTTTTGGCCATTTCGCACACTGTAAAAACCGTTATTATGGATATTTACATAAGCTTTTGTACATACCTATGTTACCATTGTCAATGTGATCAACATATTCGTGTATATTTTGATTTTTGTGTTTCAGATAATCAACTATCTACTTTTATTTATAGGATAGTTCATTGTTTCTCTGGATTCACAACATGGTTTGTGTCGTGTTGAAGAATGCTCAAACATGAATCAGAACCTTAAGGTTTCATGTTTTTATTAATTAATTGGTCTACTTTTCGATCAAGTTTTAAAACTATAACTTTAGCTTCAATATGATAACATATAAACAGTACACTTGTGGCTTATATTGTATTTGGTCATCTCATACTTTACCCCAAAACGGAATCAAACACACTGTTATGAAATAATGTATCAACAGTTATATGTTTTCGTACAAAAACCAAAGTGGCATTCATCAATGAAATTAGAGCAACAGTTCTAGAAGAAAAAAAGCAGTCGAATTCACCGATTTTCTTTTTTACAGATCTCTTAAGCAACCAAGCAGTATTGCAAAACAAGCGACCATTAGTTTTCAGAAATTATAATATTTTGTAAGGAAAAATGCCCTTGATGATCGGGTGTGATGTATTTTCATGGCATTAGGTCAATACTCTGTATAAATGACGTTTATTTTAAGATGTCCTTCTTAGTGATCTATCTACCGTGAGCACATTAACAACAATACGTCAATGGAAACCACTAGGGCGCGTCTAGCAGTCAAACAAATAATTATGACCGTGTTAAAATACACAAGTATCAAAGCACAGCAGACATTGAGCGAAATGGGCAAACCAACTAGTCAACGGCCATAAATTGCATACCAATTAAAATGTGGTTATCCATAAAGCCTATCTTAGCATTCAGCCACTACTTAAGTGTCAGTTTTAAATTTTACATCTTGTAGACGCTCGCTTTGGCGCTTTCCGAGTTGACGAAAAGTTGCGTATTTGCACAAACGTGATGGTATCAATCCTCACATCATTTCAGATGTTAGAAATTTGCCATAAACGCCTACACACCTTAACAGGAAAACAATTCAGAATCTGATATACTGTTCTCAAAGGGAAAAACAGCTTCAAATCGGAAACTTTATGTCAAACAACCATACTTCCTTCTAGAATCGGATAACTAATATTCTAAAGAATATGTCGTTACATTTCTACAGTGTAAGTTATTCGATTTGTGGCTTGGCCGTCATACACAATGTTAAAGTTCAAGACAATGATTCATGTTGATATCATGGACGTCATACACAATGTTCAAGTTCAAGACAATGATTCATGTTGATGTCATGGACGTCATACACAATGTTGAAGTTCAAGACAATGATTCATGTTGGTTTCATGGACGTCATACACAATGTTAAAGTTCAAGACAATGATTCATGTTGGTTTCATGGACGTCATACACAATGTTAAAGTTCAAGACAATGATTAATGTTGATGTCATGGACGTCATACACAATGTTGAAGTTCAAGACAATGATTCATGTTGATGTCATGGACGTCATACACAATGTTCAAGTTCAAGACAATGATTCATGTTGATGTCATGGACGTCATACACAATGTTGAAGTTCAAGACAATGATTCATGTTGATGTCATGGACGTCATACACAATGTTGAAGTTCAAGACAATGATTCATGTTGATGTCATGGACGTCATACACAATGTTCAAGTTCAAGACAATGATTCATGTTGATGTCATGGACGTCATACACAATGTTGAAGTTCAAGACAATGATTCATGTTGATGTCATGGACGTCATACACAATGTTGAAGTTCAAGACAATGATTCATGTTGATGTCATGGACGTCATACACAATGTTAAAGTTCGAGACAATGATTCATGTTGATGTCATGGACATCATACACAATGATGAAGTTCAAGACAATGATTCATGTTGATGTCATGGACGTCATACACAATGTTGAAGTTCAAGACAATGATTCATGTTGATGTCATGGACGTCATACACAATGTTGAAGTTCAAGACAATGATTCATGTTGATGTCATGGACGTCATACACAATGTTGAAGTTCAAGACAATGATTCATGTTGATGTCATGGATGTCATACACAATGTTAAAGTTCAAGACAATGATTCATGTTGATGTCATGGACGTCATAGGAAACACACGTGCAACCAAAAGGCAATATTGACCCTCATCCTGTATTGATGTTTTTAAAATAAGCTTCTTTATCTGAATATAGCCTTTGCACAAGGCTAAACTGACAATGTTATTGTATTCCGTAGTTGTGCGTATATATTCATTTTAACTTATGACCTGTGACATTGCGTTTACGTCAGTTGATTCTAAAAGAAATGTCAAATTGTCCTAAACATTCAGCGGTATATCACAGTATGTTTGATCAGACTATGGACGCAGGTGATTATTAATTGGTGCTAGGATAAAAACAGGGTTACATAAATTTTTCAGAATGAATCATAGAATGGGAAAATGAACACTATCTACTCTGATACTTAATGTATATCGAATTAAACAGGAACAGTTGACCTATCCACAAGCAACTTTGGTTTAGCTTGCAATACCTTGTTGTTCATGACAACTTATCGAATTTGAGAGGAACCGGTGACCTATCCACAAGCAACTTTGGTTTAGCTTGCAATACTTTGTTGTTCATGACAACTTATCGAATTTGAGAGGAACCGGTGACCTAACCACAAGCAACTGTGGTTAAACTGGCAATAGCTTGTTGTTCATGACAACTTATGTTACAATGGTTTGATAACAATGTGAGTGGCGCCATGCTTATTTTACAAACTCAAAATCAAGGCCTAGTATCTATAATTAGACGATGTAGTTTTGAGTCCGGCACATGGCTTACACGTAGTCGATGTTTCACGTTTTCTAGCTACAGCCATTGGTCTTATTGTTTGAAATCAACATTTGTTTAATGATTTAAAGGAAACCTTTGTAGAAATTTAATTTTTAAAATGTTCGTTTGTTTTCTTGTGTATATGTGTTGGCAAGGTGTCTTACTGTTAATCTCAGTGTCATTAAACAGAAGTCGCATCACAGTGTGAATTCTGTGAGTTTCTTGAAGTTTGTATTGCATCGTTACAAATGTTTTGTTTCTGCAAACCCGACCGTGTCGAATCTAATCTTAAAGTTTCTTGCATATTCATTGTATTCATTATCAGAAAGTGTTGTCCTGTTTTGCTAGAAACTACAACACTGACCTTGTAAGGAGGCTACAGGGACAAGCCCATCACCACAAACTATAACACTGACCTTGTTTAGAGGCTACAAGGACAAGCCCATCACCACAAACTATAACACTGAACTTGTTGAGAGGCTACAGGGACAAGCCCATCACCCCAAACTACAACACTGACATTGTAAGGAGGCTACAGGGACAAGCCCATCACCCCAAACTACAACACTGCCCTTGTTAGGTGGCTACAGGGACAAGCCCATCACCCACAACTACAACATTGACATTGTTATGAGGCTACAGGGACAAGCCCATCACCCCAAAGTACAACATTGACCTTGTTAGGAGGCTACAGGGACAAACCCATCACCCCAAACTACAACACTGAGATTGTAAGGAGGCAACAGGGACAAGCCCATCACCACAAAGTACAACACTGACCTTGTTAGGAGGCTACAGGGACAAGCCCATCACCACAAAGTACAACACTGACCTTGTTAGGAGGCTACAGGAACAAGCCCATCACCGACAATTACAACACTAACATTGAAAGGAGGCTACAGGGACAAGCCAATCACCCCAAACTACAACACTGACATTGTTTAGAGGCTACATGGACAAACCCATCACCACAAACTATAACACTAAACTTGTTGAGAGGCTACAAGGACAGGAAAATCACCCCAAACTATAACACTAAACTTGTTGAGAGGCTACAAAGACAGGGCAATCAGCCCAAACTATAACACTAAACTTGTTGAGAGGCTACAAGGACAGGACAATCACCTCCAAACTATAACACTAAACTTGTCGAGAGGCTACAAGGACAGGACAATCACCCCAAACTATAACACTAAACTTGTTGACAGGCTTCAAGGACAGGGCAATCACCCCAAACTATAACACTAAACTTATTGAGAGGCTACAAGGACAGGACAATCACCCCAAACTATAACACTAAACTTGTTAAGAGGCTACAAGGACAGGGCAATCACCCCCAAACTATAACACTAAACTTGTTGAGAGGCTACAAGGACAGGGCAATCACCTCCAAACTATAACACTAAACTTGTTGAGAGGCTACAAGGACAAACCCATCACCACAAACTATAACACTAAACTTGTCGAGAGGCTACAAGGACAGGGCAATCACCCCAAACTATAACACTAAACGTGTTGAGAGGCTACAAGGACAAACCCATCACCACAAACTATAACACTAAACTTGTCGAGAGTCTACAAGGACAGGACAATCACCCCAAACTATAAGACCTAACTTGTAAGGAGGCTACAAAACAGGGCAATCACCCCAAACTATAACACTAAACTTGTTGAGAGGCTACAAGGACAGGGCAATCACCCCAAACTATAACACTAAACTTGTCGAGAGGCTACAAGGACAGGGCAATCACCCCAAACTATAACACTTAACTTGTTGAGAGGCTACAAGGACAGGGCAATCACCCCAAACTATAACACTACACTTGTCGAGAGGCTACAAGGACAGGGCAATCACCCCAAACTATAACACTGATATTGTAAGGAGGCTACAAAACAGGGCAGTCACCCGCAAACTATAACACTAAACTTGTCGAGTGGCTACAAGGAGAGGGCAATCACCTCAAAATATAACACTTAACTTGTTGAGAGGCTACAAGGACAGGGCAATCACCTCAAACTACATCACTGAACTTGTAAGGAGGCTACACAGACGGGGCAATCATCCCAAACTATAACACTAAACTTGTCGAGAGGCTACAAGGACAGGGCAATCACCCCAAACTATAACACTTAACTTGTTGAGAGGCTACAAGGACAGGGCAATCACCTCAAACTATAACACTAAACTTGTCGAGAGGCTACAAGGACAGGGCAATCACCCCAAACTATAACACTTAACTTGATGAGAGGCTACAAGGACAGGGCAATCACCCCAAACTATAACACTAAACTTGTTGAGAGGCTACAAGGACAGGGCAATCACCTCAAACTATAACACTAAACTTGTTGAGAGGATACAAGGACATGGCAATCACCCCAAACTATAACCCTGAACTTGTAAGGAGGCTACAAAACAGGGCAATCACCTGCAAACTATAACACTAAACTTGTCGAGTGGCTACAAGGACAGGGCAATCACCTCAAACTATAACACTTAACTTGTTGAGAGGCTACAAGGACAGGGCAATCACCTCAAACGATATCACTGAACTTGTAAGGAGACTACATAGACGGGGCAATCATCCCAAACTATAACACTGAACTTGTAAGGAGGCTACAAGGACAGGGCAATCACCCCAAACTATAACACTTAACTTGTTGAGAGGCTACAAGGACAGGGCAATCACCCCAAACTATAACACTACACTTGTCGAGAGGCTACAAGGACAGGGCAATCACCCCCAAACTATAACACTAAACTTGTCGAGTGGCTACAAGGAGAGGGCAATCACCTCAAACTATAACACTTAAGTTGTTGAGAGGCTACAAGGACAGGGCAATCACCTCAAACTACATCACTGAACTTGTAAGGAAGCTACACAGACGGGGCAATCATCCCAAACTATAACACTAAACTTGTCGAGAGGCTTCAAGGACAGGGCAACCACCCCAAACTATAACACTGAACTTGTAAGGAGGCTACATAGACAGGGCAATCATCCCAAACTATAAAACTAAACTTGTCGAGAGGCTACAAGGACATGGCAATCACCTCAAACTATAACACTTAACTTGTTGAGAGGCTACAAGGACAGGGCAATCACCCCAAACTATAACACTTAACTTGTTGAGAGGCTACAAGGACAGGGCAATCACCTCAAACTATAACACTAAACTTGTCGAGAGGCTACAAGGACAGGGCAATCACCTCAAACTATAATACTTAACTTGTTGAGAGGCTACAAGGACAGGGCAATCACCCCAAACTATAACACTAAACTTGTCGACAGGCTAAAAGGACAGGGCAATCACCTCAAACTATAACACTAATCTTGTCGAGAGGCTACAAGAACAGGGCAATCACCTCAAACTATAAGACTAAACTTGTTGAGAGGCTACAAGGACAGGGCAATCACCCCCAACAATAACACTAAACTTGTCTAGAGGCTACAAGGAAGGGCAATCACCTCAAAATATAACACTAAACGTTTCGAGAGGCTACAAGGACAAGGCAATCACCTCAAACTATAACACTAAACTTGTCGAGAGGCTACAAGGACAGGGCAATCATCCCAAACTATAACACTAAATTTGTCGAGAGGCTACAAGGACAGGGCAATCACCCCAAACTATAACACTAAACTTGTCGAGAGGCTGCAAGGACAGGGAAATCACCCCACACTATAACACTGAACTTGTAAGGAGGCTACATAGACAGGGCAATCATCACAAACTATAAAACTAAACTTGTCAAGAGGCTACAAGGACATGGCAATCACCTCAAACTATAACACTTAACTTGTAAGGAGGCTACAAGGACAGGGCAATCACCTCAAACTATAACCCTTAACTTGTTGAGAGGCTACAAGGACAGGGCAATCACCTTAAACTATAACACTAAACTTGTCGAGAGGCTACAAGGACAGGGCAATCACCCCAAACTATGACACTAAACTTGTCGAGAGGCTACAAGGACAGGGCAATCACCTTAAACTATAACACTAAACTTGTTGAGGGGCTACAAGGACAGGGCAATCACCTCAAACTATAACACTTAACTTGTCGAGAGGCTACAAGGACAGGGCAATCACCCCAAACTATAACACTAAACTTGTCGAGAGGCTACTAGGACAGGGTAATCACCCCAATCTATCACACTAAACTTGTAAGGAGGCTACAAGGACAGGGCAATCACCCCAATCTATAACACTAAACTTGTTGAGAGGCTACAAGGACAGGGTAATCACCCCAAACTATAACACTTAACTTGTTGAGAGGCTACAAGGACAGGGCAATCACCTCAAACTATAACACTAAACTTGTTGAGAGGCTACAAGGACAGGGCAATCACCCCAAACTATAACACTAAACTTGTTGAGAGGCTACAAGGACAGGGCAATCACCTCCAATCTATAACACTAAACTTGTTGAGAGGCTACAAGGACAGGGCAATCACCCCAAACTATAACACTAAACGTGTTAAGAGGCTACAAGGACAGGGCAATCACCCCAAACTATAACACTAAACGTGTTAAGAGGCTACAAGGACAGGGCAATCACCACAAACTATAACACTAAACGTGTTAAGAGGCTACAAGGACAGGGCAATCACCCCAAACTATAACACTAAACTTGTCGAGAGGCTACAAGGACAAGGCAATCACCTCAAACTATAACACTAAACTTGTTGAGAGGCTACAAAACAGGGCAATCACCTCAAACTATAACACTTAACTTGTTGAGAGGCTACAAGGACAGAGCAATCACCTCCAAACTATAACACTAAACTTGTTGAGAGGCTACAAGGACAGGGAAATCACACCAAACTATAACACTAAACTTGTTGAGAGGCTACAAGGACAAACCCATCACCACAAACTATAACACTAAACTTGTCGAGAGGCTACAAGGACAGGACAATCACCCCAAACTATAGCACTAAAATTGTCGAGAGGCTATAAGCATAGGGCAATCACCCCAAACTATAGCACTGAACTTGTAAGGAGGCTACAAAACAGGGCAACCACCCCCAAACTATAACACTAAACTTGTTGAGAGGCTACAAGGACAAGGCAATCACCTCAAACTATAACACTGAACTTGTAAGGAGGCTACATAGACAGGGCAATCATCCCCAAACTATAACATTAAACTTGTCGAGAGTCTACAAGGACAGGACAATCACCCCAAACTATAACACTAAACGTGTTGAGAGGCTACAAAACAGGGCAATCACCCCAAACTATAACACTACACTTGTTGAGAGGATACAAGGACAGGGCAATCACCTCCAAACTATAACACTAAACTTGTTGAGAGGCTACAAGGAAAGGGCAATCATCCCAAACTATAACACTAAACTAGTTGAGAGGCTACAAGGACAGGACAATCACCCCAAACTATAACACTAAACTTGTCGAGAGGCTACAAAGACGTTGCAATCACCCCAAACTATGACACTAAACTTGTTGAGAGGCTACAAGGACAGGGCAATCATCCCAAACTATAACACTAAACTTGTTGAGAGGCTACTAGGACAGGGCAATTACCCCAAACTATAACACTAAACTTGTTGAGAGGCTACAAGGACAGGACAATCACCCCAAACTATAACACTAAACTTGTTGAGAGGCTACAAAACAGGACAATCACCCCAAACTATAACACTAAACTTGTTGAGAGGCTACAAGGACAGGGCAATAACCCCAAACTATAACACTAAACTTGTTGAGAGGCTACAAAACAGGACAATCACCCCAAACTATAACACTAAACTTGTCGAGAGGCTACAAGGACAGGGCAATCATCCCAAACTATAACACTAAACTTGTTGAGAGGCTACTAGGACAGGGCAATTACCCCAAACTATAACACTAAACTTGTTGAGAGGCTACAAGGACAGGACAATCACCCCAAACTATAACACTAAACTTGTTGAGAGGCTACTAGGACAGGGCAATTACCCCAAACTATAACACTAAACTTGTTGAGAGGATACAAGGACAGGGCAATCACCTCAAACTATAACACTAAACTTGTTGAGAGGCTACAAAGACAGGGCAATCACCTCAAACTATAGCACTAAAATTGTCGAGAGGCTATAAGCATAGGGCAATCACCCCAAACTATAGCACTGAACTTGTAAGGAGGCTACAAAACAGGGCAACCACCCCCAAACTATAACACTAAATTTGTTGAGAGGCTACAAGGACAAGGCAATCACCTCAAACTATAACACTGAACTTGTAAGGAGGCTACATAGACAGGGCAATCATCCCCAAACTATAACATTAAACTTGTCGAGAGTCTACAAGGACAGGACAATCACCCCAAACTATAACACTAAACGTGTTGAGAGGCTACAAAACAGGGCAATCACCCCAAACTATAACACTACACTTGTTGAGAGGATACAAGGACAGGGCAATCACCTCCAAACTATAACACTAAACTTGTTGAGAGGCTACAAGGAAAGGGCAATCATCCCAAACTATAACACTAAACTAGTTGAGAGGCTACAAGGACAGGACAATCACCCCAAACTATAACACTAAACTTGTCGAGAGGCTACAAGGACAGGGCAATCATCCCAAACTATAACACTAAACTTGTTGAGAGGCTACTAGGACAGGGCAATTACCCCAAACTATAACACTAAACTTGTTGAGAGGCTACAAGGACAGGACAATCACCCCAAACTATAACACTAAACTTGTTGAGAGGCTACAAAACAGGACAATCACCCCAAACTATAACACTAAACTTGTTGAGAGGCTACAAGGACAGGGCAATAACCCCAAACTATAACACTAAACTTGTTGAGAGGCTACAAAACAGGACAATCACCCCAAACTATAACACTAAACTTGTCGAGAGGCTACAAGGACAGGGCAATCATCCCAAACTATAACACTAAACTTGTTGAGAGGCTACTAGGACAGGGCAATTACCCCAAACTATAACACTAAACTTGTTGAGAGGCTACAAGGACAGGACAATCACCCCAAACTATAACACTAAACTTGTTGAGAGGCTACTAGGACAGGGCAATTACCCCAAACTATAACACTAAACTTGTTGAGAGGCTACTAGGACAGGGCAATTACCCCAAACTATAACACTAAACTTGTTGAGAGGCTACAAGGACAGGGCAATCACCTCAAACTATAGCACTAAAATTGTCGAGAGGCTATAAGCATAGGGCAATCACCCCAAACTATAGCACTGAACTTGTAAGGAGGCTACAAAACAGGGCAACCACCCCCAAACTATAACACTAAATTTGTTGAGAGGCTACAAGGACAAAGCAATCACCTCAAACTATAACACTGAACTTGTAAGGAGGCTACATAGACAGGGCAATCATCCCCAAACTATAACATTAAACTTGTCGAGAGTCTACAAGGACAGGACAATCACCCCAAACTATAACACTAAACGTGTTGAGAGGCTACAAAACAGGGCAATCACCCCAAACTATAACACTACACTTGTTGAGAGGATACAAGGACAGGGCAATCACCTCCAAACTATAACACTAAACTTGTTGAGAGGCTACAAGGAAAGGGCAATCATCCCAAACTATAACACTAAACTAGTTGAGAGGCTACAAGGACAGGACAATCACCCCAAACTATAACACTAAACTTGTCGAGAGGCTACAAGGACAGGGCAATCATCCCAAACTATAACACTAAACTTGTTGAGAGGCTACTAGGACAGGGCAATTACCCCAAACTATAACACTAAACTTGTTGAGAGGCTACAAGGACAGGACAATCACCCCAAACTATAACACTAAACTTGTTGAGAGGCTACAAAACAGGACAATCACCCCAAACTATAACACTAAACTTGTTGAGAGGCTACAAGGACAGGGCAATAACCCCAAACTATAACACTAAACTTGTTGAGAGGCTACAAAACAGGACAATCACCCCAAACTATAACACTAAACTTGTCGAGAGGCTACAAGGACAGGGCAATCATCCCAAACTATAACACTAAACTTGTTGAGAGGCTACTAGGACAGGGCAATAACCCCAAACTATAACACTAAACTTGTTGAGAGGCTACAAAACAGGACAATCACCCCAAACTATAACACTAAACTTGTCGAGAGGCTACAAGGACAGGACAATCATCCCAAACTATAACACTAAACTTGTTGAGAGGCTACAAGGACAGGGCAATCACCTCAAACTATAACACTAAACTTGTTGAGAGGCTACAAGGACAGGGCAATTACCCCAAACTATAACACTAAACTTGTTGAGAGGCTACTAGGACAGGGCAATTACCCCAAACTATAACACTAAACTTGTTGAGAGGCTACAAGGACAGGGCAATCACCTCAAACTATAACACTGATATTGTAAGGAGGCTACAAAACAGGGCAGTCACCCGCAAACTATAAAAATAAACTTGTTGAGAGGCTACTAGGACAGGGCAATTACCTCCAAACTATAACACTAAACTTGTTAAGAGGCTACAAGGACAGGACAATCACCCCAAACTATAACACTAAACTTTTTGAGAGGCTACAAAACAGGGCAATCACCTCCAAATTATAACACTAAACGTGTTGAGAGGCTACAAGGACAGAGCAATCACCTCAAACTATAACCCTAAACTTGTCGAGAGGCTACATAGACAGGGCAATCACCTCAAACTATAACACTAAACTTGTCGAGAGGCTACAAGGACAGGGCAATCACCCCAAACTGTAACACTTAACTTGTTGAGAGGCTACAATGACAGGGCAATCACCCCACACTATAACACTAAACTTGTTGAGAGACTACAATGACAGGGCAATCACCCCAAACTATAACACTAAACGTGTTGAGAGGCTACAAGGACAGGGCAATCATCCCAAACTATAACACTAATCTTGCTGAGAGGCTACAAGGACAGGGCAATCACCCCAAACTATAACACTAAACTTGTTGAGAGGCTACAAGGACAGGGCAATCATCCCAAACTATAACACTAAACTTGTCGAGAGGCTACAAAGACAGGGCAATCACCCCAAACTATAACACTAAACTAGTTGAGAGGCTACAAGGACAGGGCAATCATCCCAAACTATAACACTAAACTTGTCGAGAGGCTACAAAGACAGGGCAATCACCCCAAACTATAACACTAAACTTGTTGAGAGGCTACAAGGACAGGGCAATCACCCCAAACTATAACACTAAACTTGTTGAGAGGCTACAAGGAAAGGACAATCACCCCAAACTATAACACTAAACTAGTTGAGAGGCTACAAGGACAGGACAATCACCCCAAAGTATAACAATAAACTTGTTGAGAGGCTACAAAACAGGGCAATCACCTCCAAACTATAACACTAAACTTGTTGAGAGGCTACTAGGACAGGGCAATCACCCCAAACTATAACACTAAACTTGTTGAGAGGCTACTAGGACAGGGCAATCACCCCAAACTATAACACTAAACTTGTTGAGAGGCTACAAGGACAGGACAATCACCCCAAACTATAACACTAAACTTGTCGAGAGGCTACAAAGACAGGGCAATCACCTCAAACTATAACACTAAACTTGTCGAGAGGCTACAAAGACGGTGCAATCACCCCAAACTATGACACTAAACTTGTTGAGAGGTTTCAAAGACAGGGCAATCACCTCAAACTATAACTCTAAACTTGTTGAGAGGCTACAAGGACAGGGCAATCACCCCAAACTATAACACTGAACTTGTAAGGAGGCTACAAAACAGGGCAATCACCCCAAACTATAACACTAAACTTGTTGAGAGGTTACATAGACAGGGCAATCACCCCAAACTACAACAATGACCTTGTTGAGAGGCTACATAGACAGGTCAATCTTTTTGAGAGGCTACAAGAACAGGACAATCACCCCAATTTATAACACTAAACTTGTTTAGAGGCTACAATGACAGGGCAATCACCCCAAGCTACAACACTGACATTTTTGAGAGGCTACATGGACAAACCTAACACCACAAAATACACCACTGACCTTGTTGATATGCCACATGTAGAAGCTTATCAGCCCAAACTATAACACAACCCTTGTTGAGACACCACAGGGACAAGGTAATCACCCCAAACCACAACACTCACATTGTTGATGACCTTGTTGAGATGCTGCAAGGACAAGCCCATCACCCCAAACTACAACATTCACATTGTTGATGACCTTGTTGAGAGGCTGCAAGGACAAGCTTATTACCCCAAACTATAACACTAAACTTGTTGAGAGGCTAAATGCAGAGGGCAATCACCACAAACTATCAAATCAATAAATCAATAAATCAATCAATCAATAAATAAATAAATAAATAAATAAATAAATAAATAAATAAATAAATAAATAAATAAGTAAATAAATAAAAAAAAAAAAAAAAAAAAAAAATAAATAAATAAATAAATAAATAAATAAATAAATAAATAAATAGATAGATAGATAGATGGATAGATAAATAAATAAATAAATGAAATAAATAAATAAATGAAATAAATAAATAAATAAATAAATAAATGAATGAATGAATGAATGAATGAATGAATGAATGAATGAATGAATGAATGAATGAATGAATGTATGAATGAATGAATGAATGAATGAATGAATGAATGAATGAATGAATGAATGAATGAATGAATGAATGAATGAAACAAACAAACAAAAACAACAAATAAATAAATAAGTAAATAAATAAATAAATAAATAAATAAATAAATAAATAAATAATAGATAAATAAATAAATAAATAAATAAATAAATAAATAAATAAATAAATAAATAAATAAATAAATAAATAAATAAATAAATAAATAAATAAATAAATAAATAAATAAATAAATAAATAATAAAAAACAGTTTTATAAATAAGTAGTAGTAAATGTAGATAAATGCAAAAATAAATAAATAAGATGTACGAGTAACTGTTTAGGCATGGTATACCCAATTTCGCGTATACTCTCTGTCGAGTGATGCAATCACTTGAGATGATGATGGTGGTCAATAAAAACTAGGCAAAAACTAATTGTATCATTCTCACATTACTTTGTCGTTATAATTTTGTGTACGCCGAGGCTTGATTTATTGACGATTTGTTGATATAAAGAAATTAATGTTAAGCACATTATGCTAACAATCCGATGACCCCTATATAAGTCCATACTATGAAAAGAAATTGTGCTTTTATGAAAGCACATTATTTATTCATTTTCTTATAATATGGGATACACGTATATATAAGTTATTGTTTTACATTGATTTGGCCACGGGTCATGTTGGCCTTTTTCATTATGTGATATATTTCTTTGAATAAACTGTCGTCTTCTTCGTCTTCATATCTAGGAAGCACGTTCGAAAGAAAGTTATGTCTATTTACCAAAAATACACCGCAATACATGTACATGTGGACGCTATTTCTAAATGATCTGTACACATTGCTTACAGTTGTATGTATACTTGTGCTTTTGTGGAGAAACTTTTCCCGGGGAACAGTCATAGGATATTGAAGTGTATGTCTAACCTGGGTATTTTAACGATTTAAAAGTGCTATACGTATATGTTTACTCCATATTAAACTTAATCTGTTTGAATCAGTTTCAACTCCTATTTGGAAAGATGTGTATCGAAACAAATGTTTTGATGCAGGGCAATAGATAGCAAGGACCAAACCTGATGCATTTTGAACTGTACGCCTGAAATGAAGAAAAACTAATTTTGTGGTTTTTCACAAGAACACAATGCAAACTGGTTAACATGGAAACAAAATTCCACACATACAGAACAAGTTGTTGTACAATTCTCGTTCACGGAAATATACGTAAGTTACCTGCGGACATATGAAGTTGGTTATTGGGAGTGTTTATTATAAATGTTATTCAGTAATGAAATAATTTATTTTCAAGAATTCTGAACGCCAAAATCTAGCAAAAATAAAATCACATTTCAACCGGTAAAATGTTGCCTGTATAAAAAAAACACGTTTCCTTCGATTTCTAGTCCAAATTACAACATTTCAGCAATTGCATATCGCAAAATTATGGTACATTCTTTTTGCCATTCCGGGTTTTTACATTTTTCAAAACAATGTGCCAAGAAGCGGGACAAGAATAGGCCAAGAAGCGGGGCAAAAATGCACGAAGATCGGGGCAAAAAGCGCGAAGAATCAGGGCAAAAATGTGCCATGAAGCGGGTAAAAAAGCGCCAAGAAGCGTGTAAAAACGCATTTTTGACATTGTCGAACTCGTCGCGAACAGACTTAAATGTGACAGTTTCACAGTTTCGTCTTTCAGGGCGCAATACAGTAACAAAACGCTGATTTTCAAAACCGGTGCATGCAGGTTAATTTTTAACGACGAAACGTACTGGGCACAAATGAAGTTAAACGCTTTAATTGAGTTAAATGGCCGTACTCTTGGAAATATTTAACCGATTCGTATACACAAGCACGGAAGGCAGCTCTTGGCACATTTTCGTCCCGCCACTTACCGCATTTTTTTGCATTTACGCCCCGTAACATGACTCATTTTCGCATTTACAGCCTTTTGGCACAAAAATTCAAAACCATGAAATGGCAGAAATCAACGTAGTGCAATACGGCCGTATTCTTCTCTGCTGACTTAATTATTTTTATGAATTACAGTGCGAGATGTAAAAAATAGATCATTAAACGAAATAGTTCGGCATAAAATGGAACTTAAAAATAAAACGTAAATACCAATTTAAACTATTAAAATTTGATAATGAAATTTAGTAGTAGTTTCTTTGTTGATGTTTTTCAATAAAAGTTTGTTAGTTCTCTTTACATTGGTGAAATTAAATTGATTATGTTTATAGTGTACTAATGAAATGTCGTTTTGCTTTTACAAAATATAACATTATAAATATAATGTGAGTAAAAATTATGTTTAACGTATATTAATGGCTATTAATCATCAATGAAAAACTAAAAAAAATAAAATTTCCTAGCAATGCTACCATAATGATAATCATCATAAATTCGTGTTGGCAATTTAAATGACATTATCTAAACATTAATCGCCGCATTTATTAATAACTTATCAAAAGTATCTTAAAAAGGAAACTTTAATAGTGATAACAAGAACAACAACAATAATAATAATAATAATAATAATAATAATAATAATAATAATGATAATAATAATAATAATAATAATAATAATAATAATAATAATAATAAATAATAATAATAATAATAATAATAATAATAATAAAATATAAAAAATAATAATAATAAAAATAATACAAATAATACAAATAATAACATTACTACTACTACTACTACTACTACTACTACTACTACTACTACTACTACTACTACTACTACTACTACTACTACTACTACTACTACTTCTACTACTACTACTGCTGCTGCTGCTGCTGCTGCTGCTGCTGCTGCTGCTGCTACTACTACTACTACTCCGACTACGACTACGACTGCTTCTGCTACTGCTGCTGCTGCTGCTACTTCTACGACTACTACTACTACTACTACTACTACTACTACTACTACTACTGCTACTACTGCTACTACTACGACTACGACTACGACTACGACTACGACTACCCTACTACTACTACTACTACTACTACTACTACTACTACTACTACTACTACTACTACTACTACTACTACTTCTTCTACTACTACTATTACTACTACTCTACTTCTACTACTTCTTCTACTACTACTATTACTACTACTACTACTACTACTACTACTACTACTACTACTACTACTACTACTACTACTACTACTACTACTACTACTACTACTAACTACTACTACTGATAATAATAATAATAATAATAATAATAATAATAATAATAATAATAATAATAATAATAATAATAATAAATAATAATAATAATAATAATAATAATAATAATAACATCATAATAATAATATAGGTCCACTATCTATATAAATTATTTTATGTTATTAATAAATAGCATGAACGCATTTCAAACGGTGACCGTTATAATATTCATTTAATCCTGACGATCATTAATCAGCTTCAATTTATGTATTGCTTCTCATTGTTTTTATTGATAAATCTATGGATTTAAAGATATTTTAATAAATTATTATTTTTACAATAAGTTCCAGTGAAAAACAAGTTTATAAGTTAATCGTGAATATTGATTTAAATTCTGAATTGTTGAGGATGTTACTACCCCCCCCCTCCCCCCCACACCCATCTTGCGTACCAAATACCCCGAATTATCATTATCCACCCGAATTCTGCCTTACCGTAACTATTTAATGATTTTGAGAGTCTGCGTACCGACTGATGTCAAGTTTTTGAGTTTCTCAGTACTGCGTACAACCACCATGAGTATTTATTAAACCTCACTGAATATTGCGTACCAAGGGAGGCTTGGGGTCAGCCTCTTTATGTTTATATAAGGTATTTCTAAAATATAAACACATGCTACACTCTATATACAATCAACACTATTCCTACCTTTCACCACTAACTGCTCCCCCGATTCCATTGCATTCAGCGTCTTAAATGCCTTCCTTTATGTTTATTTCAATAGAAATATTCCTTTAAATGAAATGTTAGTAGCAGATCTTTTGTTTATATAGTACACATCCATAGAAAGGTTTGTCACAGCGCATACAATGCCTGCATCTGAAATATCCTTTGCAGAATTAATACCATTAAGTGTACAATTGCTGCGAGTTGCTAGTTTGTGAGCAATCTTTTATGTGCTAAATTACAAATGTACAACTGATCAGAAAGAATGATCACCACCACTAATCCAAAATGCATCGTAAGTGTAAAGGCATTTAATATTCTACTGATAAATTCCCGCCCTCTTTGCATAAATCATACGCATAGCGTTTGACGTTTTGCTTGCGTAAAAGTCTAACGCTCATCTCTTGAATAAAGTCACTGACTCTCTTATTTCTTTCGTAAAATATAAACTTAACACGTGCGTATAAAGATTAACCTCTCGCAGTGACGTCAACGGGGAAGCTAGTTTGCTACACGACACATGTAAGATGTTGATTTTTCCGATATTAGAAAGAGGTCGGAATGGGAAATTTTGCAACGTCAAAGAAGTTGCAAGCGAAATTGACCAGCCAACAATTGTTACATGTTACATTGTTCTAGAGAGCAACAGTTTGAGTTGCAAAAATGTTATTTTTGAATCAGAAACCCTTAGTTGCCATGGCATTAAGTATTGCTCAATAACCGCCCACGCAGAAGCCTGGAGAATTTCCATTCACTCAATTCCGAGTCAGTATTGGCGATAGGAGTTTAGATCGCAAAACATAAACCATGACATTGCATCGATCAAGCGCTGAAACGGAGAACAATCTTGTACTGAGCATTGGCGTTTTTTTATATTCTCACGATATTTAGTGTCTGCCAATAATTATTAATTCGCAAGCAATCGCAAAGCTCAGATAAGGCAATATGATGTGATTCGGTAGACATTGTAAAATATTAATCCTGAAAATACATTTCCTAAATGTGAAGACGATTAAATGGCCCCAGTGAAGTATACGGTAAAGTAATATTTCATTTAGAGTTTATTCGGGTATTTCTACAGAAAACTCGTTGTAATTATGCATCTTATTTCTGATTAAGGTACCGACTCACAGGTATATGAGCTATGGATGATTTGTGACCCCTTACGACTTGGGTATCGTTTTAAAGGGATTTGAAGGCAGAACAAAAACAATATAACACATTTAAAATAAAGTGTAACAAGTATTTTTGGCATTAAAGACTGCAAAATATGTCATTAACGTCCACCAGGCCCTTATAACAGGATTAAGCTTAGCTCACTATTTTTGTCTTATGATGATATGAGTAATATCTACTTCTTTAAGAGTTTTTATACTTTAGATAGGATATAATCTCCATGATTATCACAATAAACCAGTTTCCATTTATTAAAATCCAATTTAAGTATGTAATTTTACTTATTGACACAAGCTACTTTAGCCTGTTAAACTAAAGAACTTTCGAGAAGTAAAGAGCAAATATACATATTGTAGTATAGTTCGGTTTTTATGAACTTATGGTTAAATATTTATTGCATATAAGTTATCATGAAGCAAGTAAATTTCAAATAATACCAGCGTTTTATTGAGTCCCTGTGCTTCATAATCTGACATTACGGTAAAACGAGCTATCAGAGAACAAGCTAATTTTGAGGTCGGAATCCTCAATGAGAAAAGTATAAAACATAGACCACATACTCTCACAAGACAGCAGAACATGAACTGTTGTTGTCAATAAGTGTTGGGTTACCGCATTGTCATCCTAAACTCATGAATGTCTGTTTTGCTGGGTTAAAACCACATACGCAATAAAACACGAAGATGGATAGAGCGTTGGTATTCACGACTACAATGGCGCAGGTTTGTTCGAATTCCGGAATAATTTTTAAAAGATGTTCTTCATTTACCTGAACAAACAAGCTGTACACAGACCGTGCGTATCTTTTCTGATACTGAAGGTCGGAAAAGTTTCTTGACTTGTGAATTGTACGCCTTTAATTTGTAACTAGGAGAACACTCTTTTTCGACTTTAGGACCTAACGATGCCATTCTTAGCAACACAACAGCCACAATTAAAATGTATAATTGACTGATATTCCATGACTGGGTATCATGATTTTTAGAGAAAAAAATGGATATGCTTTAAAATGCTCCTTTTTCCTTGGAATGGAACACACCTGATCCATTATATTCTTGACAACAACGGCTCGAATTACCATGGTGTTAAATGCGTGATTTGTTGACTATCAGGAACATTTAATAGAGGTTAATACATGGCGAAGCCGGGCCGTTGCGTGATAATTGGCCCGAGTGTCTCATGACGGCCCCAGGAGACGTAACAAATATGTTGTTGTTTATTATTCTTAGTTTACCATATTGTTTATTTGTTAAAACCTCCTCTACTCAAGCTTATCGCCGATTTTTAATCTTATTCTCAAATTAAATATAGTTTTTGAGAGTAAATGAATCGGAATAAGGCAAAACATCCTCGGGTAGGGATGAACCTTTCTCCCACCTCAGATAAGTAGATTCAAAAATTTAACCATGCTAAAAAATTTAACCACGGGCAAAGATAAAACGCCCGTATGGAACTCCTTTTTAATGGTCATCACATAGTAATTACCTCCCTTGTTGAAGACTGTCGTCTCTAGCAGCATAGACACCTGGTTTCGTTGCAATATTTAGAAAGCTTATTAATTATTTCTCGCTGCAAATGTCACCATAAAAAGGTTTTCACGCACCTATCAAGAAATAATGCTTCACTCTCCTCAGAAATGTTTAAATACCGATTTCACTATTAACATAATCTGAATCACTGCGCGCATATCCATGACAACCACGAATTATCAAATACCCATACGCATTTATTTTCACTACGAACAAAAGAGTTCCAGCAAAAACAATACATTTTTACTGAATTTTGTTTAACTGAGGTGGGAGAAAAAGCATCTACCATAGCCGCTCGTGTAAGATAGTTTCATCCCAACCCGCGCGCAGGGTGTTTTGCGGAAACTCGGTAAACCTCGGTGAACATATCTTACACTCTCGACCATGGAAGATACTTATAATCTTAGACAAGCAGCCATGAAAGACACTTATAGTTTGCCGCTTCGTTTGTTTCGTTTTGTTTAATTTTAACGCTGAATAAAAACAAAATGCCGCCCTATTAGTTTACGCTGTTTATCGATAACAAGCATACTTTCATAAACTACGCGCGTTTGCCTCCCTTTAAAATTTTAATTATTATGCTATTTGAACAGATCAATAAATAAGGATTACGTAGTTAATATTGCCCTCTATAACTTCCCCGGTCACCATTTTGATTTAAAAGTGATTTCCACCTTGACTTATCATTTTGAATTCGCTAATAAATCCCTAAAACTTAACGGAAAGCATACCATTAACTAAATTTGATAGCATTATTTTTTTAAATTGCATCCACCCATTCATGTCTAAACTGCCACTGCAGACGCATATAGACACACATATTTTAATTGATTGCATTCATGGAATCCTACCCACAAATAAATCTCTTCTCTGAAAACTCCATTAACGATGATGTTTAATTGTAATGCCGGGTCACCCCATGTAACTATGGCATTATTTTGAAGGGTATTATTTGCTGTTAACTTATATGTAAAATAAATGACTAAAACTTCATAAAGTTATTGTGGTTTATATTTATGCCTTTTGTTTCAACTGAAATCGGATGTGAAATGACATATTTGCCATACTTTCAATGCCAAATATGTCGGTTTGTTTAAATGTTATTTTCTGTTTCACTCTCACATTAAATTTCTGCCCATGAAGCTCTTTCAAATGATACCAATATAATATCGGGTGATCATGCATCCAAGATTCACATCTGATGCTTTAAGAACGGGAAATCATGCTATATTTTTGAGATAATGGAAAACTACACCATAACTTGATATCTTTGCTTTCGCATGCAACAAGTGAGATAGACCTTAATTAAAAGTACAAAGAAACTTCCAGATCATGATTACATGACGATGACGTGGTTCAATTTAAAATATGCAATGTAATAACGTGTTGCAATACACTGGTATTTATAAGCTGCACTCTCACATATTGAACGTTATGACAACTTTTTTTAATTTTTGTCCTGGAACGAACATATATATGCGTAAATATCTGCAATCCAGTGATAAAAGACTGCTGACAAAAGATCAGATCGCAGAGTTTCATATTTCTGTTCCAAAAATGATGTTTTATGCATTTTTTTTAAACCGTTAGTAACGGTTTAAGCCATAAAACATTAATTTTCGAACGGAAATATGAAAATCTACGCTCTGATTTTTTGTCAGCAATCTTATATCACTGGTTTGTAGATATTAACGCAAACATTTGCTCCTTCCAAGACAAAAAAAAGTTGTAAAATGGTAAATCTGTGAGAGTGCAGCTAAAAAAAAACAATACTAAAACTGCAGTAACGTTTTGCAATACAATGGTATTGATAAGAAGTAAATTGCGTTTGAAGAATGTTAAACACGTCGGCTTATCTAAAAATAGTCATAAGAGGTAGGTACTGAAAATTTATTGACACCAATAGTAAGTAGTTATAATATGAATAAGGCACTGCCTTGGACGGGCTCTAGGTATGTTATCAACTGCTAATGCAGTACATTTTTTCTTAGGTAAACAAGCGTCAAAGGCAAAATTCATTTTATATGACATACTATGACTTTGACTACAACAATTAGATTATTAAGGTGCATAACAAGTAAGGTTAAGGCAATGCAAAGCAAATTTAATATTTTAATGCTTGAAAAAACTCATAATAACAAACACAAGTATATTAATTTACCTAATACTGAATATCATACAAACATTTACAGTACAAATAAATGATTCCTACTTTAAATATAAGAAGGTAAACGGAACAGATTGAGTTTACTTAAAACTAATTATTAGAGTTATCTGACAATTAACCTGTACTTAACTATTTTAATATGTAAAACAGCATTGTGTATATTTTAGATGTTTAAGGTTCTGCAAATAACCTGGAAAAATGGTTTGACCACCTCAGCAGTTTGAAATGAATATAAATTCCCTGTAGTTGATGTTGTTAGCGCCATTCCATCATTGAATATAACGATGTATGCAGAAAGTATGAAAATATTTAATTATTTAAAGTATGAGTCTTTAAACTGAATTATACATCTAAAACAAGAGGGCCCTGAAGGCCCTGTATCGCTCATCTAATCCAATACAGACTATCAAGAATAACAATCTGATCAAGTTCCATGAACATATGGTCATAAATGTGGCCTCTAGAGTGTTAACATGCTTTTTCTATTACTTGACCTGGTGACCTAGTTTTTGACTGCACATGACCAAGATCGAACTTGGCCTAGAGCTAATCAATATAAACATTCTGACCAACTTTCAGGAAGATACAGTCGTAAATGAGACCTCAGGCCTCAATTTCTCGAAACTTCTTAAGTCCCTTATAACCGGATTAAGCTAAACTCACTATTTTTGGTTTTCAATAATTTGGATAATATTTACTTCTTTAAGAGTTTTTATACTTTAGATAGGAATTATCTATATGTTAGTTAAATTAAACCATTTTTCATTTATCAAAATTCCATTCAAGTATGTATTTTGAGAAATTGAAATATAAAAAGCTACTTAAGCCTGTTAAGCTTAAGAAGTTTTGAGAAATTGGGGCCTAGAGTATTAACAAGCATTTCCTTCAATTTGAACAGGTGACCGAGTTTTTGACCACACTTGACACAGATTCGAGCTTGACCTAGAGATTATCAATATTAACATTCTGACCAAGTTTCCTGAAGATACAGTCATAAATGTGATTTCTATAGTGTTAACAAGCTTTTCCTTTAATTTGACCGGGTGACCTAGTTTTTAACCCCAGCTGACCCAATATCGAACTCGTCAAGATTTTATTGAGAGTAACATTCTGACCAAGTTTCATTAAGATATTGCCCAAACTGTGACCTCTAGAGTGTTAACAGTCAAATTGTTGACGACGGACGACAACGGACGACTACGACGGATGACGGACACAGGGCGATCACAATAGCTCACCTTGAGCACTTTGTACAAAGACCAATGAAGGTCAGCAGTTTTATTAGAAAATGATATTATCTCAAAGTCGCAACAAAAACGGCATGAAAGAAATTCAATTCGGAAAGAAACAGTCCATCAATGAACTAACATTGATCATGATGTCATAGCAAGCGAATGTTAATATCAAAGAGCAAGAAACATACTGGCAATTTATTTCAGGGAAACCTTGACAAAAGTCTGGTTTATTTCCAAACTTATTGCCTCCAGTAATACATAACATGGCAATACCTGCATTGCTGAAAATCTGTCCACAGCACTAATGTCAAAAACCAGGTGGCGTGGATGCATTCTGAAATACAAAAAAGTCTGTAATTTGTGCTAATCTTACATATCCCATTTACAAGTGATTTACACTGAAATCTAAACTATAGTAACACAACTTCTTTATGACCAAACATATTGCTATTGAGCATTAGTACACTGTATGAACATGACTTTTTTATTTTGTATGTCATGTTTCTTTGCCCCAATTTATGGAAATATTTTATAACAGGTTCAAGCTTTTTAAGTCCGTTACGCTTAAGATTTATCGAGAGCTGGGGTCTTATGCACCAGTGAATTGTAACCACGCCCCCCCCCCCCCAGGTCTGGGGGTATACAGAGGATAGACGGGGAAATGGGCCGTGTGTTTACCTTTCAGGTGGCCCTCAGTGCCGGGTGAATGCGGTGGTTTTGTCTTTGCTT
Organism: Mya arenaria; assembly: GCF_026914265.1. NCBI lineage: Eukaryota > Metazoa > Mollusca > Bivalvia > Myida > Myidae > Mya > Mya arenaria. The sequence goes on along the minus strand of NC_069122.1, from coordinate 53,798,177 downwards.
TAAATATAACGGGTAATGGGCCTTACCTAGGGTCCCTGGGGTGCAGGGGCATTTGGCAGGGATCTTACCATCTGTTCGTCCCCACAGGGCGGGGATTTTAGCCAGGGTTGGCTGGACCAAATGTCAAAGTCCCCACTATTCCCCAGACCTGGGGGGGGGGGGTACAAATGACTGGTGCATTATCGCATGCAGATTTGAGTGAATCGCAGAGTGTTTACAGTATTTACTGTCAACAACACAAACTTCTTTAGGTATCTCATTTAGACTTTTTTACTTATTAACAAGCAGAAATTTTGACACAATGGCAATTGTATAACAAACTTGACCATGAAATTGAGTGTGAGCAAGCCAGTACAGTTTGACTTACCATTTGGGTGAAAAATTACTAAACGGCGATGTAAATTGAAAAAAATGGAGTTGCACCTAATTTTTTAAGGTGCAGGTCTAAGAAAAGGCATGACGGTCTAAATATAGAGGTGCAGTTGTATATTAAAGATGTGCACCTCCATCTTAAATATAGAGGTGCAGTTGTATTTATGTAATAGGTGCAGCTCCATTTTAAAGTTTTAAAATATATATAGAACAGAATGTATGAATAAAGAATTGCACAGCTTGATAACATACAGGTGCACCTGTAAAGTAAGTGTATTTTAGTAACATTGATGATTCTCTCACAAAGCTATGTTGTTTCATTGTAAGGGTATGGCAACTCTCACTCAGTCATGGAGGTTGTTTGGCAGGATGGTTCGCCTTTTCCACACCCTGGACTGACTATTTAGTTACAATATTTCACACGATCTGTGGCCCACAGCAACACCATCAACCCGCATTTGCCGATTTGTCTTTCAATCACAATCTTGCACTCTTATGGTGTCAGCCTTCCTCTCAACATATTCAGTCACAATCTCTAACCTCCCATAGTTTTGCTTGGCACGAGGGGTCACTCGGCACTATTTATTTGCAATCTTTCACACAAGCTGTGGATCAAAGCAAAACCATTCATCTTTACAGTCACAATAGCTCACAAAGCCATGGTGTTGGACCGCAACCGTCCATTTATCTTTTCAGTCATAATCTTGCGCTCCGCCATGGGTGTTTTTGGCAGGAGGGGAAACCCCTCCCGCAACCTCCCCTTCCTACTTCTTAATTTAATAACATCTGTCACAAAAAAGTGGTGCTGCATTTCAGTTACCTGGTATTTGGACTGCAGTTGTGGCCAGTCGAGCTATCTGATTGGGGCGATTCGGTCCCTTGGGTGATCTCTTGGTCTGAGAATTATAAAAAATGTGTTTGTCACTGTGTACTCTATGATACATATAATAAACAAATAATCCACTTTTGGTCGTATATTTTTACATATTAAATATTTTAATGTTACATACAATCTTTATCATTCACATGGTGTCGGACCGTAACCGTCCATTGATCTTTTCAGTCATAATCTTGCGCTCTGCCATGGTTTCACTTGGCAGGAGGGGATACCCTTCCCGCACCCTCCCCGCCCAACTTCTTAATTTACAAAAAAGTGGTGTTGCATGGCACAAGAGTTCACCTGTCACACAATTCCTGTATATCTTTTTAGTTTCAATCTCTCAACCAGCGTGTTGGTAATTGAAAGGTGTTCCCATCCTTTGATCTCAGTCAAAACATCTCACTCATCCATTGTTGAGGTTCACAGACGGTACACCCCATCCATCTTTTCAGTGACAATATCTCGCTCAGCCATAGCGATTTCTGAACTGGTCAACTGTATGTCATAAGTTTATGAAATTGATATCTTCACTGTATGATTTACTAAAAAGTGGTTTTACATTTTTACAAAATAATCATACTATACCTGGCTGACGTGACAAGCTCTGCTATGTGTACCGGTATAATCCATGGTCGTAATTAAATCGGTAATCCAACAGGAATTAATTCTTCGCAATTTCTATCCGATCAACAACTGTCAAACATCTAAATAGTATTGAAATTGTAAAGCCTAAAATGACAACTACTAACTGTCAAGTGTGACTTTCGTATAGAATGGTAAACAATGCGTATGAATATCTTTAATAAACAAGTGAAAACAAAGTATATATCTCAGACAATTTATAGAAATATGTTTTATTTGTGTTTTTGAGTTTACCAAAAGTATTCATAGTAATTGCTTATAGGCATATTTTGAATTATTTTAATAACTAGTAGGGCGCTATTTCGCCGCATCTCATGTAGTTTAAATTTCATTCTTCCGTATCGTCACGCTCTGATGACGCTGGTGTCCGGCATGCACACGCTCAATATAGTTTATGAACAGAAAAAATACTGGTTCCATCACCTTTACGTCTTTTTTTTTCAGGCTGATAGTATGTGCAACTTTTGAACGAAAGTAGTGCTATGTGTGACCGTAATGGTGCTATGCCGAGGTTCGCTCGGTTTAGAGACCGTATTAAAATGTTTTAAAATAATCATGAGCCGGAATGAACGGAACATAAATAACTCGTGCATTCAGGGCAGGGACCGGATGCTAACATTAGTTGAAGTGTTTAGAATAATAAAAGCAATTGAAATGCGTGAGAGGGCAATTACTTTAAACTGTTAAAAATACATACAAGCGATGACAATAGTCCGGAAATGATTATTTTTTCTTTAAAATTTGTTTCTAAATACGTTATATTCCCATCCTCGTCTTGCGGCCAATTTGACTTTTTTATTGTTTGAAAACATGTAATTTCATCTGATTTATATATTTTGACAACAGGGGTTTGTTTGGTCTTAGGCATAAACATCGGACTCGGGATTATAATTTTGTTTAGAACGGAGAAAGCAGCAGAAGCTACAGTGACAATCAGATTTGCTGAACACATCCCGTTGCCTGGAACAAGGATCGAAAACATAGAGATGAACAAACAAACAAAACACAAAACAAGTACACAGTTTACGTTAATACATTAACATTGCCCGAGTATTTTCTGTAGGGAAAAAAACTGTTTGTTTCCCAGGAGTCTGTTTTATGACGTCATTGTTTATTTGATTGCAGCAAACGCGACGTCATTTGACCAATGTAAAATGTAAGGAAAACAGTTTTCGATAGCAGCCATTTCATTTCACAAATATAAAATGCCGATTATATTGTTTTCTTCTTAATTTAACCTGACTTTTTTACGCAACTGTAACAATTTAAATACACCAAGAACAATGTATATATATATAATGATTGGTCTCCGGCACAAATTAAAGCATCACCTATGCACTTCATGGACTTGCAAACTTGAGCCCGAGCGTTCATACTACATAAACGCGTGAACAAAACGTACATTTATACAGCGTCGTGTCTCTTGTTTCTTGTCTTGCAGCGCTGTGTCCCTTGCTTGTTTCTTGTCTTGTAGCGCCGTGTCTCTTGTATGTTGTCCCGCAGCGCGGTGTTTCTTGTTTCTTGTCTTGCAGCGCGGTGTCCCTTGTTTCTTGTTTTGAAGCGCCGTGTCTCTTGTATGTTGTCCAGCAGCGCCGTGTCTCTTGTTTCTTGTCTTACAGCGCGGTGTCTCTTGTTTCTTGTCTTGCAGCGCCGTGTCTCTTGTATGTTGTCCAGCAGCGCGGTGTCTCTTGTTTCTTGTATTGCAGCGCGGTGTCTCTTGTTTCTTGTCTTGCAGCGCCGTGTCTCTTGTATGTTGTCCAGCAGCGCGGTGTCTCTTGTTTCTTGTCTTGCAGCGCCGTGTCTTTTGTATGTTGTCCAGCAGCGCGGTGTCTCTTGTTTCTTGTCTTGCAGCGCGGTGTCTCTTGTTTCTTGTGTTGCAGCGCGGTGTCTCTTGTTTCTTGTCTTGCGCGCTGTGTCTTTTGTATGTTGTCCAGCAGCGCGCTGTCTCTTGTTTCTTGTCTTGCAGCGCGGTGTCTCTTGTTTCTTGTCTTGCAGCTCCGTGTCCCTTGTTTGTTTCTTGTCTTGCAGCGCGGTGTCTCTTGTTTCTTGTCTTGCAGCGCCGTGTCCCTTGTTTCTTGGCTTAAATCGCTGTGTCTTTTGTTTCTTGTTTTGCAGCGCCTTGTTTCTTGTTTCTTGTCTTGCAGCGCCGTGTCTCTTGTTTGTGGTCTGTCATCGCATTGTTTCTTGTTTGTTGTCTTGCATCGCCTTGTTTTTTGTTTGATGCCTTGCAACGCCTTGTTTCTTGTTTGTTGGCTTGCAGCACCGTGTCTCTTGTTTGTGGTCTTGCATCACCGTGTCTCTTGTTTGTGGTCTTGCATCGCCTTGTTTCTTGTTTGTTGTCTTGCAGCGCCGTTTGTTTTGTTAGTTGTCTTACAGCGCCGTGGCTCTTGTTTCTTGGCTTGCATCGCTGTGTCTCTTGTTTCTTGTCTTATAGCAACGTGTTTCTTGTTTGTTGTCTTGCAGCGCGGTGTCTCTTGTTTCTTGTCTTGTAGCAACGTGTCTCTTGTTGTTGTCTTGCAGCACCGTGTCTCTTGTTTGTTGTCTTGCAGCGACGTGTCTTTTGTTTGTTGTCTTGCAGCGCCGTGTCTCTTGTTTGTTTTCTAGAAGCGCCTTGTTTCTTGTTTGTTGTCTTGCAGCGCCTTGTTTCTTGTCTTGCAGCGCCATGTCTCTTGTTTCCTGTCTTACAGCGCAGTGTCTCTTGTTTCTTGCCTTGCAGCGCGGTGTCTCTTGTTTCTTGTCTTGCAGCGCCGTGTCTTCTGTTTCTTGTCTTATAGCGCGGTGTCTCTTGTTTCTTGTCTTGCCGCACCGTGTCTCTTGTTTGTTGTCTATCAGCGCGGTGTCTCTTGTTTGTTGTCTTGCAGCGCGGTGTCTCTTGTATTTTGTCTTGCAGCGCCGTGTCTCTTGTTTCTTGTCTGGCAGCGCCGTGTCTCTTGTTTGTTGTCTTACAGCGCGGTATCTCTTGTTTGTTGTCTTACAGCTCGGTGTCTCTTGTTTGTTGTGTTGCATCGCCGTGTCTTTTGTTTGTTGACTTACAGCGCGGTGTCTCTTGTTTATTGTCTTACAGCGCCTTGTTTCTTGTTTCTTTTCTTGCAGCGCCGTGTCTCTTGTTTGCGTTCTTTCATCGCCGTGTCTCTTGTTTCTTGTCTCTTATCGCCTTGTTTCCTGTTTGTGGTCTTGCAGCACCGTGTCTCTTTTTTCTTGGCTTGCTTCGCTGTGTCTCTTGTTTGTTGTCTTGCAGCGCCGTGTTTCTTGTTTGTTGCCTTGCATCGCGGTGTCTCTTGCGTGTTGTCTTGCAGCGCCATGTCTCTTGTTTTTTGTCTTGCCGCTTTTTGTCTCTTGTTTGTTGTCTTGCATCGCCTTGTTTCTTGTTTGTTGTCTTGCTGCGCGGTGGCTTTTGTTTGTTGTCTTCTATTGCCTTGTTTCTTTTTTTGTTGTCTTGCAGGGACTTGTTTCTTGTTTCTTGTCTTGCAGTGCCGTGTCTCTTGTTTGTTTTCTTGCAGTGTCGTGTGTCTTGTTTCTTGTCTTGCAGCGCGGTGTCTCTTGTTTGTTGGCTTGCAGCGCGGTGTCTCTTGTTTGTTGTCTTGCAGCGCCGTGTCTCTTGTTTGTTGTCTTGCATCGCCTTGTTTCTTGTTTTGCTCTTTCTTGTTTGTGGTCTTGCAGCACCTTGTCTGTTGTTTCTTGGCTTGAATCGCTGTATCTCTTGTTTCTTGTCTTGCAGCGCCGTGTCTCTTGTTTGTTGTCTTGCATCGCGGTGTCTCTTGCTTGTTGTCTTGCAGCGCCATGTCTCTTGTTTCTTGTCTTGCCGCTTGGTGTCTGTGGTTTGTTGTCTTGCATCGCCTTGTTTCTTGTTTGTTGTCTTGCTGCGCGGTATCTCTTGTTTGTTGTCTTGTATTGTCTTGTTTCTTTTTTGTTGTCTTGCAGCGACTTGTTTCTTGTTTCTTGTCTTGCAGCGCCGTGTCTCTTGTTGTTGTCTTGCAGTGTCGTGTTTCTTGTTTCTTGTCTTGCAGCGCGGTGTCTCTTGTTTGTTGTCTTGCAGCGCCGTGTCTCTTGTTTGTTGTCTTGCATCGCCTTGTTTCTTGTTTTGCTGTTTCTTGTTTGTGGTTTTGGTTTTGCAGCACCTTGTCTCTTGTTTCTTGGCTTGCATCGCTGTATCTCTTGTTTCTTGTCTTGCAGCGCCGTGTCTCTTGTTTGTTGTCTTGCATCGCGGTGTCTCTTGCTTGTTGTCTTGCAGCGCCATGTCTCTTGTTTCTTGTCTTGCAGCTTGGTGTCTGTTGTTTGTTGTCTTGCATCGCCTTGTTTCTTGTTTGTTGTCTTGCTGCGCGGTATCTCTTGTTTGTTGTCTTGTATTGTCTTGTTTCTTTTTTGTTGTCTTGCAGCGACTTGTTTCTTGTTTCTTGTCTTGCAGCGCCGTGTCTCTTGTTGTTGTCTTGCAGTGTCGTGTTTCTTGTTTCTTGTCTTGCAGCGCGGTGTCTCTTGTTTGTTGGCTTGCAGCGCGGTGTCTCTTGTTTGTTGTTTTGCATCGCCTTGTTTCTTGTTTTGCTGTTTCTTGTTTGTGGTCTTGCAGCACTTTGTCTCTTGTTTCTTGGCTTGCATCGCTGTATCTCTTGTTTGTTGTCTTGCAAATTGTAGTTTCCTTTGTTCGATAGGAAATAATTTCACCCTGGTCTGTATATCTTTTCCTACTCATGAACAATTATTTTGATATCAATCACAAGGCGTGTTGTTATATCAAAATTTCACTCTTACTGTTTGGTATTATTGTTTGAGAACAATTAATACCTAGAAATATAATAAATCCTAGTACCTAACCCAGATGTAAACTCCGTTTGTGGAACACTTTGTGACTGGAATCAAACTGACAAAAAAGCTCGTTTACTTTATACCTAAGCTTGACACAACTGCGTATGTGACCCAGATGATTCACCACCACAGGCGGGGCTCAGATACATCATTGATGTCAATGAACCGTCTCAACCCAGTCCGTTCATACTTATGACGTATTTAAAACTTCCGAATCATCTCCTTTCCAGAATGCTAATATTCATGTTGGTGTTCACATATGTGAACACTACATGTGAAAACTACATTTCTTTCAAAAGTGAGTCAAACGTTAACCCTTTCACTGCCAACGTTGGAATTATCAAGTGACCTCGTTAGGAATTAGGATATAAACGTTACTGTATGACATACATTTTTAATACATGTTAAAAAATTCTGTTTCTCTCAAGCGATTTGTAACAATTATGGTTTTAAATGAAAGGTAAGTGTTACGATAACCGAATGAAAAGGGATAGCATGGTTCCTACTTTTTCTTCTTGGTGGTGGTGGCCATGGTTGCGGTTGTGATGGTGTTGTTGGTAGTGTTAATGGTAATGGTAGTGTAAGTGGTAATGGTTACTGTAGTTGTGGCAATGGTTGTTGTAGCCGTCTTATCGTAAGTGATGGTAGTGGTCGTGGTAGTGGTAGTTGCGGTTGAGGTATTGCAGCGGTAAAAGTGGTTGTTGTAGCGATCGTAGTTGTAGTTGTAGTGGTCGTAGTTGTATTTGTAGCAATGGAAGTGGTATTTGTAGCGGTCGTTGTGGTAGTGATGGTAGTGCTTGTGGCAAGGGTAGCGATATCCGTATCAGAGCGACAGAAGTAATGTAAATGGTAGCGGGGCAGCAGCTCAAGTGGAACTAGCAGTGTCACACCTTCACACCATGACCTTTTTCTTCTTAGATTTTTTGGAGGGGAGCTCACTTGGTCCTTTCGGACATGCCCCCCCCCTTGCAACAAACAAAGAACATAGACTCTAAACTCTTAAACTGGATGTCGCATTTAGAGAGCCTCTGGAAATAATGATACATTCTACAAAATAAATTGTATACGCATTTTTCTAGAAAATCGGTTTGTGTTTTTAAACTTTAGGTTGTGGCTGGGCTTCCCTTAGTGTTATCATTTTGCACGATACCTAGTGTTATTATTATTATTATTATTATTATTATTATTATTATTGTTATTATTATTATTATTATTACTATTATTATTATTGTTATTATTATTATTATTATTATTATTATTATTATTATTATTATTATTATTATTATTATTATTATTGTTATTATTATTATTATTATTATTATTATTATTACACAACAATTGAATGATAAACTAGAATGCCCCACCAGACCTCGAAATGTATAAACAATGAACTGTGGTATTCACTCTTTATCTAGAAAAGTCCTGAAAGGAAACAGATTAATCTCTGATAGTAAGGGTAATTGAATACCCGTGTATCAAGAAGCTCGGAAACATACTTTTAATCCTATGTTAATCCACATTTGGTTTGTGTACACGTTCGACCTTTTAAATGCTCATTTAGTAAATGGCGACCATTGTTATTTGGTGTACGTATAAATGTCCTGTTCAATTCAAAACAATCGTGCATTAACTGTTGGTATTTGAGACAAAAATGCATTAATTAAAGTTTATAAATGAATGCTTATAAAGTATTTGCACTGAAACACGACTAGATATTTAACTGTAAAAAAATATTTTGGAGAACTATTTCTCCACAAACCGGCGTATGAAGGACAGTCTACGTCATCGGTGATACAAAAAACGCGAGTGGTATCCCACGGGTAGCCAGGTCGCAAAGGGGCATTCCAAATAGGGTTATTTAGAAAAAAATAATTAAAATACCCTTTTCTCCGAAAATAAGCATAAAAGAAACAGATTTTTTTTTTCATTTCAATATTAGATCACAAAAAGCGCTAACGCGGGCTGGAACGGGCGGAATTGATAAATAAGACTTATATAAAGTAACGGTGTCCTTGGTAATTGTGAATTTGTATAGATATTAGACCTTAAAATGAACCACCCTAATCAGGCCAAAATAGGCCTTAGCACTCAACGTAGCATACAAAACAGCTCCAAAGTAGGCCCTTAGCAACCAACATAACATGCAAAAATAGGCCAAAAGTAAGCCCTTATCATATAGATGGTTAACATACCTTTTGGGAATACAAAATGTGTGCCTTACCCGATTTGTTAGCTGCGCTTATCATAATATTCCCGTGTTTTATTTAGAAATGAATACTTTCATTATTATAAACCTAAATTTGACTTCAGATATTTGTTTGTATGTATTTCAAACGTTATCAAAATTTATACTCCAGTACTAATAGAGTTTCATGCGGAAGACAAAATTGAGGTCATGAAAAGGACTACTTAAAGGCGTTTCGGCCATCCAAGCGGATGGTTAGTTTTAGTGTCCAATCGGATTAAATGATTTTTTTCTCGTAATGAACATTTCGTGAAACTAACTTCTACTTACCGAGTGCCTAGAAACACGAAGGGAAATAAGACTAGAACACAAAGTCTTGAAGTGGTGACCCGTAACACTTGCGTTTCCTTGAATAAAACAGTGTACGTGCTGTTATAATGAAATAATGTATTATGTTTTCTTTCACCAATGTCAGCCAAACATTAAACATTTTATTAACCTTATTAAATATAAAACAACGACTGTATACTAGGATTGGTCAAAGGGCAATTACATTTATTCAAATAGCATACACTCAATGGTTTCATGACTATAACAAAAATACCACTTAATGTGGTAAATTATGTCCCATCACTTATACATAGTATCATGAAAATCAAACGTACACATTGCACAAGCAACTGTTGTAAATGTTCATTAAACCGTTTCTTTCATTTTGTACAACAATGTCATCCACTCAAACTCTCATGCGGAACGACACAAATACATTCATTTGAAATGACACAAACGTTATGCACTAGTCAATTGTAACTACGCCCCACTCAGGTCCGTGGGTATACCGGGGATAGTAGGGGAAGTGGGCCGTGTTTTTAACTTTCAGGTGGCCCCGCAGTGCCGAGTGACTGCGGTGGTTTTGTTTTCGCGCCGAAAATAATGGGGAATGGGCCTTACCTAGGATGTCCCTGGGTGCGGGGGCTTTTGGCAGGGATTTTACCGGGGTTTGGCTGACCGAAAAGCAAAAGCCCCGGACCTGGGGGCCATGGTTACATTGGTGCATTATGAATATGTTTTTAATTCAAATTATAGTCCTAAAACATGCATACACGCATAAACAAAACAAAATAATTAAGGGTGGGATGGATGGAAAAACAGTTTTCTGGTTTTCTGCAATAGCCCGGTATACAACCTCGAATGACGAAACCACGTGAACAAGCGGGTTTTATACTAGCCGCTTAGTTATATTACATATGGCAATATTCGGAAAGACCTTAGCCATATATGGTAATTATCGTAATGACTTTTTCTTCCGAACCTAAATAATTAAATATAACATCATATAGAATATCATAATTGGATGTACAAAGTACTTGTATCAATAATACAGTCCAGTAAAACTGAATCCCAACATTTATTTTAATCTTTCTTCAGAAATATATAGAATCTAGCGTTTGATCGTTTCATCAACATCGAGTATAGCGCTTCATCGCTTCATCAACATAGAATATAGCGATTGATCGCTTCGTCAACATAGAATAAAGCGCTTGATGGAAGAGTCAACACATTTGTTTGCGTAGGATAATCATATGATTCCAAATATTTTCATTGGTTAAACAGTAATGAATATTAATATCAGGGCGGTTCAGGGTCTTGTCAATTTTCCATATCAAAGCTTAAATGTTAAACAACACTGATGGTAAACTGCGGTCTGATGACTTTAACGATAATAATCGCATTTTCTTTAAGCATGTCATATCTTGAACGGTGATTAATGCATTTGTACTTTTGAGATATATTATAGAAGCAGCATCATTGTATAAATCTTTTTTGACATTTGGATAGCTTCTCCTTTTGGCATTAATGTTCATTCATTAATGCTAAAAATGCAAACACTATTATCCTTTATAAAGTTCTGCAAATCTGACATTCCGTGTGCGTCAGTCTTAATCATTACTTAAGTATATATCAGAGCAAATGACTTACTGCCATAATTTTCAGGATATCAATACACATGTAGGAGTATTCTAAGCGATTTTATTTCTAATGATTACATTTAAATGCGGGAACACATGCTTTGTCACAAAAATAACACGTTTTCTTAGAAATGTAGAACAAATCTGTACTTTGTAATGTTGGTAAGCATGGGCTGTTGTGTGTCATGAAACTTGGTAATGTTGGTAAGCATGGGTTGGATTGCGTCATGACACTTGGTAATGTTGGTAAGCATTTACTGTTGTGCGTCATGAAACTTGGTAATGTTGGTAAGCATGGACTGTTGAGCGTCATGAAACTTGGTAATATTGGTAAGCATGGGCTGTTGTGATTTATGAAACTTGGTAATGTTGGTAAGCATGGGTTGGATTGCGTCATGACACTTGGTAATGTTGGTAAGCATGGACTGTTGAGCGTCATGAAACTTGGTAATGTTGGTAAGCATGGACTGTTGTGCGTCATGAAACTTGGTAATATTGGTAAGCATGGACTGTTTTGCGTCATGAAACTTGGTAATGATGGTAAGCATGGGCTGTTGCGCGTCATGAAACTTGGTAATGTTGGTAAGCATGGATTTTGTGCACCTTTAATGTGTTTGACGTTTCACGCGGTCTAAATTGAGCTACAGTCCTTGACTTTACATTTGGGCGGTAACTCTCACGAAACTTGATAGGACTGTTGGTCAAGATGACACATGCGATTTGTTTAACAGTTGACCATGGTTATCATAACGATATCCATAAGGATTGACTTATTCAATATGGAATGATCAATCAATTGGGGCATGTAGCTCCGAAAGTATTACGCCTACGCCCATTCAACTTTAAAGGAAAGTTTATCAAAATAAAATGCTGTGCATCGGCGATTTGTTTCAAAATTTCACTTAGTCTTAAAGTAGTAATGGCCATTGACTACATATTAGAATAACAGAAGATTTTTGTGTAGCATGTTTCATCAAAATTACCCACCAAGCAGGTACATGGAAGAAATTTCAGAACGAGGATTAACTTACTTGACCGGATCTAAGTTCCGTCATGTTCTTGAACAATCATACAATGCATGGGTGCTTATTCTTCTATGACTCTGTTACTGTTCTTCTTAAAAAAATCTTTATAACAAAACATCACACCGACCTTCAAATCGAAATACATTAAATTGGAAAAATAACTTCAATAATTTTCTTTACAGAGCAGTCCATGAACTATCTTGAGGTGCGAGGTTTCGCGATGCCGTCCCATTTTGCTATGTATAATGCGGTTTTTTTTTATTGAAAATCGAATAAAAAATCAAAAACGTTACAGCTGAAAAATAATTGTAAGAAACGGACAGAACGACTACTTTCTACCTCCTTCTTCACAATTCGGAATTCAAAAATGTTGAGGAAAATACGTCATAACAGTTTGCCGGCTATATATGTACTTTAAACCTATTATGAATTATATTTTGCTGTTTCGTATGAAAAACAACTCCTTTTTGACGCAAATCGTGACATTCTAAGCCTTATGAAAAACCTTTGCACAGTCAAGGAAGCATAGAAAGGCTTCAGTTTTTTGCCTGGCATTTAGACATTGCCTTTGCTTACGTACATGTGAATTATTGTCGTGTCTTATTTATGAGTCAATGACGTACAAGCGTATAATTTCTAGCAATTATTTGGTTTGTTCTACGTAAATCACGAGTTAAAAATATACATCAAAGATTGCAAAGCCTTTTGGCTTTAAAGGAGTTCCATCTATTTAAGGCATTATTGTAGAAAATTGCGAGGCTTGGTAAATTCATATACTTTTGTGAAATGCCATTTGAAAGAGATTATGTGTAAAGGATTTGAACTAAAACAATCCACACAAGTATTTTCATAATTCAATAAAATGTGTTTGAAAATAACAGACGCTTTATCAAAACCTTCGTTTCAAAATGTTACGTAAACAGTTCTGTTCTCAGGTTGAGTACGGCTGTCTTCAATTCCGGAACATGTACAACACACAAAATAATTTCCCTTATATTGGTTATAACAGACTATAAGTTAGGCTTTATAATACAATTTGAGTCATGACTGAGCACACTGATATGCTCTTCCTATCTTCAAATACCAATGATAATAGATTTTGAAAAAGGAACCATTTCAACGTTTCAGAATTGGATGCATCTTGAAAAATAAATGTCGATTCCGTCAACTAAAACAAAAAGGTCTGCTAGTACAGCAACAAGTTTAATATGGTATTGTCATACATGTAAGTACGCTGTCAAGGTGGAAATACAGTCGAACCTCGTTGGCTCGAACTCGCTTGACTCGAATTTCTCGTTGGTTCGATCTGGATGTAAAGGACCGATTTCTCTATGCTGAAGGTAAAAACACCCGCTTGGCACGAATGTTTCGAGGCTTGATCTGTTTCGCAGGTCACTTAAATCTTTGTAATAGTATTTGGTGAAGGATCTTAGTTCCCTGGGATCAGAATTATGTGCCATGTCCTTGTTAAGGACGAAGAGGCTACTAGGAACATTTGTTTAATTTCTTTAAATTTTCATAAGCCCCATCTTGCGTACAACTATGACAAAATGAAACAATATCGTCTACGCCATAGTCTATTATCCAAAGGCAAATGAATCCCCTTTGTTGTATTTGCAGCAAGACAATAGCTTTTGTATTTAACGTAACAATTACTCAGCATATCTCAATTGAATGTCATATTAACCGCTTTTCAAACGTTAAAGAAACCTTAAAACAACACTTAAATACCGGTTTACCTAGAATCCTTGGACGTGTCCATATGTATAACTGACAAGCCATTTCAATGAATCCATACATATGTATAATGTATAATCATGTTTTTTTGTAGAATTTGATGGTTTTCGAACAAATTTCTTAAAATGAAAGAAAACGTCTAGCGAAGAGACTGCTATTACGGGCTCATAGTTTCCATGGTATTGTTATAAATTGAATTGTCTTCAGATTTGAAAAATTGTTTTTTCATTTACTCATAAACACAAGTACGTCCATTTGTGTATTAAACTGTATGCTTACATGCAAGCATTGCTGTTTCTTTAAATTATAGCATTTGATCAAAACTTATGATACATGACCCTAATTTTGATTAATGAGTGAAAGTGTTAAACTGATGTTTTAAGTGACTTGAACAAAAGTTTCTTGACCTATACATACATCTTACATAGCAATACTTTGGATGTTGCCAATCATATCAAATCAAATTAACCAACAAGAGTATCTGCAAATACGTGGTAGTATACTTGTGAAATCTAATCTTGTAACCAAATTTCAGCAAATTTGTTTTGAATAATTCTATAATTCGTCAAAGAGTAGAATATTTTCTCTGTTTAAGTCCGAGGTAAAATTTGAAGAGTACCTTAATATCTTACCAAATTCTCTACGTTTCCCATACTAGCAACCATAATTTTCCTGCCGAAATCGAACGGTGGAGACAAAATGCTGTACCACATCTCAAAAGAAACAGAAGTCTTTGTAGTATGAACAATATTAGTGACGAACTGCACTATAAACCTATTACCCAATATGTCCATGTCTTAATCCTATAAGGGAAATATATACATTGTCGTCTAATGTCTTGAATCTTAGAGAACCTTTAAACTGTAAGAATCCAGATATCTTATTTTTTTGTCTTAAAAAGTCTTAAACGAAATTGATAATGCGTTTAAGTTTCGTGATTTCGAGATTTCATCATCGTTTTAACGAGAATATCGTTTCAGATCAACACATTAACAGGCGATGGCTCTAACGGAATGTCGTACTAAAACGTACTCGGTCCATATTGAATGGCATTTTGAATCTGAGTTTAAGATTCTGTCTCAGATTAGTGAAATTTTAAATGATTAAAAACATCTTTCAAATAACATTTTCACCATTAAAACTCCTGTATGAGTCATTTAACAACACAATTAAAATCTGCAGTTTGAATATTGAATCACAAACCCAAACTGTTAGTCAGCATGAGCCTTGTATCTGGTTTGTGGCAAATATCGACACTCAAGACTTAAAAACGCAAATATCTGTAACAAAGAACCTCGGTTGATAATGGACATTCCTGTATATGACATATGACTAGTGTTATTTTTATTTGTAAAGAAATGAAAAAAAAAATATTAAAAATCTCTGTTTATTTTTTTAAATTTAAATCAAATTTCTTTGCCTAATTGTTCGGAGTAGTTTTCTAAAAATATCAAAGTATATTGATGAACGTTATCGTCGTGGTTCTTACAAACGAGATGTTTAATGAACCTTATCGTCGTGGTTCTTACAAACGAGATGTTTAATGTTACAATTTGTTGAAACTATGGTCGTTTGTTGGATAGTTTCTTTATCTCTGAACGTTTCAAAAGGCATTGAAGTTATTCGATTGTGTAAAACAGACTAACGTACAAATTATATAAATTTCAGAAGCTTATTAATTAAACCACACAAAAAATGCAATAACAAAACAACAACTACGCTTAACTGTATACAAAGTAATCAATCTCAGGAAAAGTAATCACACGACAATCATGCAAAGAGTGAATTTGTTTTAGAAGAGCTTCATTTTATTAGGAATAACAATTTATAGATGTTTGTGAATTCGGTTAATGAACATATTTCGTTTTCATTGATGATTTTTTGCGTAAACGCGTGTACATGCTAATCGATGGCATGCTGTTAGGGAATTTTGTCAACAACAATCGCAATTGTCATAAATAAATAAATATTGTTTTCTTTATATCTATATTTTTTAACAGGTTGAAAATAATAAATCTTTATTTCCTGCCGTATTAAACGATAATATAATAACATTATTCAAATGACTGTTATATCTTACAATACGATATTTGCACGGATATCATATTTCTGAGATATATAAATGCAGCATAACTCCAATTTGCTATTTGCAAAGCTTCTTCATTAATCTGGTCTCTATAAAGCTTTGGTATTAAACTATGATCATTTAAATAACTCTGCAGATCTGCTTCGTCCATTCGGACTAATATGGGAGCGCCACTCAAATTTATAACTAGCGAATGCCGGTAAACAGTGTTTATATATAAAGTAATAATTGCACGACTGTTTTTAGAAATTTAGCGATTGCCGGCTTACAGCAATACGTATCTGTATATAATAATAATCGTACGACTGTTGTTGGTGATTTAGCGAAAGCCGGCTTACAGCAATACGTATCTGTATATAATAATAATTGTACGACTGTTGTTGGTGATTTAGCGAACGCCGGTTAACAGCAATATGTATCTGAATATAATAATAATCGCACGACTGTTGTTGGTGATTTAGCGAACGCCGGTTAACAGCAATACGTATCTGTATGTAATAATAATCGTACGACTGTTGTTAGTGATTACCTTCATTTAGCTATGCATTTTAAACGTCCCTGAAAATGAAATAGGGAAATATATTTAACAAGTGTACAAGTGCAAGAGTTTATCTCCTTTATGTTATTCATTTTATTTCATTCAAATATCTCTTTGCCATTTTCACAATCATGCACTAACGCCAAAATGAGGAAGTCTTTGCAAACCTTATGCCGAGTTGAATAATCTTAAAGGGCAATAAATGACGTTTTTCTTGGAGGATGAAGTGTGTGGTGACAATTTAAGTCCGTCAAACATCCCCGAATGTTAAGGTCTAACGTGGTTTTCACTGACCATGCCAAGGCGGTTATCGAAACATCTAATAATGGCGACTGATAGTTGAGATGTGTTGTCTTTAAGCGCTGTGTTTTTTCTATAATGTTGGTTCCATGTCTTTTAACGCTGAGTCGTATATGTTGTGTTTGTTTGATGTCTTGAAGCGCTGAGTCGTATATGTTCTGTTTATTGGATGTCTTTTAACGCTGAGTCGTATATGTTGTGTTTGTTTGATGTTTTGTAACGCTGAGTAGTATATGTTGTGTTTGTTTGATGGTTTGCAACGCTGAGTCATATACGTTGTGTTTGTTTCATGTCATGAAGCGCTGAGTCATATACGTTGTGTTTGTTTCATGTCTTGAAGCGCTGAGTCATATATGTTGTGTTTGTTTCATGTCTTGAAGCGCTGAGTCATATATGTTGTGTTTGTTTCATGTCATGAAGCGCTGAGTCATATACGTTGTGTTTGTTTCATGTCTTGAAGCGCTGAGTCATATACGTTGTGTTTGTTTCATGTCTTGAAGCGCTGAGTCATATATGTTGTGTTTGTTTCATGTCATGAAGCGCTGAGTCATATATGTTGTGTTTGTTTCCTGTCATGAAGCGCTGAGTCATATACGTTGTGTTTGTTTCATGTCATGAAGCGCTGAGTCATATACGTTGTGTTTGTTTCATGTCATGAAGCGCTGAGTCATATACGTTGTGTTTGTTTCATGTCATGAAGCGCTGAGTCATATACGTTGTGTTTGTTTCATGTCTTGAAGCGCTGAGTCATATACGTTGTGTTTGTTTCATGTCATGAAGCGCTGAGTCATATATGTTGTGTTTGTTTCATGTCATGAAGCGCTGAGTCATATATGTTGTGTTTGTTTCATGTTTTGAAGCGCTGAGTCATATATGTTGTGTTTGTTTCATGTCATGAAGCGCTGAGTCATATACGTTGTGTTTGTTTCATGTCATGAAGCGCTGAGTCATATATGTTGTGTTTGTTTCATGTCATGAAGCGCTGAGTCATATACGTTGTGTTTGTTTCATGTCTTGAAGCGCTGAGTCATATACGTTGTGTTTGTTTCATGTCTTGAAGCGCTGAGTCATATACGTTGTGTTTGTTTCATGTCTTGAAGCGCTGAGTCATATATGTTGTGTTTGTTTCATGTCTTGAAGCGCTGAGTCATATATGTTGTGTTTGTTTCATGTCATGAAGCGCTGAGTCATATATGTTGTGTTTGTTTCATGTCTTGAAGCGCTGAGTCATATACGTTGTGTTTGTTTCATGTCTTGAAGCGCTGAGTCATATACGTTGTGTTTGTTTCATGTCATGAAGCGCTGAGTCATATACGTTGTGTTTGTTTCATGTCTTGAAGCGCTGAGTCATATACGTTGTGTTTGTTTCATGTCTTGAAGCGCTGAGTCATATATGTTGTGTTTGTTTCATGTCTTGAAGCGCTGAGTCATATATGTTGTGTTTGTTTCATGTCTTGAAGCGCTGAGTCATATACGTTGTGTTTGTTTCATGTCATGAAGCGCTGAGTCATATATGTTGTGTTTGTTTCATGTCATGAAGCGCTGAGTCATATACGTTGTGTTTGTTTCATGTCATGAAGCGCTGAGTCGTATATGTTGTGTTTGTTTCATGTCATGAAGCGCTGAGTCGTATATGTTATGTTTATTTCATGTATTGAAGCGCTGAGTCATATATGTTGTGTTTGTTTCATGTATTGAAGCCCTGAGTCGTATATGTTGGGTTTGTTTGATGTCTGAAGCGCTGAGTCGTATATGTTGTGTTTGTTTCATGTCTTGAAGCGCTGAGTCATATATGTTGTGTTTGTTTCATGTTATGAAGCGCTGAGTCATATATGTTGTGTTTGTTTCATGTCTTGAAGCGCTGAGTCGTATATGTTATGTTTGTTTCATGTCTTGAAGCGCTGAGTCGTATATGTTATGTTTGTTTCATGTATTGAAGCCCTGAGTCGTATATGTTGGGTTTGTTTGATGTCTGAAGCGCTGAGTCGTTTATGTTGTGTTTGTTTGATGTCATGAAGCGCTGAGTCTTATGTGTTGTGTTTGTTGGATATCTTTTAACGCTGAGTCGTATATGTTGTGTTTGTTTGATGTTTTGTAACGCTGAGTAGAATATGTTGTGTTTGCTCCATGTATTGTAACGCTGAGTCGTATATGTTGTGTTTGTTTGATGTTTTGTAACGCTGAGTAGTATATGTTGTGTTTGCTCCATGTATTGTAACGCTGAGTCGTATATGTTGTGTTTGTTTGATGTTTTGTAACGCTGTGTAGTATATGTTCTGTTTGTTCCATGGTTTGTAACGCTGAGTAGTATATGTTGTGTTTGTTTGATGTTTTGTAACGCTGAGTAGTATATGTTGTGTTTGATCCATGTTTTGTAACGCTGAGTCGTATATGTTGTGTTTGTTTCATGTCATGAAGCGCTGAGTCATATATGTTGTGTGTTTGTTTCATGTCTTGAAGCGCTGAGTCATATACGTTGTGTTTGTTTCATGTCTTGAAGCGCTGAGTCATATACGTTGTGTTTGTTTCATGTCATGAAGCGCTGAGTCATATACGTTGTGTTTGTTTCATGTCCTGAAGCGCTGAGTCATATAGGTTGTGTTTGTTTCATGTCTTGAAGCGCTGAGTCATATATGTTGTGTTTGTTTCATGTCTTGAAGCGCTGAGTTATATATGTTGTGTTTGTTTCATGTCATGAAGCGCTGAGTCATATACGTTGTGTTTGTTTCATGTCTTGAAGCGCTGAGTCATATACGTTGTGTTTGTTTCATGTCTGGAAGCGCTGAGTCATATATGCTGTGTTTGTTTCATGTCATGAAGCGCTGAGTCATATATGTTGTGTTTGTTCCATGTCTTGAAGCGCTGAGTCATATACGTTGTGTTTGTTTCATGTCTTGAAGCGCTGAGTCATATATATTGTGTTTGTTTGATGTCGTGTAGCGCTGTCTCTTATTTGTTGTGTTTGTTTAATGTCTTGAATCGCTGAGTCATATACGTTGTGTTTGTTTCATGTCTTGAAGCGCTGAGTCATATACGTTGTGTTTGTTTCATGTCTTGAAGCGCTGAGTCATATATGTTGTGTTTGTTTCATGTCATGAAGCGCTGAGTCATATATGTTGTGTTTGTTTCATGTCATGAAGCGCTGAGTCATATATGTTGTGTTTTTTCATGTCTTGAAGCGCTGAGTCATATATATTGTGTTTGTTTCATGTCATGAAGCGCTGAGTCATATATGTTGTGTTTGTTTGATGTCGTGTAGCGCTGTCTCTTATTTGTTGTGTTTGTTTCATGTCTTGAAGCGCTGAGTCATATATGTTGTGTTTGTTTCATGTCTTGAAGCGCTGAGTCATATACGTTGTGTTTGTTTCATGTCTTGAAGCGCTGAGTCATATATGTTGTGTTTGTTTCATGTCATGAAGCGCTGAGTCATATACACATGAAGCGCTGAGTCATATATGTTGTGTTTGTTTCATGTCTTGAAGCGCTGAGTCATATACGTTGTGTTTGTTTCATGTCTTGAAGCGCTGAGTCGTATATGTTGTGTTTGTTTCATGTCATGAAGCGCTGAGTCATATATGTTGTATTTGTTTCATGTCATGAAACGCTGAGTCATATACGTTGTGTTTGTTTCATGTCATGAAGCGCTGAGTCATATATGTTGTGTTTGTTTCATGTCATGAAGCGCTGAGTCATATATGTTGTGTTTTTTCATGTCTTGAAGCGCTGAGTCATATATGTTGTGTTTGTTTCATGTCATGAAGCGCTGAGTCATATATGTTGTGTTTGTTTGATGTCGTGTAGCGCTGTCTCTTATTTGTTGTGTTTGTTTCATGTCTTGAAGCGCTGAGTCATATATGTTGTGTTTGTTTCATGTCCTGAAGCGCTGAGTCATATACGTTGTGTTTGTTTCATGTCTTGAAGCGCTGAGTCATATATGTTGTGTTTGTTTCATGTCATGAAGCGCTGAGTCATATACGTTGTGTTTTTTCATGTCATGAAGCGCTGAGTCATATATGCTGTGTTTGTTTCATGTCATGAAGCGCTGAGTCCTATACGTTGTGTTTGTTTCATGTCTTGAAGCGCTGAGTCATATACGTTGTGTTTGTTTCATGTCTTGAAGCGCTGAGTCATATACGTTGTGTTTGTTTCATGTCTTGAAGCGCTGAGTCGTATATGTTGTGTTTGTTTCATGTCATGAAGCGCTGAGTCATATATGTTGTATTTGTTTCATGTCATGAAACGCTGAGTCATATATGTTGTGTTTGTTTCATGTCATGAAGCGCTGAGTCGTATATGTTATGTTTATTTCATGTATTGAAGCGCTGAGTCATATATGTTGTGTTTGTTTCATGTATTGAAGCCCTGAGTCGTATATGTTGGGTTTGTTTGATGTCTTGAAGCGCTGAGTCGTATATGTTGTGTTTGTTTCATGTCTTGAAGCGCTGAGTCATATATGTTGTGTTTGTTTCATGTCATGAAGCGCTGAGTCATATACGTTGTGTTTGTTTCATGTCTTGAAGCGCTGAGTCATATATGTTGTGTTTGTTTCATGTCTTGAAGCGCTGAGTCATATACGTTGTGTTTGTTTCATGTCATGAAGCGCTGAGTCATATACGTTGTGTTTGTTTCATGTCTTGAAGCGCTGAGTCATATATGTTGTGTTTGTTTCATGTCTTGAAGCGCTGAGTCATATATGTTGTGTTTGTTTCATGTCATGAAGCGCTGAGTCATATACGTTGTGTTTGTTTCATGTCTTGAAGCGCTGAGTCATATACGTTGTGTTTGTTTCATGTCTTGAAGCGCTGAGTCATATATGTTGTGTTTGTTTCATGTCATGAAGCCCTGAGTCATATATGTTGTGTTTGTTTCATGTCATGAAGCGCTGAGTCATATACGTTGTGTTTGTTTCATGTATTGAAGCCCTGAGTCGTATATGTTGGGTTTGTTTGATGTCTGAAGCGCTGAGTCGTATACGTTGTGTTTGTTTCATGTCTTGAAGCGCTGAGTCATATATGTTGTGTTTGTTTCATGTCATGAAGCGCTGAGTCATATACGTTGTGTTTGTTTCATGTCTTGAAGCGCTGAGTCATATATGTTGTGTTTGTTTCATGTCTTGAAGCGCTGAGTCGTATATGTTGGGTTTGTTTCATGTCTTGAAGCGCTGAGTCATATATGTTGTGTTTGTTTCATGTATTGAAGCCCTGAGTCGTATATGTTGGGTTTGTTTGATGTCTGAAGCGCTGAGTCGTATACGTTGTGTTTGTTTCATGTCTTGAAGCGCTGAGTCATATATGTTGTGTTTGTTTCATGTCATGAAGCGCTGAGTCATATATGTTGTGTTTGTTTCATGTCTTGAAGCGCTGAGTCGTACATGTTATGTTTGTTTCATGTCTTGAAGCGCTGAGTCGTATCTCTCGTTGAGTGTTTGTTTCCTAGAGACGAGGTGTATCTCTCGTTGAGTGTTTGTTTCCTAGAGAAGAGATGTATCTCTCGTTGAGTGTTTGTTTCCTAGAGAAGAGGTGTATCTCTCGTTGAGTGTTTGTTTCCTAGAGACGTGGTGTATCTCTCGTTGAGTGTTTGTTTCCTAGAGACGAGGTGTATCTCTCGTTGAGTGTTTGTTTCCTAGAGACGAGGTGTATCTCTCGTTGAGTGTTTGTTTCCTAAAAAGAGGTGTATCTCTCGTTGAGTGTTTGTTTCCTAGAGAAGAGGTGTATCTCTCGTTGAGTGTTTGTTTCCTAGAGACGTGGTGTATCTCTCGTTGAGTGTTTGTTTCCTAGAGACGAAGTGTATCTCTCGTTGAGTGTTTGTTTTCTAGAGACGAGGTGTATCTCTCGTTGAGTGTTTGTTTTCTAGAGAAGAGGTGTATCTCTCATTGAGGGTTTGTTTTCTAGTGACGTAGTTTATCTCTCGTGGAGTGTTTGATTTCTAGAGACGAGGTGTTTGTCTCGTTGAGTGTTTGTTTTCAAGGGACGTGGTTTATCTCTCGTTGAGTATTTGTGCTCTAGAGAAGAGAGGTGTTTGTCTCGTTGAATGTTTGTTTTCTAGAGACGAGGTGTATCTCTCGTTGGGTGTTTTTGTTCTAGAGACGTGGTTTATCTCTCGTTGAATGTTTGTTTTCTAGAGAAGAGGTGTTTGTCTCGTTGAGTGTTTGTTTTCTGGAGACGTGGTTTATCTCTCGTTGAGTATTTGTTTTCTAGAGACGAGAGGTGTTTGTCTCGTTGAATAATTGTTTTCTAGAGACGAGGTGTATCTCTCGTTGAGTGTTTGTTTCCTAGAGACGAGGTGTATCTCTCGTTGGGTGTTTGTTTCCTAGAGACGAGGTGTATCTTTCATTGAGTGTTTGTTTTCTAGAGACGAGGTGTATCTCTCTTTGGGTGTTTGATTTCTAGAGACGAGGTGTATCTCTCGTTGAGTGTTTGTTTTCTAGAGACGAGGTGTATCTCTCGTTGAGTGTTTGTTTCCTAGAGACGAGGTGTATCTCTCTTTGAGTGTTTGTTTCCTAGAAACCAGGTGTATCTCTGGTTGGGTGTTTGTTTTCTAGAGACGAGGTGTATCTCTCTTTGAGTGTTTGTTTCCTAGAGACGAGGTGTATCTTTCATTGAGTGTTTGTTTTCTGGAGACGTGGTTTATCTCTCGTTGAGTATTTGTTTTCTAGAGACGAGAGGTGTTTGTCTCGTTGAATAATTGTTTTCTAGAGACGAGGTGTATCTCTCGTTGAGTGTTTGTTTCCTAGAGACGAGGTGTATCTCTCGTTGGGTGTTTGTTTCCTAGAGACGAGGTGTATCTTTCATTGAGTGTTTGTTTTCTAGAGACGAGGTGTATCTCTCTTTGGGTGTTTGATTTCTAGAGACGAGGTGTATCTCTCGTTGAGTGTTTGTTTTCTAGAGACGAGGTGTATCTCTCGTTGAGTGTTTGTTTCCTAGAGACGAGGTGTATCTCTCTTTGAGTGTTTGTTTCCTAGAAACCAGGTGTATCTCTGGTTGGGTGTTTGTTTTCTAGAGACGAGGTGTATCTCTCTTTGAGTGTTTGTTTCCTAGGAACCAGGTGTATCTCTCGGTGGGTGTTTGTTTCCTAGAGACGAGGTGTATCTCTCTTTGAGTGTTTGTTTCCTAGAAACCAGGTGTATCTCTGGCTGGGTGTTTGTTTTCTAGAGACGAGGTGTATCTCTCGTTGGGTGTTTGTTTCTTAAAGACGAGGTGTATCTCTCGTTTGGTGTTTGTTTTCTAGATACGTGGTGTATCTCTCGTTTGGTGTTTATTTTCTAGAGACGAGGTGCATCTCTCGTTGGGTGTTTGTTTTCTAGAGACGAGGTTTATCTCTCGTTGACTGTTTGTTTCCTATAGACGAGGTGTATCTCTCTTTGACTGTTTGTTTTCTAGAGACGTGGTGTATATCTCGTTGAGCGTTTGTTTGTTTAGAGACGAGGTTTTTCTCTCGTCTAGTGTTTGTTTCCTTGAGACGAGGTGTTTCTGCTGTTGGTTGTTTGTTTTCTAGAGACGAGGTTTATCTCTCGTTGAGTGTTTGTTTCCATGAGACGAGATATCTCCTGTTGGGTGTTTGTTTCCTAGAGAAGTGGTGTATCAACTGTTAGGTGTTTGTTTCCTAGAGACGAGGTTTATCTCCTGTTGGATGTTTGTTTTCTAGAGACGTGGTGTATCAACTCAAGGTGTTTGTTTCCTAGAGACGTGGTGTATTTCCTGTTGGGTGTTTGTTTTCTAGAGACGAGATGTATCTCCTGTTGAGTGTTTGTTTTCTAGAGACGAGATGTATCTCCTGTTGAGTGTTTGTTTTCTAGAGACGTGGTGTATCAACTCAATGTGTTTGTTTTCTAGAGACGTGGTGTATTTCCTGTTGGGTGTTTGTTTTCTAGAGACGAGATGTATCTCCTGTTGAGTGTTTGTTTCCTAGAGACGTGGTGTATCTCTCGTTGAGTGTTTGTTTCCTAGAGACGAGGTGTATCTCCCGTTGGGTGTTTGTTTTCTAGAGACGTGGTGTATCTCCCGTTGGGTGTTTGTTTTCTAGAGACGTGGTGTATCTCCCGTTGGGTGTTTGTTTTCTAGAGACGCGGTGTATCTCTCGTTAAATGTTTGTTTTCTAGAGACGCGGTGTATCTCCCGTTGGGTGTTTGTTTTCTAGAGACGAGGTGTATCCCGTTGGGTGTTTGTTTTCTAGAGACGCGGTGTATCTCTCGTTAAATGTTTGTTTTCTAGAGACGCGGTGTATCTCTCGTTAAATGTTTGTTTTCTATAGACGTGGTGTATATCTCTTTGAGTGTTTGTTTTCTATAGACGTGGTATATGTCTCTTTGAGTGTTTGTTTCGTTGGGTGTTTGTTTTTAGTGACTTGGTGTATTTATTGTTGAGTGTTGGCTACAGGTGACATCTGGCGTCGATTCTTTTGAAAGGTATTGAACTTTGTTCCACCAAACAAATGCATAGTTTAAGTTTTGGCTATTAAGTTTTTCCCTGGAGAGTCCATTGTGCCACTGGAGTTTTGGGGTTAAGTGTGTTAACTTGTGCAGGTAATTGATACATTTCTGATGGATCTTAGTCGTTTGCTCTTCATTTTGAAGGTCGAGTGCGAAAAGGTTGAATCTGGCTTTTAAAATTCTCAGTCAATATTCCCTTTATGTTTCGATGATTGAACACGATAAAACTCTTAACATTCATCTCAAAATAGCAGAATGCAAACGGTTGCTTTTAAATTTGGTTGGACAGTAATTGGCATTAGTTTTTTAGGGAAAAGAACAAAAAGAAACCGTTATAATTACGTTGGCACACTTTTTAAAATTCGTTTTAATTCTAAATATAAATATAATGCATAAATTGCAGATTGCCCTGACAATCATTGGCAAGTTCTCCATGTAGGGATTCACAGCATCTTAATTAATCCTCGCAATTGCATCACCCTTCATCAAGTCGTAAATAATTTGATTTCAATTAACCGATATTTTGTAGATGCTAGACATTTCTTGGTTACTTTTTTTATCTTTTCATGAATATTTGCGAACTCGAACGGATTCTTCAAGATTTGTGACCAAGATATTTTCTTGAAGAAATGTCACAAAACACGTCGTCATCTTCTTTAGTACGAGCGGAGTATCAGCTTAACGTAGGCATTTGTTTTTTTAAATAAAGCATTGTCTGAGGACGCAGATGTTATGATTTCTTCACCATTATAAATTTATAATCGTATAATATAAGATGACTCCAACAAGTATTGGACTTAAATTGTGAGTTATACCTAGTTAGTTTAAACTAATTTATTATAGCTCAGTTGTGACGAATTGTGTCCATGGCCCTCAGGTCCGGGGGTAAACCGGGGATAGCCGAGGAAATGGGTCGTTTTTTTTACCTTCCAGGTTTGTCCTCACACGAAAAATAGCGGGAAACGGGCCTTACCTAGGGTCCCGGGGGTGCGGGGCATTTGGCGAGGATTTTACCAGCAGTTCGTCCCGGCAGGACGGGGATTTTACCCTGGCTTGGCTGAACCGAAAGTCAAAATCCTCGCTTTTCCCTGGACCCGGGGGGGGGGGGCGTGGTTACAATTGACTGGTGCATAACTCGAAAGTTCGTTTCCATTGTAGGAAAATTGTGTTTATTTTGAGAGACAATGTGATAATACACATGATTGTGATCTAACCCACAGGCTCTTGGATTGAGAGGTGGGCACCTATACCACTTAACCGCCCTCATCCTCTTTCGTCTTCTTATATTTAGTAAATGCCCATCAAACCGATGCTGACATTGACGCCTGACCTCAAGAATAGTCCGATTCCGGGAGTGGAAAACTTTGCATCGCGGTGTACAGAAAGTGCTGTTTTTACATGTGAGTGAAGTTAGCTCAGTCATCGGCAATCGACAATCGACATTCGATATTATATAGTAAATCTTTAATGTCGAGCTGCAATGTCGAGCTGGACGGAATTCTAGCTCGACATTCGATATTATATAGCAGATATTTAATGTCGAGCTGCAATGTCGAGCTGGACGGAATTCTAGCTCGACATTCGATATTATATAGCAGATATTTAATGTCGAGCTGCAATGTCGAGCTGGACGGAATTCTAGCTCGACATTCGATATTATATAGCAGATATTTAATGTCGAGCTGCAATGTCGAGCTGGACGGAATTCTAGCTCGACATTCGATATTATATAGCAGATATTTAATGTCGTGCTGCAATGTCGAGCTGGACGGAATTCTAGCTCGACATTCGATATTATATAGGAAGTATTCAATTTCGTGATAATTTGTCGAGCTGGACGGAATTCTAGCTCGACATTCGATATTATAAAGCAAATCTTCAATGTCGACCTGGAACGTCGAGCTGGACGGAATTCTAGCTCGACATTCGATATCATATAGCACATATTTAATGTCGACCTGGAACGTCGAGCTGAACAGAATTCTAGCTCGACATTCAATATAATATAGGAAATCTTCAATGCCGAGCTACAATGTCGAGCTGGACGGAATTCTAGCTCGACATTCGATACTATATAGGAAATACTCGATGTCGTGATGAATTGTCGAGCTGGACGGAATTCTAGCTCGACATTCGGTATCAAATCTACAATGTCGAGCTGCAATGTCGAGCTGGACAGAATTCTAGCTCAACATTCGATATTATATAGCAAATATTCAATATCGAGCTGCAATGTCGAGCTGGACGGAATTCTAGCTCGACATTCGATATTATATAGCAGATATTCAATGTCGAGCTGCAATGTCGAGCTGGACGGAATTCTAGCTCGAAATAAGATATTATAAAGTAAATCTTCATTGTTAAGCTGCAATGTCGAGCTGGACGGAAACTTTCATGCCGTGGCTTAATTCCGGTCTGGAAGGAATCAAACTTTGGCAATCGATAAAACAAAGTGAATTTTCAATGCAGTACGGCATCCTAGGTCGACAACCGATGACTTATAGTGTGCTTTTTATGTGTTGAGCTGTAAGGTCGAGCTCCACTGAATTTTAGATTGACATTCGGTGTTATACAGTTACAATGCAATGTTCCGCTGTACGGAATCATAGCTTAACAATCAATATTATGGTGAATTTTTAATGTCGAGTTTGTACGTTAAGATCGACATAGTCGTAGTAGAAATAGATCAAATATACATACTTTTAGTCGTTATGATTTTTTTTGTAGTTTCTACTCATTCAGCAGACAAATATTTTGCTTAACCTGAATTGCTCTGAAGGCACCATTTCCGTGGTTGCTAAAGTTACTGTATAATGTACACCAAGTTTGTTTTCAAAATAATAAGTTTATCCGTTCTATGACTCAG
The DNA here is from genome assembly GCF_026914265.1 of Mya arenaria. Lineage (NCBI taxonomy): Eukaryota > Metazoa > Mollusca > Bivalvia > Myida > Myidae > Mya > Mya arenaria. The sequence goes on along the minus strand of NC_069122.1, from coordinate 53,770,348 downwards.
ACAAGTTCATGTTATTCAGCTGACCAGGCAGTTATTCATTTATCGTGTATTTCCGGTAACTTTATGGTCGTAACAAGTTTGTTAAAGCTGCACGTTCACAGATTGGCCGCGTTGACATTTTAATTCAAATTTTGTTTTAGATTCAACGAATGCTTTCATTAAACACATTTCAATTTTTTGAATATGATGTTAAATTTATGTTTTGGTAGAAACAAGCATTGTATGTCCATTTCAAGGCAATCGTTTTGGTGAGTGTTCTGAAACACAACCCTTTCTTGAACACGAGTTTGAGCCTAGTTGAAAACACAAAGTTGCAGTAAAATATGGTATTTCGGCAAGTTGATATTAACAATGGCAGAGGGGTGGGTCTTCTAACTTTTTTAACGTTTATGATGTAATGATGAGTCGTAATGTTTTAAGCGACTGCCGAACAAACTACCGACTTTTCTAACCTCAGATTTGTTTGTTAATTTGCCGTGACAAGCCGAATGTTATTAATTCACGAACAAGTTGTAACGTCATTTAGAACACAGGTACAATTTAGGTAAAATTCCGTCCAGCTTGACATTGCAGTTCGACATTGAAGATTTGCTATATAATATCGAATGTCGAGCTAGAATTCCGTCCAGCTCGACAATTGATCACGAAATTGAATATCTCCTATATAATATCGAATGTCGAGCTAGAATTCTGTCCAGCTCGACATTGCAGCTCGACATTGAATATTTGCTATATAATATCGAATGTCTAGCTAGAATTCAGTTCAGCTAGACATTGCAGCTCGACATTGAAGATTTGCTATATAATATCGAATGTCTAGCTAGAATTCCGTCTAGCGCGACGTTTCCAGGTCGACATTAAATATCTGCTATATAATATCGAATGGCGAGCTAGAATTCCGTCCAGCTCGACATTGCAGCTCGACATTGAAGATTTGCTATATAATATCGAATGTCGAGCTAGAATTCCGTCCAGCTCGACATTGAAGATTTTCTATATAATATCGAATATAGAACTAGAATTCTGTCCAGCTCGACATTGCAGCTCGACATTGAATATTTGCTATATAATATCGAATGTCGAGCTAGAATTCCATCCAGCTCGACATTGCTGCTCGACATTGAAAATTTGCTATATTATATCGAATGTCGAGCTAGAATTCTGTCAAGCTCGACATTGAAAATCGACATTGAAGATTTGCTATATAATATCGAATGTCGATTATCGATTGCCGATGACTGAGCCAACTTCACACACATTGTTTTTACATATTTTGGTAAATAAGTAATGCAATTATCCTATTGTCTCGTGAGCGTAGCGAACGTTGAAATTCTTAATTATTTAATCTACTACTTAATGGTTGCCTGCAATCTCATTGTCTATAAATGAAGGTTGCATTCTAATAATGAATAAAACGTGTAACTGTATATTAATACACACAACACATAACAGACCAATATAATTCTAGCTTCTAAATGTACGATAATGTTGAATTTCTTTTAAGCTTCTTCAAATGCTTCGATGATTTTTTAGAAATCATCTTATTGGTATCAGTCGAATGATGAATATATAATGGTTTTATCAATTATGAATTTTGTTTGAAATAAAGGCCCTATTCACTATTCAATAAGAATTAAAATATCACCAACTATTTTTAAAGTACTTGCTGTTGTATTTGTATTATTTGCCTTATATATCTCATTTACTTTCAACCTCGTGTAATTAATATTCCGTCGGAAATTTTGATATGCATTAAGGGTTGTATTAAAAAAGCAATCTTGAAAACTATATAGCAACTTTGGAATCAAGATGTTTACATGGCCACCGCAAATCGGGGAATATGGGGATAGAAAACACAGATTTTTGTTCATTGTTAATTTCAAAAATGATTAATGCCCATGCATTGAAAAATAACAATTTTATTCAATTCCATTCATACTAGGGATAAATAGCAAAGTTTATAACGAATATTCGGTATTATAAATCCTTTCGATAAAATATTCGATTACCAAATTGAACTTTTAGAAATTGTAATAAACTATTATTATTCGCAAATGATAGCCGTGACTTTCTCACAGTCGAATCCCGCGACGGACCCCTGATTTTCCCCCAAATTAGCCTCTGAAATGACCCCATTTTCAGAAAACAATCCAAAAAACCCATTACATTTTGAACAAACAAAATCGAATAATTTCAATTCTACTGCGTTCTTATTTGTAAACAAGAAGGCGAAGATCGTAAATTCTCGGTTGATTGAAGTTACGCGCCAAGAGAGGGACGTAAATATCCATAGGACGATCCGCAATATTCGCCCAGAGGGGTATCTTATTTTTGATATTCTGAATTACCCCGCAGCCTCGTTCTGGGAATGAAGTTACTAAATCATTTGGAACTCCTCGGCCATTTTTATCGAAAACAACCTGTATTTGGACGGTTTACATACTTAAAAAGCGGTACGTTTAAGTCCGCTGCAAGTAGATCGCGTAGTAATTTTCTTTAGCAGTTAAAATTTATGATTTAACTATTTGGAATCTTAATTTTGATCAATAAATACAACTCTAAAACCCGACCCCATGGTCCCTATTACGGGGCAAAACAAAGTGGTCCTCGAGATCACAAAAAGAAAAAAAACAACAATAAACAAAATCAAATGCAATCTTTCTACTTTACATGACTACAACACGAAGAAATCTTAATTTATCTATGGGCAATGGTTGAGTCACACACTCGGATATTTCCATATGTTCAGGTACGGCGCGGATGGGATTGATACGAAGGGTGGACACGGAAGCGTACGGAAAAGTACATCAATTTCGGTGAAAATGGTGAGAAACGGGGAACAAAAACCTTTAAGACGCTGATAGGTGTGAATAGGTTCGGCGTACAACGTTGAAATAACTGGAGCTGGAACTTATTAAGCGAGTGAACGAGTTTTTGATAAACCACGATGAACTAGGTTTAAGTCCGGGCAGCCTGTGATCACTACGTTTAACTACGTATAAATACGTTTGACAATGCATAGGTACGTTCCCATACGGATTACAACGTTTTTTTACCTTTAACCCCGGATGAATAAATTTCAACCAAGTTGAACCAAAGTTACCCCCAAAAATGCTTCGGATCGCTCGAACGTTTGTTCATGTTTGAGCAAATGGAGAAACTTCCGAGTTTCGGATTAGTTTTGAAAACGATTTGACCCAGTCTTGGTACAAATTGAGACGGTTTACTATTGCTGATGTACAGCACAGCTACGGATCGATAGGGATTACTACGTTTCAATCCGTGGCTAGACGTAGCTTTCCGCGCCCTGTGTGAGACCGGCACATAAACTACTGACATTTAAGCACTGTCTATAGAAAGTTTAGTTCTATAGAATGTCTTGGTAAATTATTTGATAGTTTGTTGTATTTTCTGGTTTATAATCTTTAGAGATTAATTTAGGTGTCTTCACATATATGCTTGCTGTTTCACCTACATCTTGTAAACAGATGACCGATAGATGACCGATAGATGACCGATAGATGACCGATAAATGACCGATAGATGACCGATAGATGACCGATAGATGACCGATAAATGACCGATAGATGACCGATAGATGGCCGATAGATGGCCGATAGATGGCCGATATATGACCGATAGATGACCGATAGATGACCGATAAATGACCGATAGATGGCCGATAGATGGCCGATAGATGGCCGATATATGACCGATAGATGGCGATAGATGGCCGATAGTGGCCTGAATCGTTTCAGTGGAAATTGCAATCAATAAATTCTTGAGCATGGATAGTAATCGGGAGAACATGGCCCCATTTACGTCTAGCACTCATTAGCACGATCCCAACCCCGATCCCGCCCCACCACACATTCTGGCTCCCACTGGACGTACTGACATTAATCGTGGTGACAGTTTTGTTCGAATGTTGACTACGGCGGGAATAACAACACTTGCAACTCTACACGACGGAAAAACGAAATATGACGGAATAGCCACGATACATGTAAGACTAAGGAGATTTGTAACAATATCTGAAATGACTGTGGGAATCATCGAAGGCGAATGCCTATCCGATGCGCGTTAGATTTTGTTAGGTTGCAAAACAGCGTAATTAAGATTGCGATTAATTTTAAATTAGTAGCAAACTATAGGAGCACCACCAAAGTTTTGAAAAGTTACTGGCGAATGCCCAATTACGGAAATACGACTTCCAGCGATATGTGCAGAACTATTACTATTACTATGACTATGACTCGGATTATTCTATGACAAGAGTAAAATTTTCGACGATGCCACTCGATATCCATAAGCATGGAGCTATCCTAAATGTAAAAATTAATAGAGAAGCGCAACATTTTGTATCGAAGGTTCGTGTTGCATTCGTAACTATTCGATCGATAACATTGCCTGCAGGGTTGTACAAGTTTGTCGTGTATTGTTCGTACTAGTGAAAATAGTTCACGTTGTAGATTACACCGTAGAGTAAGCATTGAATATCGAATGAAACAATGCTTTAAACGTACCAAAACGTCAAATTATGGAACGCCGGCACTGTCTTTCGTAGTCCAAAAACTTTATTATTGTGTTTGTTTCTTATAACATAATGTACTACACCCAAGCAGAAGAGACAGTGGTGGGATACAAGGAAGTCCGGTGCGATACCCTAGCTCTTTTTCGAAGAGGTCCCTTGGTTCTTTTACGTGCCCGGTGTAAAGCAATGATATACGAGGTACAACTTTCCTTGGTTAAACCAGTACTGAGTACACCACTTTTCCAAGAATTACCCTTTAAATGCCAGGCAAGCGAGTTACTTGTACAAACTTTTAAAGTCTTTTTGTATGACGTGGTCAGGGATCGAACCCACAACCTCCCGCTCCGTAGGCGGAAGCTTAACCACAAGGCCACGGAGACGGATATTTGTGTAAGACCATAAATTAGATTCCTGTATATCGGACTCTAGGCAACCAAATAAATACAAAGTTATTTTATTATGAGCCGTGATAAATGGTTTAACTCCAGATGCTGAACTCTTTTTCATTTCATCGGTTTGACACACCTTTTTCAATATTCAAATACGTGTTCATGACTTAAGCCAGATTTTGTACTATTTTCGCCATAGACCGTTATACATATATAATGTGAAGCGTGTTTGTTTTTATGTTTAAATGAACACCATCTCGATATCAGTGTTTCATTCTTAAATTTGTAACTTTCTGACAACACAACATTTTGCAACTGGTGTCGATACTGGAAAATCGATGGTAATAATTCAAAATTGTGCTCGTACAAGAGTTTTTTTTAGCCAAGATGATATTTTAATAGTTCCAGGGAGACAATCCTAGATTAATTTTAACTGTTGCATTCACCATTCAAATTCCCTCCCTTACACCATTGTCAGTTTAATTCTAAACATGTAAGGGGTGTTATTGCTAAGAGGATATGTTGAAAAGGATTTTTCTCCATTTTCAATGATGATGAAAGTTGGGTGCAAGCTTTAAACGGATAATGTCCAGGTATATGAAGCTAATGTGGTCAGTAAAGTTTGATTTTTGTTTTGTTTTAAAGGACCTGTGTCACAGATTGGCACCAAAAAAATTTTTTTTCTGTAACGAATCTCAGGACAATTATCTAATAAATTGTGTTACGCTTTGATATCATAATGTTAAAAAAGTACCAAAATCTAAAAAAAAAAGTGTGTCGAAGACCGGGTTCGAACCCGCATCGCCAAAATTGAAGTCCAGTGTCTTACTCACTGAGCTTCAAAGCCTTATTCTAATCGGGTGACATAATTAAGCTATACACCTACCTCGGTAATATCACGTGATAACATCGACTAGCCAATCACGCATAAGGAATGAATTCTACCGGATAGACATACCCAGTAATATTTTTTAATGGAAAAATACGAACTTCAGTTAGTAAGTTTCAATGCATTGTACACATCGATGCCAAGTTAATGTCAGTTTTCGACATTTTTTTCCCGCTATTTTATCATACGTGAGACAGCCCCTTTAACTATTTTGTTTGTGTTTGCAATGTTTGAACTAGCATTTGATTGATTTATTGGAATGAATGATGTTTTTCGTATTTTGGAGACTTTTAATAATTGGTGTCAAAAACAGCATTCTTTGCTAATATTCGTTATGATATATATTGCATTCATTGTTTGGTGTTTTCAGTCATAACACGTACTCACTAAGGAATTAGGGAGTGAGAAGTTTAGTCCTTTGATTTGGTAACTGTGTTGAACTGTATTGTTTATTGTACATGTGAATTTTAAGGTAATTGTAAATGATATATCCTTAAAACTCCTCTGTCATTACGTGAGGCTCATGTATAATATAATATAAATTGCACTAGCGGATCCGGGGGTGGGAGCGCTGCCCCCCCCCCTCAAATTTAGGAGAATTAAAGTAATAAAATACGCCAAACATGCTGTCTGAGGTAGGGGCGCAGGTTAAAAGGTTATGCCCCTAAGATACGTCAAATCCTCGATTTGATCCTGTAACGGGCGAGTTATAAGATCAGTTTTATATTATTTTGTGAAAATTGATATAAGTTAGATTTTCAGCGTGATAATTTCGAAGACAAAAAGATTGTCAAGTTGTCACATATTTTTTTTTCCCCTACGAGGTTTCGACTTTGGAGTTTATGCTCAAACAATGCAAAAATGAAGTATGACATGTATATTGTTGTTCTTAGGAAATACAGTCTCTAGGCGAATCCGAATGTGTTAGTTTATTACCCATAATATTAAAATTATTATGAGTAGGTGAAAAACGGTAGGTAATTTCTAAGGGGCGGAATGTATAGCACATTATGTTAATGCAGGACGGATTATGTATTGTATCTGGCGTACCTAACCCTAACTCTAACCATTGAGTGATGCACAATCCCTCCTCCGGTAAGACAATCATAACTACACTCAGCACTGTATAGAATATCTTCTTGAAAGAACACCATGCCTTTTAAGGGATTCATTCAGCTTTAGAGATACAACATCTTTTGTAATATGACGTAGCAATACATTTAATGAATTATGTTATGACAATGTTGCATTCACTTATAGTCAGAAAAATGTGATTTTATAAATGAGACGAAAGTAATTTGCCAGTTTGGTCAAATAGTTACCATCAGTACGAATATCTTTTTAGTCGGAGAAGATCGAGGTTAGCAAATTTATTTTCCCAGAAACTTAACATACCTGTAAAGTTTCAGATGGCCGTATAGAGATCAAGCGGTCATCATAATCGCTTGGTGTTGTAGCATTGCTCATTTTTTTTGAAATAATGTTAAATGAAACAGTCAAACTTGGTTGAAAAATGTCCGAGTCATAACTATACAAATTATGTTTACGTATGTCATTAACTCGGGTGACATGATCAACGTGAACCAGATGTTTTATACGTTGTGATAACGTTAAGACAAGAAATACAGGCGACTGGCGATAGTTATACGTACGGTAAACAAAGACGTAAACACTAACAGACATACATAGGTTATATAGTATCCTTTTTATTTTACAGAACGAAACTTGTTTGGAAGCAAACACTTCGCCACTGTTGTGCTTCCGTAGCAACAATAATTTAAATACACACTCCTGTTTCGGTATTCTATTTTAAATCAGTATAAAGTCGTACGAATGTGTTATTGCCTGTTTAAAGTGTTGCAAGACAGCCAAATATAGGTTCATGGTTACCGCCTCGACGGTACACACTACGACGTTTGTCTAGATTGCACAGTCTCTCTGCAGATGGAGACCTGCAGCATTGTACTCCCAACCACCTTTTTCTTCTTCTTCTTCTTCGTCTTCTTCTTCAGCATTGGCGTCATTGTTGCCATTATCGTAGTAATTGTCGTCGTAGTCATTACTATCCTCTTCGACGACAATGTCGGGGATAGGGACAGCGTCACCCTTGATGCGTTCTGACAGATAACACGAATTATAGTAAGGGAAATAGTCGATGGTTCTGCATACAAACGATGCCTCATTTTCACATCGAGACTTGCATTCATCGAGGGTGACATTGCTCAGCTCAAGGTTATTGAAGCCTCGGATGATGTAGTTCGATACAGTTTGGTACGTCTTGCCGTATCCATTCTCGCACTTAGGAATACACCGTTGTTGCAAACTATCTGAGCTCAGTCCTGGTACGCACTGGCACTTCCCATCACGGCATTCACTCTCAGCACCGAAACATACATCAACATTCGCAGAGCATGAAGTCCCAATACCACCATAGTACAGCACGCCCCCAAGAACAACGTTACGCTCATTTGTCGTAGTTTTCACTTCTTCAAGTTTAGATGCAACTGGCTGTAGAACAATGTTTATCTCATTTCTAAGAGAGCGTGCAAGATCATGTATCTCGGTTATCTCCCCGATGAAATCTTCTTGTCTCTCACCGTCTAGGCTTTCAAGGAAAGCATCAGTTGCTTCTTCGTCATGCAGATTATCTTCGAGATAGGCAACAGCTTCTTCCAGTTCTTCAAGCTTTTGCTGCAAGATGATTCGCTGGACCTTTTCACTATCAACAACCTTCTCTTGTTTCCTCTTTTTAATTTCTTGTTTCACTAAGTCAGTGATTTCTACTTCCATTTTTTCTAATTCGATTTTGACATTTGTTTGCTCTTCAGCAAGTCCTTCCAAATCGTTCGATATTTCGTCGATAGCTTCCTCATCTGATTCATGACAAAGAACGTTTCCGAGGAAGACTGTCAGGCAAAGAATGTAAATACAGGTTGTATCCATTTTCGAATGTATTGTAGTGAACGTTTTTGTTTACCAGCATATGAGTCTTTATTTGCAACTTTCAAGTGCCTATTAAACATAACATTCATACTTAGGGATAGGAAATGGCTACTTTATAAGCGAACACTTAAAATTAGGCCCGTTTTGCTCTTAATTA